>NC_142769.1:51559268-51896768 GCF_988280905.1 Pimephales promelas | reverse complement strand
TGAATTTTATGGATCAATAAATATGATCTACACATGACAAAATGTAATATTCATTTCCCTTTAAAAACTATTTATTTCAAATTTATTTAGTACAAACATTTTTACCCAGAAACAGAATTAATAGTCACTTTCTGAGGGTGATTTGATGTTTAAAGCTGCTAACACAAAGCTGATGTTGATCAGATTCATCATGAAGTGCACTTACTGAATGAAGGAGGACGGTCCATGCTCTCATCTGAGGCTTCACTGACACCGCTGTCAGCAGAAAGTTGGTCATATTGACGCATCTTAAGGGGGGAAAATACGTCTTAATAAACTATGAAATTAACATCTTAAATATTGATAAATGAGCCCCTTTAGTGTCCAGCATATAATAAAACTAAATAGTCATTCTGAATCTTAATTCTGTGGTAAATTGCTTTTGAATTTCTGAGCATGAAACTTTTTTATTATTATTATTGCTTCGACACTAACACGTTACTTGAGGCTAACTCAGGGAAACCATTCACTCATGTACCAAAACTCCAAGAACATTATACGTTTTATCTCCTTGTTCTTTTTTGTCACCATTGTTAAGATTGATATGCTCATTTGTGATGTTTGTGTGTGACTCTAAAGGATGTTGTTAAATTTTGTTTGTACACAACACATTTAAAAAGTGTTGTTGGAACTCTTACTGTAGTTTCACAGTGGTGGTAAAGTCAAATTTAAAGGAATACTTCACCTCTGGAAAGATGAATGTGTATTTAAGTCATACATGGGTCATTTATGTAGACATGTGAAATTATTTTTGAATTTGGAGCTTTCTAGACTGAGAAAAGCCAGAAAATGTTTTTTTTGCTCATGTGGATGAAAGACAACAACTCCCAGAATGCACTTGCTTCGCTGCCCTAAAAGGCCACGCCTACCGGTAACAGAGCGCAGTAGTTAAAGTGATGAGAGGGTCTCTGTGATGAGTCTGTTGTCTCAATCTGAGTTCTTTTCTGTACTTGTGTTCTTGTGAAACGTCATCTTTTGTGGCCCAAGTACTGTCCCAATACACAAGTTTGCACTTTGGCAAGAACGGTTAAAAAATCCCGGATATGTTCTTGATTTTCTATAATTGCGTATGCTATTTCATCACTAAATTCACTTCTGAGAACATTTGATGCAAGAAATCAACTGTGTAGATTTCAAATATTGCCATTTTTATGAAAATTTATGGCGAACAATGAATGGCGACTGCAGAAAGCTAAAGCTGATTTCCGGACATTTTGTACGATCTCGACAACCGGACATGCCCAGGAAAAAGAGGTAATCCCCTCTACTCAGCTTTCTCCACAGAACAAGAGCCTGCTAGCTTAGCTTCCAAACAAAGATGGCTGACACTGTGTTCATTCTGTGAGTGAGATCGCCCTCTATGGGTGGGTTGAGAACATGTGGGACAGATCCTACTACTGACTGTTGTCTTTAGCCTCTGGACAAAAAGTCCTTCGATGACACAAAATTACGATTTTTGCATCTTGGGAGGATTTTTTCAACACAAAAAAAATACATAAATCTCTCGTCTCAGGGGGATATGAGGGAGGAAAGCACGGTAATCTGAAAATATTACAGGTTTCCCACTAATGCAAAGCTGAATGCTAAATCCTGAAGTATCCCTTTAAGTCTGTTAATAATGTAACACTTTTGATAAGGGATTAAACACTGAGATCAGTGAATCAAGCGTGAGAAAACGCTATCATCTCTTCCTCTTCACTATCATTTACAGGATAACCGTGAATGAACATCCGCGGAAATAGAACAGCTTGTAAACAATGTCACGTATCATTACATTCACTTTATTGAAGCCGTGTGGATTACTTTTATAATGATGGATGCACGTTTTGGGCCTCAACATCTAATGTACCATTCACTCCCATTATAAAGCTTGGAATAGCAGGACATTTTTTAATTTAACCCTGATTGAGTTTTGGTGGAAAAAAGAAAGTCATCATATACACCTAGGATGACTTGAGGGTGAGTAAATTATTCAATCATTTTAATTTTGGGGAGAACTAACCCTTTAATACTTTAACATTTAATGATTATATTATCATCTGTAAACTTTAGCTTTTCCATTTATTTATTTTACTCACAGGGTTTTCCTCCATCATGTTTCCAGCTCACAGAAGACCTTCACAACTCTTATCTGTTATCTGCAAAACAAATAAATACACATTATGCATATTTTTTTTTTTAATTATTTTTCAATATTTGTATTTAAACAATTGGATTTATAATTTAATTATCTGTGTTGGTGTGTGTATAATATATATATATATATATATGTGTGTGTGTGTGTGTGTGTGTGTGTGTGTTGATGGTATTTTGATAGCCATCCAGCCAAACTTAGCCCCGCCCACAACATTTGAGGATGGGAAGTTCGGTATGGGCTTGATCCGTTGAGAAGCAAGTACGCCAGAACCAGAGCTGCTCGGACCAATCAAATTGTCAGGAGGGGCTTTATACGATGATGGACATGATCAACCGTAACGTAATCATCCACGTCACCAAGGGGTGCTTGGGTTGAATTTGTTTACAACAAAGATGGCTGAACTAGATTCTGACTAGAATCTGAGTATGATGACGTCAGGCTAGTATTTTGACACATGTTGTGTAGATTTTTAAAAGGTTATTGGATAGAATAGCACTGCAGTTTGTGTTTATGAAAATTAAATGGTATCCCATAAAATCTCTCAAATAAATAATATAATAAATTCAAATAAATAAATAGGTAAAATATTAACTTTTAAAACCGTAAAGATTAAAGGGCGGTTTTTGGCAGCCAATCACTTTATCCCTTTTGTCATTTTCAAATGGTGCATTCCCTGCACTTTACACTTGTTATTCCTAAACAGGGGTGCGTTTCCCCAAAAGCTTTGTTATCCAACTATGTTCGAAAGTTCCGTCGTTATCAGCAGGTCAACGAGTCGGTGTTTCCCGAAACCATCGTTCCAGCAAACATTTGCATCGCAGAGTTGTGTGTTTGAAGCGACAGATCTCGAGCTCTTGAACAAAATAAGCAATCTGATATTCAGTACAACCTGTGTCTTTTATTCAGAATACAAATGTCATTTACATCTTTGAGTTTGTCAAGATATTTATAAGCACTGTTTTTAAAGAGTGCGCATGTGCGAACGAGCTCTAGTGTGTAAGAACAAGCCTATGTTTCATCTGGAAATAAAGCGAAATTACTGAAAAAAAAAAAAATAGAAATAGTCCTCACCTCAGATGCATGTCTGTAATTTATATAAAAAACATCTAGCATTAATTAGATCTCAAACAGTTTCGAAACAGTGGCCTCAAGAGATAGTATCTTGAGGTCACGAGATAGACAAAGTGGGACTATGGGGGGATCCGTACCTCTGTTACAAGTAACCCAGCATTTGTGGTAAATTGTAACATTTGCACTTCTGTCACTTTCAGTCCAACAGTACGAAGATGGTAGGTCCTAGAAAAAAAAACGTTAAGTGTTAATTTGTAGCAGAAATGTGCATGTAACATGTGTAAAAAAAAAAAAAAAGATGAATCTAACTTTGCTAAAACCAAAATGTGTTAGGTTGTGACCCCACTCTCCCCTATTTCTGTCAGACGTGTACAGCTCTAGTGATTTTAAACAAACTCTTTAACGTCGCATGGACTAAAAAAAAAAAAAAAAAAAAAAAAAAAAACTTAACAATAGGTTTCTGTGTTCATGCAAATTTCACCTCAGTTGTAAAAACACAGGAAATAACTCTGGCAAATATAACACTAGTGTGGCTGACGCGATTTTGCCTTGCGTTTCAAAGACATTTTATTCAGTTGTTGAGCACTCATGTTCACTTATGATTCTTTATACTATAACTTTTTTAAAGTAATGTCTGATTGGTAGAGATATTATTCAGCAATAAACAGGAAGATCTGCTACAGCGAACTGTCACGCGCCCCATTAAATCACATCAAAACAACATTTAGGCTATTGCATTTCATAGGCCTAATAAAAAAAATGGCATCGTTTGTGACTGTTTTTTTTTTTTTTTCTTTCTAGAAAGTAGCCTATATAACATAACACAAAACAACCGCATGCAAAAAAATGTCTAAGCTATAGATAACCTATAGATAATCACGAACTTACGTTTATTTATATTACAAAAAAAGTGGTAGCCTATAGGCCTACTACAGTACGTAGCCTACTTGGTTTCGGTTTCGTTTTGGTTTTTGGTGCGTCATTACTTAATCTTCGAACATTATAACAAATACACAGTTATTGCAAACTGTACAATATAACCCATTACACTAGACTAACCTGGTAGCAGTGTTGATCGAAGATCTTCTGTATTTTGCGTCCTAAAGAATAAGGAAACAGAAGCTCGAGCTTGAAGTCCACGAGTGGAAACGGAGAAACTCGAGTTTTAAAGCGCGACGATAGAAACTAAATTATAGCATACTTTACAATGCGGAACTGGAACTGACATATTCTTTTCAGTTTTAAACTATTTTTGCAACATTAATAAAAGGCAAACAAGGTCTAAATCGTTTAAAAATAGCCAAATTGAACAACAGCAAACTCTCAATGCTCCACCCTTCTTCTTCTTTCTCTCTGAGTCCCGCCCCTAAAGAAGAAGAACAGTCAAACAGCGGCAGAACAGAATACACACGAACACACTCTCTAAAACAGTAAACTTGATAAAAACTTTTGCAAAAAGGCCTAAAACTATTGAGTAGTGATGGAGAACTGAAGCCTCTAAATCTTTGAGGCTTTTCTCTGATTGTTTTGGGGAAAGATTTGAAGCATCAATAGCCTATTATGAAAGGTTACAGCAGTCGTAAACCAGAATGCATTGAATTTATTCAGACTTTTTATCCAGAACTTATTTATTTATTTATTTTTATTGAACACCAAGAACAGAACAAAAACAGAATACAGGTAAAATGAGTACATATTAAACAAGGCACATATCAGTTAAGGTAAAACAAATAAAAACAATAAAAGTTAAATTAAAATAAAATACATATATTACTATAAAAAAAATACAAATAGAAAGGGGTCTCTTTATTCCTCTTTTAAGAGCTCAATCTTATTATTCCAGACGATTTCTGAGCCCTTTTTTACGTTTCATACATTCTGTAGGAGACATTTATGTTTATTGTTTGCATGATAGTTTATTTTGTTTGGATATATTTATATTAGTATTTGGACAGTGACTAGATGCACATAATCAAAGAAGAAATGAAGAAGAAGTGGCAAGAGGAGTGGAATAAAGAAACAAAAGCAAGAATGTATTACAGTATCCAGAAGAGGGTAGGAGGTATGAGAGAAAATAATAGGAATAAAAGGGAAGAGGACATTATTTCAAGAATGAGATTTGGGCATACTGGATTGAATAGTACACTGAAGTTAATAGGGAAACATGAAACTGGGATGTGTGAGGTCTGTAATATCAATGAAACAGTAGATCATGTTATTATTTATTGTGAAAAGTATAATGAGGAAAGGATGAGGCTGAGAAACTGGTTGAGAAAAGAAAAAATTAGATTGGATATGAATGAATTATTACAAATGAATTCAGGTCATGTAGGATATAGAGCCATATTTGTCTTTTTGAATAAAACAGGTCTTTGTAGAAGGATATACATTTTGCTGTCTTAGGAAATTGTATTTATTGATAACGTATGAATATTAATGATGTTAATGAATATTTATTATAGTTATTTATTGGTGTTATTATGGTTTTATGTATTTATATATTTATTTAAAGGGCAGTGAGGAAAAGCTATTTTGATCCACACTCCATATCAGAAGGTGGCGGTAATGCACACCTAAAAGTTGTTTGCCAACCGCCAATAAAGAAGAAGAAGAAGAAGAAGACTGGATGCACATGGGGTGCTTCTCATTTCTTATTTGTGCATCCTCGTTTCCTTCCCTCGCTTCCTTTCCTTGCGTCTCAGCTCCACCCCCTGTAGGACGCGAGAGAAGGAAGCGAGGAAAGGAAAGGAGGACAGAGGAATCGAATAAAAGCTTTTTTATATACATTGGAGTACTTGATCACTCGAGCGTCACTCCACAGTGTCGATCAGCAGAGCTAAAAGGATCTGCCCTTATGTTGTTGAAGTTTGGTTATTTAATAAATTCATAAAAAATAATAATAAAGATAGGCTATACTGTTGAAATATCTGAGATGTGTGGTTTATATAAACTGCAAAGGTAAAGTATAAATTAAAATGATTGTGACCGATGTGAAGGGGGAGGAGAATTGACACGTGCGTCACGTTTAGTCAACATAACAGTTCCGCGTAGGATGCACCTGTGTATCCTCGCTTATGACTCCTCAGGAAGCCTCCTATCTCCTCGATCCTCGACTCCTCACGGTGCAATTAGAGAATTGAGATGTCCTTCAAGATGGCTGAGCTCGATCGGTTTCCGGGTCATAGGAGGGAGGACGGAGGAGCGAGGAGACGAGGAGGGATATTGAGAAGCACCCATGGTTGGGCACGGGTGACACAGGAAATGAAAGGCACAGGTAGGGGGAGCACAAATATCATCAGATCACGGATTAGAACCTGATTAGAACTCACAACTGAAAACAAGACAAGAAAACAACTGGTATGTTCATCTTTGATGTACTTTTACTTCAATAAACCACAAATCTCAACTGCAATAACGGCTGGAAAATCTTGTGTGTCTGTGTGGAAACTTCACTCCTACCTGTGCATGATGGCAAAGAAATATTATTGAACGAAGGGCTAAAGGTACAGTCAAGCAAAGATTGCCATTTTATATTCCAACGCTGGAAAGAAATTACAAATCAAGTCTCTTTTAAATACAGAACAATAAGGTTTCGCCTTCATACATAGTATAAACATTACATTAATGAGAAATTAATTTCTTTTCTCGTCCAACAGCATTCCAATTTATTTTATTTATTTTTATTTATTTATTTATTTAGTACAGGGACAGTGCATATTCATAAACATTTCTGTCAATACGCCAGAATTAGCCTAAAGGCTATTTTTCATCCGCAGTCCCTAGACAGTTGCTAAGAGTCACCCTAAAAAAAGAAAAGAAATTACATAGTTCATAGCACTAAAAAACAAATTAAAATACATTTAGTAAAATATCTATTATGTTAGCGTAAACACATCAAAACAACAATCGGACAAACATCACGTAAAAAACATGACAACACATAAGGAAAAAAAGTGTGCAACGAGAGCATGTGTAGAAATAGGCTAATGTTGGCAGATCTGATGATCAATAAGCCATTTTCTTAACTGAATTTTAAATGAACTATACGTGTTTATATTTCTGATAGTTATGGGGGTGAGGATCCACTCAGCAGCAGCTTGAACAGAAAAAGCAGTATGACTGTAATTGTCGCAACATTATAATAATGTACACTTTGTTTTCAACCAATGTTATAATTTAGAATTATAAATTGCATTTAGTATCATTTAGTGATTTTATTTGCTAAGAGTAAAGTGCCTTTATTTTGAAGTCTCCGCGCTGTTTTGCAAGTGCTTTTATTTTGAAGTCTCCGCGCTGTTTCGCAAGGCCTTTTGGGACACTCGTGAGTTAGAGTCGCAAGCTAACAGCAAGTGAAGCACGGACAATTTAATGCTCTGATAAAAGTGTTAAAGTTGTTATAAGTGGATGTCAGCTATCTAAGAAAACTCTTTATTCCCTTCCCAGCCAACGAGGTATGTTTTGTGTCTGTATTTTACTTTGGTGAACGTTATTTTACATGCTACGCATGTCATTGCATGTTCATTCCAAGCTAATGTGGTTTTTATTTTTTCGTTACACTGTGTTTAGTTTTCACGGTGAACTTGGAGAATAAGCTTCAAATAAGCCTGTAGCAAGAAAACCACTTGTGTCTGCCAGTGCTTCGAGGGAATTACAATGACCAAATACACTTTTCCTAAAGGGAATGATGTACAATCTCCCAGGGGCGCAACTACCCAGTTTCAGAGGGATATGCAGCAACAATTTTAGCGCCCCCCCCCCCCCCCCCCAAAAAAAAAAAAAAAAAAAAAGGAAAAATAAATGTAATGTTAGTGTGCTGAGTAATAAGTGAGTAGGAAGAAATGAGAGCTAACATAAAAAAATAAGTGCAAAATTGTCGCTTATTAACACAATTAAACTATAGCTACTCCACCTTGATGATCCCCCCTAACAAAACTATAAGCTCCATTGTAACACCAATACCAGTGTTTCTCACAGGATTTTAGGTAAAACTGTGGTAGGTGGACCTCTGTTTCTCTAGGGGGGTTCGGGGGCATGCTCCCCCGTAAGAAAATTTTGTGTTCTGTAATGTTAAATTCAGCAGTCTGGTGCACTTCTTTGAGAGTTCAAAATTAAAAGCTCCAACCCATAGTCAGGGTGCAAATTAAACAAAGAAAAATTTGAACCTCTTTTAGTTAGTGTCTGTCTACATTACACTACTACATAATAATAGTTATAATATTAATTCCATGATAGTAATAGCCATAAAGACTATTGTAAAACAAATGCACAGAAAAATAAAGGAAACTTTCATAATTAGTTTTGCACTAATTTCTATACTTGATAAGCGCATAATGACATGTTTCATGGGCCAGTGTGTCAGAAAAAAAAAAACTAAAGCTGACTTTTTTTGACCAATGCATTACACCAGCACAGCGCCGCCAATTAAGCAAAAAAACAAAACAAAAACAAACAACAAACAAATGTATGAGTTTTGTTGGCCGTTAAGACAAATAAATTAAAAAAGGATGAAATGTATTGGCTGAAAAGCACGTCGGCCCAGCGGGAATCTCCCGGTAGTCCCGATGGCCACCGAGATATAGATGGCCTACATGCCTGGATGTCACATTTTAAATCCTACCTGTTGGCTTTCAGCAATGCATGTAGTTATTTCAATTTACATGCCATCTCCTTTTCTCTCTTTCTTTTTCTATTTTTAGCCCCACAGCATTTTGTTTTATCCATCTTTTTCGACGACAACTCACTACTTGTACCTCAGTACCTGCTCGCTCAGCGCTCACGGCGCCCCCGCCCGCTCGCGATATTACCCGCCCCCCTTCTCCATGAGGGCGCCTACTCTAGCCTGGCTGTTAGTCCTCTAAAATTTTATATAACATTGAAGGAATGCAGAAATGATTTAGAAACGCACAACGGCAGCTACATATAGAAATACAATATAGCATATATATAATTTTTTTTTTTTTACCATCGCTTTGGCGCCCCCCATTGTGCTGCGCCCCTATGCGCCGCATATAGCGCATACCCACTTTTTGCGCCACTGCAATCTCCCCTAGCTGCACCTCTGGTCCTGCGGGAATCAGCTGTTCGAGTATTGACAAACTGTTGGAGGGGAGGGGAAGATAAACCATGAATAATTTTATAAATAAGGCATAGATTTGAGTATTTAACCAAATTATCCCAACTGAGCAATCTATATTTTTGTAATATTGGACAATGATGAGAAATACATGGTTTCTTATCCAGAGTTTTAACAGTTCGTTTGTAAAGTGATTACAGAGATTTCAAAGATGTACTACTAGCTTGTGCCCAAACGGGTAGACAGTAAGTGATGTGTGAGAAAATCATAGAATGCATGTAAATTTTTGCTGCCTGAGTGTGTGGACATTTGATGGCGAATGTGTCTAAAGTTACTGAGACTATATGAAGAGTTCAGATGCAAAAGCCTCTAAATGCCATTTGAAATTTTCTTCTTTAATGATGATTTTTAACAAACTTGTATATTTAAGTTCAGTAATTTCACTTAAATGGAAATGATAATTATCTATTAATTGTTATTTAACTGAAATTACTGAACTTAAATATACAAGTTTGATAAAAATCATCATTAAAGATGAAAATTTCAAATGGCATTTAGAGGCTTTTGCATCTGAACTCTTCATATTTAATTCTATTACAGACCATTTTTACATGTGATGACGAGAATGATAACTTTGAATCAATTAAAACTCCCAGATATTTGTATTCTGACACAATCTGCAATTTTTCCCCTGAAACAAAAATGTCTGGCTCAACACTGAAGTTTTTGTGGGACTTAGTAAAAAACATTGCTACTGTTTTTGATGTATTCAGCTGCAGGCAGGAGTGTTTCAACCAAGCTGTGATGCTATCCATGTGAGCTTCTCTATCACCTGAGCGATATTCCTAACGTGTGCATAAACTACGGTGTCTGTCATCAGCATATATCTGCACAAAAACATCAGGACAAGCGAGTGGGAGGTCATTTATATAAATGGAGAATAACAGGGGCCCTAAATTAGATCCCTGAGGTAGACCGGTGGACAGACTCAAGGCCGTCGATTTAGATGATTGAACTCTGACACATTGGGAACGGTCAGTGAGATAAGACTCAACCCATTTGAGTGCATCTGAGGAAAAATTAAAATTGCATAGTTTTGTCAGTAATATTTTATAGTTAACGGTATCAAAAGCCTTCCTGAGATCCAGAAATACTGCTCCAACAACCCCACCTTGATCTAACAGAGCTCTTATATTTTCAGTAAAAAAACAAGTCGCAGTCTCAGTGGAGTATTTTGCTCTAAAGCCAAACTGCATAGGGTGGAGAGCATAGGGAGTGGTGTTTAGATGGTTAATAATTTGTTTTGCAATCAGTTTCTCGGCAATCTTAGACACTGTGGGCAATATACTTATGGGCCTGTAGTTTGACATGGGATGAGGATCTCCACTTTTAAAAACTGGAATAACAACAGCTGGTTTCCACATGCTTGGGAACAGATTTTGAGAATTGGACAGATTAATAATTTTGGTGATGGGGGGTGTAACTGACGCACTTAAAGCCTTGAGCATCAACGTATCCATATCAGAAATATCTTTGCATCTTGATGGTCTGAGCGATTTAATGGTCTGTGATACTTCTTGTTCTGTGATATTAAATATAGGGCTGGGCGATATGGCCAAAAAAAAATATCACGATAATTTTTTTTATATCAGTCGATATCGATAATTATCACGATATATGTCAAAATTTATTTTTTTCAAGTTTAAAGGCAGATTTTTGCGACTAAGTGAAAGTTGTATAAACCAGAGTGTTAATTGTGTTTTTAAACTACTCTTTAAATTTATGTTTATTAACAAAAACAGTAACATCTGTTTTTTTTTTCCCTTTTTTTTTCTTATGTAACGACCACATTTTTATTTGGTAAAAAGTTATATTCTGACTGTTTGAGTTGTATTCAAATTAACCATTGGTCATTCAGTCTCATGCATTTAGATCATGATAACCACAGATAAAACCAGGTATAGCCTATAACTTAGCTCCTCACTATCATGGCATAACTTTATGGTTTCTGTATTTTTTGAATGAAAAACTATAGCCTATCAGATTCTGACTGTATCGTTGCACGCAGTGTTTCTCCTTTTTGTCAGCGGTGTTTCATTTGCCTTTAAACTGGTTTAAACTTGACATTTGTGTTCTTCGCTGAACTCAAGTGCTTCTCACTGGATCTCGTGAGCAAAACGATCAGAGGCGCGTCTGCGTGAGCTCGCGCTCCGCTCAATGCACTGCCGTTTGGACTTTGAGCCGAGCGGATAAATGCTCCGTGTGGCGCGCGCGGTTTAAATGAGTTTCGTTCCGCTTTTTTGACGCATAAACATTATCGAACATTTATCGACCTCTTGATATCGTTTTATCGGGGAAAATTATATCGCGATAATTATCGTTATCGTTTTATCGCCCAGCCCTAATTAAATATATTAAAAACTGATTGACTTGTGTCTATTGGCGGAGTTAATACGTTCTCAGGTGTAAAACAGCTTGCTATGTTAGCCACAGAATCAATAAAATGGTGATTAAAAGCCTCTGCTACCTCGAGAGTATTGTTTATCAGCTGGTCATTTACTTTAATTTCTACAGTTTTTTGTTCATTTGGTTGATCACCTGTCATTTTCCTTATCTGGCTCCATATTACTAGGATTTCCATTAGACTTTTCAATTATAGTAATAAAGAAATCAGCCTTTGCTTTTCTTAATGACCTGACAACTTTATTTCTCAACATGGTGAAACGTCCTCTGTCATGCGTTGATTTAGTTTTATTTGCAAGTTTTAGGGCTAAGTCACGCTCTTTCATGATTTTTATAATGTCTTGATTTATCCAAGGTACAATGTTTTTGTTATGTTTGTACTTGATTTTTTGAGTGAATTCTTTAATAGTTCTCTCAAGTGTAATTAAAAATGTTTGGTTATCTTTGTCAGTCAACTAAGGGTAAAATGTCATCCCATTGAATTTGGTTAGCTGCATCTAAAAAAAATTGATATTTACTTTTTGGAATTGTAGTGGTGCCTTTTTTTATTACTCGTACAAGAATGAAAGCGTTTTTTAGTAAGTTTTCCGATAAAAAGTTGATCCGATAAACCTGTCAACATATTGAACGATTTTACAATTCTTTCTGGTCTATTTGAAAATATGAGATCAATTTGAGTCTTAGTAGAGTTAGTTATTCTCGTTGGCCCACGGACAACTTGTGTTAAATCAAACCTGTCAGTGATTTGTTTAAGCTTTAAAGGGTTTATCCTGCCAGTTAATGTTAAAATCCCCCATTATAATAATTTCTTTGTCATGGTTGTTTTCTTTTAACAGCTGCTCAAAGTTTTCATAAAAACTGTTATCTGCAGAGGGAGGCCTGTATATTACAACAAGGACATTTGTGGGGAAAGCCTGACATTGAGCCCTAAACATTCCAGATTACAATTTGACCACTGAATTTTGTGACCCTGTAATGTGCTTCTTCTATAAACCATCACTCCTCCTCCCTTTTTTGATACCTGTCTGTCTGTCCTGTATATATTATAACCTGGAATATTCAGAGCTGCTAATGGGGCATTTTGATCAAGCCAGGTTTCAGACAAGCATAAAAAATCCAGGTTTGAACCCAATAAAAGATGCTGTATCTGCTCACTTTTAGACAGTAAACTTCTAATATTTAAATGACCACCTAAAAGTCCCCTTGGTTCAGCCCTAGGGTCTCCAATATTATGAAGCTGCAGACTCGGAGCCTGCATCTACAGTCCCCCACCGAGGGTCCCGCATTCTCAGACCCTTTCGTTTTTCGAATACAGCGCCTCCTGCTGTTCAAAAGATCGAATAACACCCGCACACACAGTACAGAGCACAATATCCAAATGCAATTAAAAACAATAGGATGCAATATTACGGTCTCCAAATAAATTATCCAATAAATATTTGCGTTCCCTGCTTAATGCATGTGCAAAAAAACGAATTGTTACTGATGGAATGGGATACAATTACAGATTGAACTTTAGACAATCTAAACTTTTCTAAGAATCTTTAGAAAAATAGTATGTGATTATATTGCTACAGTGTTTTTTTTTAAATATTTTTTTATTCAAATTCCAAATTTACTTTTAGTTCAACCTATAATGGTCTAATTAACATTACCATGCTAACATTACAAAATCTGTTTTTTAATATTTTGAATGCGAAGCAAAACAAATCAGAATAGACAAAACACCAATTAATAAACAATTCCTACTTTATTTAATGATCACCTAAACATCATCTTGCTGTAAAGAAAAGAAGAAGAAAAAACTGTTCGTGACTTTACTTTTCGTCTTCAATTGCATTAAAAAAATAATTTATAAGTCACTTTGCATAATCATAAAATGACGTTGCTGGGTTCGGCAGGGGCAACTCCATCGATGTATGGTGTACCCTGGAATAGCCTACAACATAGGACCGATAGCACATGTCTTATGATGCTTATGTTTATGTTGCTAAATTATAAACGTAAGTTATCTAAATATTTTTTGGGGGAAGAGGGTGAAAAAACATCAATTAACGGCTCAAATCTTGTTAAAAACTAACTTTACAAATATTCAATGGACTATTCATAGGCTATGTTGTCGATGAGCTAAATTAGTTTTATTAAAAAATAAATCAAACGAGTAGGCTACGATTTGCTAAATAAAATTGAAGATAGCCTACTCACGTTTTGGCTTAAGTTCTTCACATTTTTATCCGATACAATTTGATAGGAGGCGCTGTCTCGAAAAACGAAGGGTCTGAGAATGCGGGACTCTGGGTGCAGGGGGACTGTAGATGCAGGTCTCCGAGTCTGCAGCTTCATACTAGGCTACTCCTAGGGTCCCATACTGTTCGCGAATGATTGACAGTCTGAAACACCTCCCACTTCCTGTTTTTGGCAATCCCTGGATTTAGCCGTTTTATTCTGCATTATCATGGGGACATGTGAATCGCACGTTTTTGAAATTGTCTCAGAACTTTGGGGTCTAGCCAACCCAGTTGAAACATGTGGTCCACCCGATGTCCCCGCGAGGTCATCGAAATGTGGGACCGATCCTCCAAGGACACGCCGCACTCCAGCCACGCCACCCAGATAACAAACTGACATTGAATCAACGTGGAAATATGACATCGAAACAACGTTGATCTGACGCGTCATTCTTTGAAAACTAACGGAAAATCAACTTGAAATCAACGCGTTGTTTCAACGTTATGAAAGCAAACCAATTTTCGATTTAATTTAGCTTTGAAGAATGCCGCGTCTGACGTTGGTTCAACGTTAATTCGATGAGCAAATCAACGTTGTTTCAATGTCATGAGAGACGTCGTTTCCACGTTGATTCAATGTCAGTTTGCTATCTGGGCAACGCCGGTGCGAGAAACCTGCGCACGCCGATCCACCACCTTCAGCACCCCAGCACCAGCACGCCTCCCCGGTACCCCATCCGCGACACCACCAAACGAGGGCGACGGACAGGGAAGGTTAGAAAGTACAGGACCACACTGTAGTACATCATACAATGGGCATACCTGTAGGACTGTTAGTAGTGCGCTCCTCTCCAAGCCTCTCCTCTCGTGTAACGCGGTGCGGTCCTGGGCACGGGTGTATGTCTCCAGATAATATTAAACAGATTGTGATGATCAGTGCGTTGGTCCATTGTAGTCGTGTATTTGTCTTAATTTTTTGTTTTTGTAATTGTTTGTACAGCTGAGGATAAATGTTTGTTGAAGAAGTAGGCTAACGTTAGATTCATACCGCTGAAAAACATTTTCCCACTGGGAAAAAGTACTCAACCTCAAAGTTGTCGATGTAGCTCGAAATATATAATTTAAAGCCCTTGTCTTTCTTACTCTTATGTGTGACAATATTGTTAACATCGTTCACGTTAACCGCAGGAAGTTCTTGCAAACAGCAAGTGTAATTTGCCATTATCTCCACCTAATGCAAAAACAGCTTCATGTAATTTACATAATATATTAGATAGTTATACATTATTGTATTTTAAATGGTGTAAAAACCTCTTATTGACCTCAAAATAAAGCATTGTACATGACTGTGGGGACGAGCACTTCTGTGGTGCTTGGAATTCTATAGAATTAATAATAAAAAAAATATTGCCACTTGATGGCACTTGATTTGAAGAAGGTGTAAATGTTCAAATAACATATTGTTTTATTTTAAAATGTAAAGAAATTGTAATTCTAAAGTGTTTTTTTAAGGTAAAAGCTGCATTGCGCAACATTTCATGTTAAAAATAGCCGTTTTCTAACCCAGCCTGATGGGCTGAATGAGCCCTTCTCTGATCACTGAGATCGCCTCTGTACAGTAAAATATATAAGAGGGATTCGAATTTCGGGCTCAAATCTGAGACTGGCCGTTACGTCATGCGCGTTCACACTCGCCTGGCTATGTGCCTCTTGCAGTATTCGCGCCGTTCTCCGTATCAGAGAAGACAACTCGAGCGACACAACTTTAGTCAACTTTCCACAAAAGTAGAAGATGGATTCAAAGGGGCTGTTTAGCCTACACCTGGTCACTTCATGCGTTTTCTGTGATCGGATAGCTATTCGATCGTGAAAATGTGTAAATGCCCTCTGACGGATTTGAATCCGATCGCTCAAATCACTTCAGGAGGTGGTCTGGGCCGTATTCCAGACAAAACTGGACAAAATGCATCTGGTTGTTGAAATCAGGCTATATGTCATGTTGTTTTAGTCATATATGACGACGCGCATCACCTCAGATGAGCAGCAGAGCGTCTATTCATAAAGCCAGCGCGCCGCAATCTATCGCAAATCAAAGTGAAAGTAAGTCGCAGACGCTTACACTACCATCTTCATTAAAAGTAAAGAAATGAAATGATCTTACCAGGCAACCAGGGCTGTTGCCGCTCTCTCTTATTGCTGTCTTTGCTGATTTTGAAATTAGCCGATGATTAAAAAAATGCAGCTCATATCTTTCGGTGACGTGCACTTCATGAAATCTGTATATAGCGTGGGAATTGAATATCAGATTGATATACGTTTTGCAAAAACACATTTATGTGAGCAGGTGTAAAGACCATCTTTTTGATAAATCAGATCAGCTATCCGATCTGAGAAAACGCATTTGTGGCCAGGTGTAAACAGCCCCGAAGAGACCGGCTTGTAGTTCATTCCAAACCCCAACGCAAACTCCACGTGAGACAAAGAAAATACAACTTCTGTTTGTCCAGTGCCAGTCGTCGGAATGAGACAAGACAAGAGTCAACATCGGGAAGCTTTCAACAAACAGAGAGATCTCCGGTCTGCTCTAGGGCTCAAACGGGTCCTATACAAAGTAATAACTTATATTGTTCGTGAACGTGTTTCCATATTTTATACAATCATACGTGGATACAGTAAGCACATAAAACAGTTCAAAATGGATTCCCAGACAGCAAACTGACATTGAATCAATGTGGAAACGACGTCTCTCATGGCATTGAAACAACGTTGATTTTGCTCATCGAATTAACGTTGAACCAACGTCAGACGCGGCATTCTTCAAAGCTAAATGAAAATCGAAAATTGGTTTGCTTTCATAACGTTGAAACAACGCGTTGATTTTCCGTTAGTTTTGAAAGAATGACGCGTCTGACGTTGGTTCAACGTTAATTCGATGAGCAAAACTATGTCAGATCAACGTTGTTTCGATGTCATTTCCACGTTGATTCAATGTCAGTTTGTTATCTGGGTTACAACATGTAATATACTCGAATGCCTTTCCTTTCATATTTTAAATGACTTGCAGATTTATAACTGTATTACCTCATTATGACTGTAAGATGTGTGCCGCACAGTGTGCAGCTGATGCTCCTTTGGTTATGAACAGCTCGTGCATACGTGCATGTATGTGTTCCATGAGTGCGCACGCAGTTTCGTTTGTCGCCAGAGGGGGCGTAGTTCTGCAAAAACACCTTTAAAGTCCCCGTGAACCGAGAGTTGCAAACGATTTTTCTCCAGTGCTGTGACGTATTTCCAAGTGAAACGGAATATTGAACAGAGGGCAGGGTTTTACTCTACCCAGATAGCAAACTGACATTGAATCAACGTGGAAATATGACATCGAAACAACGTTGATCTGACATTGTTTTGCTCATCGAATTAACGTTGAACCAACGTCAGACTTTCAAAACTAACGGAAAATCAACTTGAAATCAACGCGTTGTTTCAACGTTATGAAAGCAAACCAATTTTCGATTTTCATTTAGCTTTGAAGAATGCCGCGTCTGACGTTGGTTCAACGTTAATTCGATGAGCAAAATCAACGTTGTTTCAATGTCATGAGAGACGTCGTTTCCACGTTGATTCAATATCAGTTTGCTATCTGGGTAGCGCTCCTCCTCTCCATCTCTCGCTCATAGCAAACTAACGGTTTGAGGGGAGTGGTTAAGCGTTTCCCCACCCAAGCTGTAAAACCTACGTCATCAGAAAAAGAAACCGTTCCAGACCGGAAGTAACTTTTCAGATTTTGATTAAAGATTACCAAGGTAAAACATTTTTTTTATATATTTTTACTTGCACGGATTAATTGTTCACCACAAGACTAGTAATATGCGCTAACAAAGTAAATAGGTTCAATTTTGATTTCACGGGGACTACTAGGAACAGAAAATTGGACATTTCCGTTGAACGACCCTTATAGGAGATTCCTTGGTCTCCACTTTGATATCAGTGTAAGTGACTCCTTTGTATGTGCCCTCGATTCCATAGGCAAACACACTGCCGTTCTTGCAGGTCATCTTCACTGTGCCAGTGTAAGGCAGGTCAAAAGTGGCTCTGCCAATAGTGACAGAAACGTCCAGCTTCTTCCCTGGTGGCACATCTACTTCTGTAGACAGAGTTTCGGTTGTCTCTTCTGTGTGCTCCAGACCATAAGAGCTTTCTGATCCAATGGTGGCACTGTATCCTCCAGTAACTTCACCAATCAATGGAACCCCAGCCTTCACTTCCATACTAAGCGTCGCAGTAACACTCCTACTCATTGACCATGAACATGTTTTGGTCACTTTCTTTGAGGTTTCAACTTTTTGTTTTTGAGTGGTGGAGGAGTCGTTACTAAAACTGAGGGATTTGATTTCTTCTTTTTTCACCTGTGTTAGGGTTAGGTGGTTAGGCTGCATCAGTTGGTGGAGAGTGGGATAGTTGACATCAGTGAGAACTGCTGATTCAACTGCTTCGAGAAACTTAAATCCCATCTTGTAAAATTCCTGATCAGATCTTCCTACAACT
Organism: Pimephales promelas; assembly: GCF_988280905.1. Taxonomy (NCBI): domain Eukaryota; kingdom Metazoa; phylum Chordata; class Actinopteri; order Cypriniformes; family Leuciscidae; genus Pimephales; species Pimephales promelas. The sequence goes on along the minus strand of NC_142769.1, from coordinate 51,878,212 downwards.
CCCAAACAAAATCCAGAGCCGACATCCATGGGATATTCTGTTTTTAAACGCTTTCTTGTCATCTTTGCAAAAAACTCTTTCCCCAGACTGGTCCTGAATTTGATGGCTCCAAGACGTGTTCCTGCTCCGTTCCCCCACAGGGACAGTGAGGTGAAACGCTCACCAGGTTGGAACTCGAACTCTTGATACGGTCCAGAACCGACTCCAAAGGTTTCGACTCTCCCATCTGTAAGCCAGACCCTGACACCATCCACCTGTGATTCTCCCACCCAGACTCTGATCTTCTCTAAACTGGCACCGCTGTCCTCACCAGTAAATGAGAATGGATTACCTTCGTCTCCACCAATTTGTTGAGGAGTTGTTGTGTCGGACACAGAATCTGAAAATAATATAAATATACAATTTTATGATTTAATGTAAATTATATACATTTAATATAAAAATATTTTCAGATCAGAATTAGCATCATCTTTACATTTTATTGCAGTGTTTCCCATCCCAGTTTCTGGAGACAGAACAACAATACACACGCTGGATTTCTTTCTTAATTGACCCATCCATTTTGGGTCTTGGAGTATCTATCACTAGCTCAGCACCAAAAATGTCTGGGATGAGATTGTGTTCTGACCCTTTTACGACCAGCGAGATTCTCCAGACAATCGTTCTGTGTTCAGTGATGTACGGTATTACTCCGCCGCCAGAAACGGAAATGGGGTTGTTTGTATTCATTGTATTCTTATGCAGTAGCCGCATCGTAGGCTACACTATACAAGTGGTTTGCTTGCAATCGGCAAAGGTGCATTATCGCCACCAACTGGGCTGGAGTGTCTTAATTATTCAAGCTCTCAACGGAAGAATGTACGGTTGTGAGGAGTTCGGAAAAATAGGTCTAGAGTAGGACTGCACGATTAATCGCACAATGTTGTTATGCGCATCTAATTAGTAAAGCCGGTTCCTTGATTAGTAGTAAATCTCCTTCACCTACTTTCAGATGGAGCGGCATTTACTACAAAGAGCCGTAGTTCACTGACAAGGTGAACCAAATCGCGTTAAAATCGAGGACAAGTTAGTTAGTTAGTTAGAAAGAAAGATATATTAGCTGGTATACCTTTTCCGCTGTGGTTGCCCATAGTCAAGTGGTTGCCCATAGTCCAATAGAGTCCTTGCTGTCTGTGCCACACACACCAAACACATACATGGATATTTATTTATCTTTGTTCTATTGACATTTTAGAGAGAATAAAATAAGCCACGAAAGAAGGCCAGAGTTCTCTTACGAGAGGTTCTCTCATACTGTGTAATATCTTACGCTAGGAGAAAACTCTTTTCCACGAGATATTGAAGCCAAAAAATTATCCTTAATTTTGAATTAATGTAAAACGCGCTGCAGCAGTACGCAGACATAGGCAAGACAGCTCGCGTGCCTATTGGCTGCCCTGTGACAACTGCAGAAGCCTATTGAGAGAGGCCCTATGTGAGATCCAACGAGAAGCAGCATTTACTAAACCAGCCACTGGCCAGTCACTGGGAAAGGGGGATCTGTTGACAGTTGATTTCTGCTGATTTCTGTCTCCTGGCTGAAAAACTGCTAATAAGCAAATCCAGGTGATTGGAACAAAATACTGAGGCGGACTTTTACTTTCTGAACCTGGACTTTACTCCTCTGTAGAGAACAGAAAAGGAGATGACACAGTCTTAGATGAAATCACCTGCAGAGAAAAGAAGACATTAAATCTGAAGATCTCAGCAGAGGAGGATTAAACAACTCCACAGACAGCATTACCAGCTTCACTTATTACTAACCAGATTGAATTTATTTCTGTCAGACTTCTACAGAAGATTTCATTGAGAATTAACAGAGGTTTAACTCGGTTTCACTTGAAGTCACCACTAATTCAGAATCACTGAAGGAGAAAACCAGAATTTCAGGTTACCATTATGGAGATCAGTGTTTGCTTTAGTTGGGCTCTTGAGCCTTACATTATCTTTAGATTTTGTTCGGCTGTTGTATCCGAGTTGTAACAGTCAGATGAACAAAGAAAAAATATACAAACTAATTGTTTTGGTTATATTGTGACAATCGTCATTTGAATTTAGTATTTGTGATTTATTTTGTTGGATACAGCATAATAGGGCTGGGTGATATATCGCACGATATTGTATGCGCATCTAATCAGTAAAGCCGGTTCCTTGATTAGCAGTAAATCACCTTCACCTGCTTTCAAATGGACGATACGAGTGTTAAATTAAACTGTTATTTAGATAATTAAGTGATTAATTTAGTGATGATTGAGCATTATTGAAGACACCTGATGATAACAAGCAGAATCACTGAAGGAGAAAATCACAAATTGTAAGTCACCGTAATGGAGAGCAGTGTTTGCTTTAGTTGGGCTCTTGACACTTATATTTTCACTTTATATTTTGTTTGCATGTTGATATTGACTTATAACAGTCAAATGAACAAAGGCAACTGTGATCTGTGTTGGTTATGTTTTGACATAATCATGCAATGATCTGGAAAATGGAACTTATTCAGATGATTTGCTTTAACTTGTTAGCTACAGTTTTCAATATTATGAAGCTGCAGACTCGGAGCCTGCATCTACAGTCCCCCACCGAGAGTCCCGCAGACCCTTTCGTTTTTCGAACACAGCGCCTCCTGCTGTTCAAAAGATCGAATAACACCTGCACACAGAGTACAGCGCACGATTATCCAAATGCAATTAAAAACAATAGGATGCAATATTACGGTCTCCAAAAAAATTATCCAATAAATATTTGCGTTCCCTGCTTAATGCATGTGCCAAAAAAAACTAATTTTTACTGATGGAAGGGATACAATTACAGATTGATATTGCTACAATGTTTTTTTTTTATATATATTTTTTTCCAATTTTTCTTTCAGTTCAACCTATAATGGTCTAATTAACATTACCATGCTAACATTACAATATCTGTTTTTTTGATATTTTGAATGCGAAGCAAAACAAATCAGAATAGACAAAACACCAATAATAAACAATTCTGTACTTTATTTAATGATCACATCATCTTGCTGTAAAGAAAAAAAGGAAGATAAACTGTGTTCGTGACTTTACTTTTCGTCTTCAATTGCATTAAAAAAAACTCATTTATAAGTCGCTTTGCATAATCATAAAATTATATGTTGCTGGATTCGGCAGGGGCAACTCCATCGATTGATGGTGTACCCTGGAATAGCCTACAACATAGGACCGATAGCACATGTCTTACGATGTTTCAAAAAAAAAAGAAAAAAGATGTTTGCAAATGTTAGCTATGTTGCACTGCTCTGTTGAACTGTCCCTTGAGATGTTTTTGAACTTTGGACAACTTTGTGGGTTTGAAATATATGGGGACACAAAATGGGCAGTGGAAATAACTGCAGCATTTATGACATATCTACAAAAAGTTCAAGGTTAAAGGCTATCGTTAGCTATCTAAATATTTTCGGGGGGAAGAGGGCGAAAAAACATACATTAACGGCTTAAATCTTGTAACAAACTATCTTTACAAATATTAAATGGACTATTCATATGTTGTATCGATGAGCTAAATTAGTTTTATTAAAAAAATAAATCAAACGAATAGGCTACTACGATTCGCTAAATAAAATTGAAGATAGCCTACTCACGTTTTGGCTTAAGTTCTTCACATATTCTTCACATGTTTATCCAATACAATTTGATAGGATGCGCTGTCTCGAAAAACGAGGGGTCTGAGAATGAGGGACTGGGTGCAGGGGGACTGTAGATGCAGGTCTCCGAGTCTGCAGCTTCATACTACTCACAGTTTTGTACCTCTGCTGCATATCTGTATTTTACTTATAACCTAAATATTTAATAAAAATATTCTCAACAAATCACTGTCATGTTTATTCAGAAACAGAGATCAATAATCAGCCTGTCTATCTCAACCGTGGTGACATGTTGCCACCAATCACAACTCATTAATGTCTCCCATCATGCATTGTGGTATGAATAAATTATGATCTGAATTGTCTAGAGGCACACACTGAAAGACTCCACAATAGCTATCAATAAAAGAAGTGTAATAAAAAAAACACACCAACCAACTAATACATATAGCCTATACTAATTTAAGAATAAATAATTAAAAATGTAGGCTAATTAAAAAAAAAAAAAAATCAGCGCCAGCGTATACTCTCCACCGGAAACCTTGTTTTCTTTCTGACAGACAAAATGAAACAATACGGAAGAGACAGGGGCAGGGCAATATAAAGAGAAAACGGAAGACTGATGGAGATGAGGAGAGAGCTTTGTCTAAATCTACAATACATGAAATGGAAACATTTATGTGAAAAATTGTACATTGTCTCTTTATAAATAACAATAATAATAATAATGAGAGAGAGAGAGAGAGAGAGAGAGAGAATAGCCAATTAACAAATAGGCCCACCAGAATCGTTCTGAAATCAGGGTTTTTTTTTTGAAAAAATATCATAAAGTTGCATAAAATCAATTAAATTATGTATCCCATAGAAATACATAATTTCAGTTCGATTCCCTTACCTGAACAATGTAAATGACCTGGAGCAAAAAACTGGGTGTTCTTGTCTTCCGAAATGTTGAAATCTCCAATAATATCCCTGAGACATCCCTTTAAATAGCAGTTTAGTTTCACTTTTACAGATGTGTGGGAGAGGCAAAGACAGAGGGGGTGTGGTTTTCAAAAATCACGTGTTAGACTAAAGTAATACTATATAAAATTACTATTACTTTTAAAACAAAATCTCTGCTAAATAAATAAATGCAGCCGTCAACGTTTTTTAAACACATATTATTAAACACATGATCTAACACACTTTTGATCAGTTATAAACCTTGGGATGAGATTTGTAATAATTAATGATGATGGTAACATCAATAAACACCCAATAGATTGTGTATCTCTCTCTCTCTCTCTCTCTCTCTCGCTCTCTCGCTCTACAGTGCGCAGTCCCTCCACAGCTTGAAACCCATTTGTGAGATTGCCATCGATCACTGTTGCTGAGAAAGTGTCCTGTCGGCTCTTGAGAGGAAACTCCTGACAGGAAAGAAGATCCAGTGAAAGTTGCAGACTCAAGTCAAGCTTTTGGATTTATGTGTTTCTTTAATTCACTGAGTGCTCACGGGCATATTATTTAAAAACCGAGGTGATAAACTTGATCTCTACGGACTGAAGGCAGAAGAGTTCAGTCTTAAAACCTTACGGCAAATTATTTAGACATTCAAAGGTGTTTTATATAAAAATAATAATAATAATAATAATAATAATTGTATGTGCTTCTATGTCAACACTATGAACACCAAATTTTGTTCTAAGAACGTTTTACCATTTTTACAAACATTCTGTTTTAGTTTTGGAAACGTTCAAATGTCCAATTTTTGGAGGATATTTTTTTGAATGTGAAATAATTAGCCTGCCTTCATTCTGTAAGGATCAAAGCAGAGTTTTTATGATTTAAAATTGGTCACCAATGTTTAAGCCATGAATAAAATAAAGGCTTTTTAATTGTTTTCAACATAATTCATGTCCCTACTACCCCTTTAATACAATCACACACTCACTCACTCTCTCTCTCTCTCTCTCTCTCTCTCTCTTTCTTCACAGTGATTGTGGGGAGCGTGTGAGCGGAAGAGTGTGTGGCGGTCTTGAGTGAGTTTCAAATTTTTTCCTTTTTTCTGGGCTTATTTCTTTTGAATACTGCTTCGGATTAGAGGACAGAGAGTCGGAGTGCTGACTTCTGTCAGTATAGCTGATAGAAATGGGCTCAAACTCCGATGGTTTTTCCTGTTTGTCTGCCCGGCATGCGTGCAAGTGCATGCCGGCTGACGGATCAGTGTCAATTGAGAACGTGTTGGTCGCTATTGGTGGAGAAATAGGTGCACAAAACATCATGTCTGCTTCTAGAATGAATAAAGCAATGGTTGTTTTTCTGAAGGAAGTTGAAATGGTCAATCATTTAGTGGAGTGCGGCTTGACTGTTCAGGATGTTTTTGTCCCTGTATTACCCTTGTCCAACCTCTCGAAAAAAGTGATGTTGTCAAATGTACCGCCGTTTATCTCTGATAAAGCGCTTGAGAATATTTTAGCACGCTATGGAAAATCGGTCGGGCCGATTAAAATGATTCCTCTGGGTTTGAAAACTCCAGAGTTGAAACATGTTATGTCATTCAGACGTCAGGCTCTTATGATACTGAGTGCTGAATTCACAACTCTTGAGGTGTCCGCTTGGAAAAGATTATACGATCTTTATCAGCACTGAGTCGATGAAATGTTTTGTTTGTGGAAAATATGGGCACATTAAAACAGCCTGTCCTCTGGTGAAAGAGGCTCAAAATGTAAGAAATGAAATCGAAACTGACCCAGGACAGGTTTTAAATGTTCTAGAAAATAATGATGGGGCTCAAGTGACCAGTGCCAGCGCAGCGACCGATCCGAGCGCTGATATACCCACGCTCCCTGAAATCGCAGAAGCTGAACAGTTGCATTCAGGTTGTAATGCTGATATTATTATCACTGATAAGCCTACTTTTGCTAAAATACCTGAGGCTGAACAGAGTGGAACAAACAACAGGATGGAGGCTATTGTTGAGGTAGAGCAAGATTGATGTGCCTATAAGTGATTCTTTGAGTGAGACGCAGGCATCAAATAACGTGTCAGACAATGATGTTGAATTGTTAACTGAAAGGTCAAAATCGCAAGTTACTAATAGTGATTCGGACAGTGATTGTTCAGATTCGATTGCTGATGAAGTGTCTGAAATTAATTCACAGGAGGGATTTGCTAAATCTCGTTATTATACTGTGGAACAACTTAATGACTTTTTGAATGCAACAAAGAATCAGAGAAAGCCAAAGGTTGAAACGTTCTTTCCTGATTTAAGGCTCTTTACAGAATCGCCATGAAGAAAGCCAGTTTAGAGGAATCAGATCAGCCTAAATGATATCGACTTTTCAAAAAAGTTTGTGAGTGCAGTCAGAAAAAGACAAAAAAAAATCATGATGATTAGGAAATATTGGATTTTGTATTTTTTCTCTTTTTTAATCCAGATGGTATCCTTGGACATCGGATCCTTAAATATAAATGGTTGTAGGGATACAAAAAAGAGAAATACTTCATTTAAGTACTTGCACCTTAAAAAATGATCCAGATTTTTTAGAAATAATACCTGGACGCTTATTACGTGCTGATATAACAATAGACAATAATAGTTTTTCTTTTTTTAATATTTATGCTCCCAATATTGGAAGCGAAAGAAATGTGTTTTTTAGAAAATTTTCTGATGAATTGATGAAATGTCCTCAGGATAATTATTGTTATAATAGGCGGTGATTTCAATTGTACTGTAGATCACAAATTAGATGGAAATCATGAGGAACCTCATTCTGGTTCAGCATACGTTTTTAAATCTTTAATTAATAGACACAATCTGGTAGATTTGTGGAGGGATGCTTATCCTCATGTTAAACAATACACTTGGTTAAAAATGAATTCAAATACTGTCTCTGGTGCAAGACTGGATCGTTTTTATGTTGAAGAGTGTAACAAAGGAAGATTTTTTGGTAGTTGTATCTCACCAACATCTATGTCAGATCATCATTTTATTTCAGCCCATTCTCACCCCCAAGGCGTCACCTAACTGACGCCTTGGGAAGCATTTGACCATGCTTCAATATCTGACGCTTTAAGGCCAATTTATACTTCTGCCACTGTGTTTAGATTTCTCACGGCTAGGGTACTACAAGCAATAGCGATTGAAAGAGAGTGGATCATGTTGGAGTTGGAGCTTATTGAGGTGGAAAAACAGTTCACTTTAGTGAAATTACTAAAACTGAAAGGCAGAAATGAGAGAAGACGTCGGAGGAGATGGTACGTGTGGAAATCATAGACAGTGATGGAAATGCGTAGGAGGAAATGCGATGCTACCAAGCCGACCAATCACCAATCTTGCGGTCCACGTCGTCGCGACGTGTAGTTACATTTTTGAGGAGGTGCGCGTCAGGCGACGGCGAAGGGTACACGCAATGGGACGCGTCTGTGCGTATGCTACGCCGTACCTACTGCGCGCACCCTACGCAGAAGTATAAATTGGCCTTTAGGCGCCCTTTAGCGTCAGTTAAATGACGCCCTAGGATCGCGTGTACCCTACCCCCACCCCACACCTAAACCTAACCGCGTCCTCGAACTGACGCTTTCCTTTAGCGTCAGTTAGATGACGCCGTAGGATCCTAAAACGTCAAAATATTGAAGCATGGTCAAAGGTGACGCCTTGGGGTGAGAATGCGTTGTTTATTTCTATGTCTATTTCTGTTCAGTCGTCTAAACCCTATCAGGCACATTGGCACTTTAATAGCAGATTACTGCAAGATCACATCTTTGTACACTCTTTTGACCTTCTGTGGAGATCTTGGAGGGAAGAGAGACATAGTTGTACATCTTTAAGACAGTGGTGGGATTTGGGCAAGGTGCAGATAAAGAACTTTTGCCAAAATTACACTGCACAGAACACAGAAAATGAAAATTCTTCAGCAAAGCTACAATATTAAAGGAGACAGATTATTGTCAGCTGACACCATTAAAGAGAATAAAAATCTTTCGAAGGATTTATTGGAGGAACAGGAAAAGGAAACTTTTGTGAGAACAAGATATATAAAGCACAATGAAATGGATGCTCCAACTGCCTTTTTTTTTTTTTTTGGACTAGAGAAAAAGCCGAAAGAGCAGAAATTTTTTCATAAACTGAAACTTTCTAATGGCAGTGAAACTACTGACCAGTTTTTAGCTACTAGACCAAATTTTAGCTTCTGCTATATTGTTTTATGAGACCCTCTATCAGTCAGAACACTGTGAGGAAGCAGCGGCTGAAGAACTTCTTCTAGATCTTCCACAGTTGTCAATGACAGAGAAGAAGGAGCTAGAGGGATTTCTGACTTTTTCTGAGCTCCCGAGTGCGGTGCAGGAGCTGAACAGCGGCAGATCCCCTGGACTGGATGGTCTGTCTGCAGAGTTCTACAAGGGGTTTTGGAATGTGCTTGGACAAGATCTGTATCATGTTCTTCTGGAGTCCTTTAACCAAGGTATTCTTTAATACCCAAAAAAGGGGATCTTGGACTCTTGAAGAATTGGCGTCCTGATTCATTACTGTGTACTGACTTTAAAATACTGTCAAAAGCTATAACTAATAGGTTGAAGAAATTCATGGCAACTATAATTCATGAGCATCAGTCATATTGTATCCCCAAAAGAACAACTTTCGACAACCTATTTTTTCTAAGAGACATAATTACAGTTGCCAAAAAACATCAAATTGATATTGGACTCTTATCTCTCGATCAAGAAAAAGCTTTTGACAGAGTGGACCATTTGTACTTACTAAAGACTTTGAAAGCCTTTAGATTCGGTCCACAATTTGTCTCCTGTGTTAAATTGTTATATAATGAAACGTCTAGTATGCTGAGGATTAATGGTTGCCTAACTAGACCTTTTGCAGTAACCAGAGGCATACGACAAGGATGCCCTCTTTCCAGACTGTTGTATTCAATATCTATTGAACCTTTTTTATCATCTTTAAGGAAGCGATTGCATGGACTTGTTGTTCCTAGGTTTCCCGAGATTCCACCTGTAAAACTCACAGCGTATGCAGATGATATAACTGTATGAATTAGAGACAATGAGGACATTTCTGCTTTGATTTTTTGTTTAGAAATCTTTCAAAAAGCAACATCTGCTAAAATTAATTGGGATAAGTGTGTGTCGCTGTTACTGGGCGAGTGGCAAAATATAGACCCTCCTCGTCTTCCACAACAAGGTAAATGGATTAAGGATGGTTTTAAAGTTCTGGGGGTATATTTGGGAACTGACCTGTACATGGAAAAGAACTGGGAGGGTTTAGCTGATAAAGTTACAGGGAGATTACAAAAATGGAGGTGGATCCTTCCAAAGCTATCTTATAGAGGAAGATGTTTAATTGTTAATAATTTGGCAGCCTCAATGTTGTGGCACAGGTTCACAGTGTTGGATCCTCCTGAAGAGCTACTTGTCACAATTCAGAAAAGTTTTGTCAATTTTTTTTTTGGGATGGTTTTCATTGGCTTCCTCCTGGAGTTTTATATCTCCCAGTAATTGAAGGAGGACAAGGACTCATAAATTTACAAGCAAGAATTAAAACAATGAGATATATATATAGTGTGCAGCCCCTCCACAGCCTGAAACCCATTTGTGAGATTGCCATCGCTCACTGTTGCTGGGAAAGTGTCCTGTCGGCTCTTGAGAGGAAACTGCTGACAGGAAAGAAAATCCAGTAAAAGTTCCAGACTCAAGTCAAGCTTTTGGATTTATGTGTTTCTTTAATTCTCTGAGTGCTCACGGGCATATTATTTAAAAACCGAGGTGATAAACTCTGATTTGATCCCTACGGACTGAAGGCAGAAGAGTTCAGTCTCGAAACCTGGTTATGGCAAATTATAGACATTCAAAGGTGTTTTATAAAAAAAATTATAATAATAATTGTGCTTCCTATGTCAACACTATCAACACCAAATTTTGTTCTAAGAACGTTTTACAATTTTTACAAACATTCTGTTTTAGTTTTGGAAACGTTCAAATGTCCAATTTTTGGAGGATATTTTTTTGAATGTGAAATAATTAGCCTGCCTGCAGTCTGTAAGGATCAAAGCAGAGTTTTTATGATTTAAAATTGGTCACCAATGTTTAAGCCATGAATAAAATAAAGGCTTTTTAATTGTTTTCAACATAGTTCATGTCCCTACTACCCCTTTAATACAATCACATGCACACACACACACACATTAATTTAACCCTTCTATCGTTTCTAGTTATTCAGTGTTATCCCAATGCACCCGTTCAGCTAAGAGTCTGGAGTGCTACTTGCTTGTCCTTGATCCTTAAGAAGGAGGTGGTCTGTTAAATCCAATTGACACACTTCCCACATCTTTTTTTTTTTTTTTTTTTTTTTTCAAAAGTGTGTTACACAGCTTAGAAGCAGATCTCCTACAAGTGGTAAATGCCTCGCTTCGCTCTGGGAGTTTTCCGAACTCCCTGAAAACTGCAGTTCAAGCTCTTCATGAAAAAGAGCAATCTGGATAAGACCATCTTAAGCAGTTATAGACCGATCTCAAATCTTCCTTTCATAGGCAAGATCATTGAAAAGGTTGTCTTCAATCAGCTGAACAAATTCTTAATCTCAAATGGATACTTTGACAATTTTCAATCTGTTTTTCGATCACATCATACCACAGAGACAGCGCTCATAAAGATAATAAACGGTAATACAACTCCGACGTGACCGTCTTAAACTCTTTCCGCTGCTTCTGGGGGATAATTCTCAAATACAAGGATGGATGGTCAGCCTACCCCTCATGGTCCGTGCATGGCGGATAATCTTATCCTTTACCTGGAACCTGAGGAGACGAATGATGATCGGTCTTGGCCGCTGGTTTGGTGGAGGTTTAGGTGCCAGGGCTCTGAGCTCGTTCACACTCCACAGGCGAATCGTGGATGCCTCCAAAGACCTCCTCAAGCATCTTGGTAAAGAAAGCTGTCGGTTGTGGCCCCTCCATGGATTCAGGTACACCGATTACCCTGATATTGCTACGCCGGCTCCGTGATTCGAGATCGACGATTTTAGTTGCTAGTTTAGCATGGTCTTTCTGGAGCTTTATGATAGCCTCATTGGCAGCATTCAAGCATAGCTCTCAATCGTCACATTCACTCTCAATTTCGAGTTTCTCAGTGTGTTCTGTCACGGTAGTTATGACACCGTTCAACTTGGTCTCAAGAGCTGAGAAAGTTTGTTTGAAGTCATTGGAGATGGCGGTTCGATGAGGCTCCAGCTGGTGGGTGAGGGACTCCATTGAGAGCGTTTTAACGTTTGAGTCGGTCTGCACCCCTTTAGCCTTTGGCAGTCACAACAGGTCAGTAAGTTAGTAAATCCACCACTTTGTATAAGTTTAGGAGAGAGTTAAATTACAAACGATGAGTTTAAAGGTAAGCAAACATTTAGCGAGGGCACGAGACGCTACGTGCTTCGCTTGTTACCACATCACGTGATCACATCCTTCCATTAAGTGGGCCATATTATTTTGCGCAGCCCGTTGTCATCCCAAGACGTCATATAACTGACCATAAGTCAACATCCGACATCCTTTAACGTCGGTTAGATGAAGTTATCTAATCCTAACCCTACCCCAGACCTAAACCTACCCGTGTCATCTCTGACGTTAAAGGTAAAGCATCAGTTGGAAGACGCCCTAGGATAGCGTCATCTAACTGACATTAAAGGGTACCCTAAAACATTGGATGTTGATGTATGGTCAAAAGCGTCATATATGAAGTCGTGGGATGACAATGTGTTGGTCTACGACGTTTGATTTGAGACATATTTACATGTTGTTTACATTGTGAGAAAATAATGAATTCTCTCATTTCACCAATTAATACATTGAGTGACTTTGACCAATGACTCTGGTCCCTTTACTCCTCTTCTAGTCACTGGACATTAATTGTGTAAATAGTCCTCTAAGGGGATTTTACAATCAGTGCATACAACAGTTTTCAATACAGTGCACATGTCAACAAATCCTTTCCGATTTTAAGCTTGTGAGATAAATGCGCACATCAACCCGATCACGTGTTTAGCATTCATGTAAACACTAAGTTAAGATGCATCAATTCAATCGGAATGAATTCAGTTCGATTGAAACAAAAGTTATGCATGTACACATAGCCAATGAACACTTTTAAAGAAGAGCACTTGGTAGCAAATATATATCCAATAAAAGCAATTTGAATTCTACTTTGTTTTTGTGAAATATTCTGAAATATTTATGAACAGAAATTAGTTTCAAATTCAATTATAGCAGGATTCTGCAAATCAAGCTCTGGAGGGTAAATGTCCTGCAGAGTTTATCTCCAACCAACACTGATCAAACTCGTATACCTGGAATTTTCGAGTAACTCTGAAGACCTTGACTAGTTGGTTTAGGTGTATTTAGGGTTGGAATTAAATTTTGCAGGACAGTTGCTCTCAGAAACAGATTTGAGGAATCCTGCAGTGTGTACAGGAGAATTAAATTGTGCCCTAAGTGCAGTTTAGGGATGTTAGCAGTCGTGTACAACTGCTTTCCTGTGATGCTGATCTACTATATGTTTAACTTTTACATTTTACTGTCAACATTTGCTTTCTGAATTACCTCCTCTGAAATGTCCTTGAAGGACTCCAAGAGCTACACTAACTTCTATCATAAAAAACTGGAAATTAGTTTATAAATTAATTATTTATAGAATATTTCACAGAGACTGGTGTGATTACACACCACACCTATTATATTTATATATTATCATTGTAATGACAAAGTAATATGGGAATTTAATTCATTGTAGTAGAATATTCAGCTCACCTAGAATCTGTAGCGGGTGCTGAACTGAAGCTTGCAGAAGATCAGATATCTGCTGACAATAAAATAATACATTAATGCTTCAGAATAAATGTTTAGTTGTAAAACAGTGTTGTAATATTTGTTTATAAATAAACAAATCTATTTAAATATAGGTGTAAGAGGACGAGTATTATGTCCTGTCAAACTATTTCAAGAGACCTAAATTAACTCTTAAGAAGAAGAAGAAGAAGAAGGATGAATATTCATACACACCTGCAGTCTGTGAAGAGTGTCTGGTTGAATGATCGTCAGCTCTAACTGAAACACTCTATTTATGGATGAACAAAGTCCCTCCCAATAGGGCTGGGCGATATATCGCACGATATTGTTATGCGCATCTAATCAGTAAAGCCGGTTCCTTGATTAGTAGTAAATCACCTTCACCTGCTTTCAAATGGACGATATGAGTGTTAAATTAACACTCAAGAGTGTTAAAGTTAATGAGACAATTTAAGGGATTAATTTAGTGATGATTGAGCATTATTGAAGACACCTGATGATCACAAGCAGAATCGCTGAAGGAGAAAATCACAAATTGTAAGTCACCATTATGGAGATCAGTGTCTGCTTTAGTTGGGCTCTTGACACTTATACTTTCACTTTAAATTGTGTTTGCCTGTTGATATTGACTTATAACAGTCAAATGAACAAAGGCAACTGTGATCGGATTGTGTTTGTTATGTTTTGACATAATCATGCAATGATTTGAAAAATGAAACCTATTCAGATGATTTGGTTAACTTGTTAGCTACAGTATTGATGTTCTGCAGCATATCTGTATTTACTTATAACCTAAAATATTTAATAAAATATATTCTGATCAAATCAATGTCATCTTTATTCAGAAACATAGTAATCAATAATCAGCCTGTCTATCTCAACCGTGGTGACATGTTGCCACCAATCACAACTCATTAATGGCTCCCATCATGCATTGCGGTATGAATAAATTATGATCTGAATTGCCTATGTAATTTACATTTCCTATTTGAATATTCTACTCGTCACCGTTGTTGAGAAGCATTGACTGAATCTTGAGGTCTGTGTGCCTTAAAGAAAGATTTTTTTTTAAAACAACTTTTGAGAAAACCATTATATTATATTTAACACTCTGGATGTTTATGCAGAATCTCAGATATACATTAACCAACAGAATAAATCACAGACACAAATTTTACAAGAGAAATGTTTTTATTTATTTATTTATTTATTTTTTATTGAACATCAAGAACAGAACAAAAACAGAATACAGGTAAAATGAGTACATATTAAACAAGGCATATCAGTTAAGGTAAAACAAATAAAAACAATAAAAGTAAAACTAAAATAAAATACAAATATTACTATAAAAAAATACAAATAGAAAGGGGTCTCTTTATTCCTCTTTTAAGAGCTCAATGTCTCTTATTATTCCAGACAATTTCTGGGCCCTTTTTACGTTTCATACATTCTGTAGGAGACATTTATGTTTATTGTTTGCATGATAGTTTATTTTGTTTGGATATATTTATATTAGTATTTGGACACTAGGTGGCAGTGACTAGATGCACATGGTTGTATTTCAATGGGCACAGGTGACAGGAAATGGAAGGCACAGGTAGGGGGAGCACAAACATTCTCATCAGACCATGATTAGAAGACACAACTCACAACTGGAAACAAGACAAGAAAACAACTGGTATGTTCATCTTTGATGTACTTTTACTTCAATAAACCACAAATCTCAACTGCAATAACGGCTGGAAAATCTTGTGTGTCTGTGTAGAAACTTCACTCCTACCTGTGCATGATGGCAAAGAAATATTATTGAACGAAGGGCTAAAGGTACAGCCAAGCAAAGATTACCATTATACATTCCAACGCTGGAAAGAAATTACATATCAAGTCTCTTTTAAATACAGAAAAATAAGGTTTCGTCTTCATACGTTTAGTATCAACATTACAGAAATTCAAAGAAATTCTTTTTTTTTTTCTCGTCCAACAGCATTCCAATTTTTCAGGTCACTTTACAAACTTCTCTTGCTTAAAATGTATTAAGAGAAATTTGCCATATCAAAACTCACACTCGAATAAATTAGCTTTCAGCGATCAGTTCTTAAAATAACCATTTTGAATGTGAACAATTTGTTTTAAAAACTTTTTCCACTACAAAGAAGCGTTTGTGAAATGGAAATATTTCACTGATATAAATGTTCTTAATCGATTCAAATAAAGAATCTTTATTTCTAACAGCATAGAATAAAAAAAGAAAAATGCACGTAATTTGTCAGGGAATCGAGGATGAACTGATTCCTCCTGAACTTACATTTAAAAAGTTCATTTAAATATGTTTGTTTTTATAGCTGCCATTTTACTATTATAAGCAAACAAATAAATATTCATGATTTATATCTGAAGTGTTGATAGAAGTGATTTATTATTGTATATTTAAGGTCATATGATATGGATCACACCCTTCACAGGCTTTAAAAACACACATCTGTGTAGTTTTACACATTTTCTGTTGTCTTATTCCTATAATGTAATGATATGTGTTGCAGTGCAGTATATAATGTTGTTAGAGGAAGTCATTCATGACCAATTTGTGCAAAACCTTGTGTTGTTTTAGAGATGCAAAATGTTTCCATGTGGACACACAGACAATGATATCCATTCGAATTTGTTTATTTATTTAAATGGCATCGCTGAGCAAGAAAATAACGAGTATATGAGCTCGTCCAGATGGCGATATTAACTTTAATGGACTTACAAGTACAGAAACAAAAAGCAATTCAATGTTTATACGTTTATTGGAAGAACGTGACCAAAAAAAAGAGTTTTGTCGCACATTTCAGCTTCCTTGATCACAGTAGCTTGTAACAGTTTAAAGTTTGTTTACCCAAAAAAGTAAAAAATACACAACATTAAGGACATCTCCATTTTCTCTTTACACTCCAAAAATTCTTTGTGTGTTTTCCAGTAAAAACATCTAAATAAACTTAAATCAGGACACATTTAATGAAGAAGTCTTGTTTTTTGAACAACGTATCAAAATGAAGTGCGTTTTTGCATGGCAACGACAATAATCTGTTTTCCTTTTAAATTCATGTTATTGTTAGATATGTTTTGAGCTGAAACTACGATTCCCTTTTGCGTCCTGAGACAGTTTGAGGAACACCTCAGCATGACACTTCTGGGTGGTCAGCGGGGGTCAACGGGACATTTGGCCACTATAGTGGGTAATCGGACAAATAGTGGGTTCATGGGACGGGGGCGTGGCTTGGGACCGTTCAGTGGGGTCAACGGGACATTTGGCCACTATAGTGGGTAATCGGACTGTTACGTTCCCCTTACCGTCTAGGGGTTGCAAGGGGAAGTAACAAAAGGAAAAGCCAAAAGGAACGGGCGAGAACACAATCCTATGTCCCAGAGTGAAGATGACACCAGACAATATAAATGTCAAAGAAAGGATTTTATTTACAAACAATATATTAGGGGAAAAAAAAGGACAGAACATGAGTTCCTAGGGAGCAATGGCTCAGGGGAGAGCAAGGCCTAAAACAACAAACAAAACCGCCCACTAACTAAATTTAGGAGGAGTTCTAACTTACCTAAGAAGGGTTAAACAAAAAGAAATAAACAACACAAACTTTCCTCAACTCCCTTACTATACAAAAAAAAAAACAGAGTCAATATATAGTGGGTTCGTGGGACGGGGGCTTGGCTTGGGAGTAGTCAGTTAGGGTCGACGGGACATTTGGCCACTTCAGTGGGTAATCGGACAAATAGTGGGTTCGTGGGACGGGGGCTTGGCTTGGGACCGTTCAGTGGGGTCAACAGAACATTTGGCCACTATAGTGGGCAATCGGACAAATAGTGGGTTCGTGGGACGGGGGCTTGGCTTGGGACCGTTCAGTGGGGTCAACGGGACATTTGGCCACTTCAGTGGGTAATCGGACAAATAGTGGGTTCGTGGGACGGGGGTGTGGCTTGTGTGTGGTCAGCTGGGGTCGACGGGACATTTGGCCACTATAGTGGGTAATCGGACAAATAGTGGGTTCGTGGGACGGGGCGTGGCTTGGGAGTGGTCAGCTGGGGTCAACGGGACATTTGGCCACTATAGTGGGTAATCGGATAAATAGTGGGTTCGTGGGACGGGGCGTGGCTTGGGAGTGGTCAGCTGGGGTCAACGGGACATTTGGCCACTATAGTGGGTAATCGGATAAATAGTGGGTTCGTGGAATGGGGGCGTGGCTTGGGAGTGGTCAGCTGGGGTCAACGGGACATTTGGCCACTTCAGTGGGTAATCGGACAAATAGTGGGTTCGTGGGACGGGGCGTGGCTTGGGACCGTTCAGTGGGGTCAACGGGATATTTGGCCATTTCAGTGGGTAATCGGACAAATAGTGGGTTCGTGGGACGGGGGTGTGGCTTGGGACCGTTCAGTGGGGTCAACGGGACATTTGGCCACTTCAGTGGGTAATCGGACAAATAGTGGGTTCGTGGGACGGGGGCGTGGCTTGGGACTGTTCAGTGGGGGTCAATGGGACATTTGGCCACTATAGTGGGCAGTCGGACAAATATGGGTTAGCGGGATGGGGGCATGTGGCTTGTGTGTGGTCAGGGGCGTCAAAAGGACATTTGGCTGCTATAGTCGATAATCGGACAATTAGTGGGTTCATGGGACGGGGGCGGGGCTTGGGAGTGGTTAGTCGGGGTCGACGGGACATTTGGCCACTATAGTGGGTAATCGGACAAATAGTAGGTTTGAGGGACTGGGTCTTGGCTTGGGACCGTTCAGTGGGGTCGACGGGACATTTGACCACTATAGTGGGCAGTCGGTCAAAAATGGGTTAGTGGGATGGGGGCGTGGCTTGTATGTGGTCAGGAGCGTCAAAGGGACATTTGGCTGCTATAGTGGATAATCGGACAAATAGTGGGTTAGTGGGACAGGGGCGGGGCTTGGGAGTGGTCAGCCGGGGTCGACGGGACATTTTTCCACTATAGTGGGCAATTGGACAAATAGTGGGTGAGTGGGACGGGGGCGTGGCTTGGGAGTGGTCGGCATGGGAGGTCTTCCACATGTTTGATCTTGCTGTTGTTGAGGCCTGGCCTTCATATTAGGATAAGGTTATGGTGATTGTTAATGTTTTAACCTGAAACAACACAGATTGTACTGTTTTGATATGATAACTTGAGATGATGGTTTGTACTTGCGTTCCACGATGGTACAATGTTGCCTGAGGGCAAAATCTGGATAATAAATGTTACTTTTATTAAATACGAAATGTGTAATTCATTAAAAACTTGATAAATATGTTTGTTCAAGTGTTTAATTAAATAAATTGATGTTTTCAATAAATCTATAATTTTTTTCTTCACAAAGATGTCAAATGTTCATCCACTATGTAACTGATGCCGGGTCAGGCCATCCTGGTGGCATGGTGGCATTGGTATATCGTCCCCCAAAGCGCCATCGACGCAGTGCGAGTTCCCTTTAGAAAGGGAACGTCTAGGTTACGACTGTAGACATTTGGAGAAAAACTTTAAAAAGTTAATTCATCCGTCAGGTAACGCCCATTTTTACAGATTAACCTAAAGCTGCTCAGCACAATGTCCAAGCTTAACGAAACTCGGCACACAGAGACAAGAGAGAGAGAGATAGAGAGGAGGAGAGACAAGGTTGATCATGTGATACACATTTAAATGGCTCATCCTCCATAAAACGTATATAACTCACACACACTCTCCATCACTAACAAAAGACAGACGCCTTTGATCAACCATGAAGAAGCTCTTCAGTTCCCTGTGGATCTTACTAGGTAAAGTACAACATACATTATCTGCTATTTTACTAGATTCACACTAATGTTAACACTGTATTAAACTATGTTTCTAGTATAGTTTGCACTCATCTCTCTCTCTTCTGTGGATTTACTGCATATGTTCTTTCCATACATGTTACATTTATCATGGTTAGCATTAAATACCTCTCTCAATTTATAGACAGTAAATTAACTTCATCGCTGGATTTTTGGAGTGTTTTTGTTACCTCGTTATTCTACTTCTGCTTTACAAAGCAAATCTTGAAATCAGTGCTCATTTGTGTATGCAAATGTTTTCTCAAGAAAGTCGTGATTCACAGGAGCATCTTCTTATCTCACTTCAGATGACAGTATTTTGCAAGATGCAGATTATTGTTAATGTGTCAGTAGTTTTCACCAGCTTGGCCTTTAATACACATATCAATGTTTTACAATGCCTTTATCATTCAGATGATGTGCGATTTATATGTGACTATTAAAGTGAAATGTTTGGAGAAAAAGTTTTACTTGAATTTACAGAGCGGCAGAACCTGTTTTATCTGAACTCATTTTAATCAGGTTTTTTTTTTTTTTTTACCCAGGGCTTTTATTGATTAAAGAAATGGTGAATGGAGCGGAAGGTAAGCATCTATTTGCATTAGTTTTCATCTCTATTATATTCATTTCGTTTGATCTGCCAGATTTAATCTGGACCTTTCCGTCCCAAACCACATAAAGCACAAGTATTATTATATTTTCTGTTTTCACTCTAATTTGAAAGTATTATTAATTGTGTTGTTTTTTTTTTGTTTGTTTTTTAAAGTTTGTTATTTTATTACTTCCACTTTTCAGTTGTTTATTTCTTTTCAAGTATGTTTTAATGATTTTAGTTTTAGTTAATGATGATAACCCCAGATAAGGATAATATATAAAAACAGATTTTATATCAATGAATTGCTTTTAAAGACCCACATTCCAAATGTTCAACAAGAATTAATAAAACTGTATTTTTACTGGTCTTATTTCAGAGAATTTAGCATTAAGGCAAACATCCACCCAATCATCCTTATACACGGAGGGATATGCCGGAAAAGTAGTCGATGGTTTACGTGAAACCTATGGCCACACTAACACGCAGACGGACCCGTGGTGGAGAGTGGATCTGATGAAAGTATACAGAGTCAACAGAGTGACCATGACTAACAGAGTGACCTCCATTTATTATAGCAGGATAAACGGGGCAGTGATTCGCGTCGGGAACTTTCTGGACGTTTACAGCAACACCATGTGAGGCTTCCTTTGACTGATTTGATTAATAAAGCTTCAGATGAACAGAAACTGATAACAGATGATCTCTCTCTCGCTCTGTAGATGTGCTGTAATTTCCACCATTCCATCTGGAGCCACAGCTAGCTTCTCGTGTGGCGGTATGGTGGGACGTTATGTGATTGTCCACATTCCTGGAGATCTAAAGACTCTTAGTTTTAGTGAGCTTGAAGTCTATGGGTATTTAGCAGGTAATTCATTGTTGTAGAACAATTTCAATATATTATGCCATACAAAAGTGAAAATTGTGACACTTTATTCATGTCCTCCCAAACCAGTATGACATTCTCAAATCTCATTCACACAAGTGCATGTTCAAACTTTGAGTGTCAAGATGTGTCAGAACTTTATTCTTTATATCCCAGGAAACCGGGCGTTAGATGGAGCCGCTACACAGTCGTCAACATCTGGGGACTGGTTTGCTGGAAACGCCATTGATGGTAATCGAGGTCTCCAGCAGTTGTACACGGGATGCTCCTCAACCCTTAGTCAGACTAACCCGTGGTGGAGGCTGGATCTGCCTGACGTGTACCGAGTTAGTAATGTGGTCGTCACTAACAGACAAGATTGCTGTGCAGAACAAATAAACGGAGCGGAGATTCGGATCGGGAACTCTTTGGAGAACAACGGCAGCAACAATCCCATGTGAGACTCTTGAGGTTGAAAGAGCATGAGAGTTTGAGAACAAATGAGAAGGACTATATGACAGTATCTTGATCTGCTTTATCTGTTTGTTTCTCTGTCTGTAGATGTGCTGTTATTCCTGATATTCCAGCAGGCGAGTCCTACAACTACTCATGTGATGGGATGGACGGACGTTATGTGATTGTTCATATTCCTGGAGATCAAAAGAGACTTAGTTTTTGTGAGGTTGAAATCTACGGGTATTTGGCAGGTAATTCAATGTTATAGAGAATTATATTCAGTATATATATATATATATATATATATATATACATATATATATATATATATATATATATATATATATATATACTGAATATATTGTAACGAATACACAATAATAATATACATAAAATGTATTTAAGGGGGGCCGGAAGGCCAATTTAGCTCAAAAGGAATGATTCATTGATGTACAATGAATCTTAAGCGAATCACTATGGAACCGAGCAAATGACTCGTTCAGAGTTCATTTGAACGGGCCGTAATTATAACCTTTGCAAGGATATAAATATCCAATCTATAGTGAAACACTATGTATTAGCAAGGTAACTTTAGATCGAACAGTACAAGACATTAAATGTGCAAACACAACACAAGGCAATTATCTTTTCAAATATATGGACAAGACTTTATTAGCTATTCTAAACACATAAAACTGATGTCTAATACGGTCACACACACACACACACATTCACAGTCGCGGAAAGGGAAAGACTTTTCCCGATTCGTAAAGTCTTTGTCTTGCGTTAAATAAAGCAAAATCTGCCCTCTGAATAAACAACTGATTCAATGCCTCTCAGAAATGACTCGCTTAATAATCTTGACATCTGCTACAAACTTTGTGCATCAATGTAAAAGCCTTGTTTTCATACATTTTCTAGAAAATCTGGCGGTAGCTGGAGTTGCTACACAGTCGTCAACATCTGGGGATTGGTTTGCTGAAAAGGCCGTTGATCGAGGTCTCCAGCAGTTGTACACGGGATGCTCCTCAACCCTTAATCAGACTAACCCGTGGTGGAGGTTGGATCTGAGACATATTTACAGAGTTATTAAAGTGGTCGTCACGAACAGACAAGATTGCTGCGCAGAACAAATAAACGGAGCGGAGATTCGCATCGGGAACTCTTTAGAGAACAACGGCAGCAACAATCCCATGTGAGACTCTTGAGGTTGAAAGAACATGAGAGCTTGAGTACAAATGTAGATTTGAATATATGACAGTGTCTTGATCTCCTTTATATGTTTCTCTCTCTGTCTGTAGATGTGCTGTTATTCCTGCTATTCCAGCAGGCGAGTCCTACAACTACTCATGTGATGGGATGGAGGGACGTTATGTGAATCTGATCATTCCTGGAGACATGAAGATACTCACTCTCTGTGAGGTGAAGGTCTATGGAGAAGGTACACTCTCATATTGGTTTATAATATCAGATAATAATACTAATGTCTTCACATCGTCATATATTTTTGTCAACAAGACAGTGAGGAGCAGGGAAATGTTTCAAAGGGGTCATGAACTGGCTTTTTAAATTGTATTATATTGTTGTCTGAAGTCAACTTATGACGTTCGCTTTGTTTTTGCATTCAAAAACATCAAAATGAAGAAGAAATAGGCTATTTTGTACCCTAGTTCTGAGCCTAGCTGAAAAACACTTGGTTTTTATGGCCGTCTCGCACTAAAGACTTGGAAGTAAACGCCCACTGCTGTGAGTGGATAACAGATTTGCATATTATAATGAGTTTCAACTCACCCGTTGATGCACTTGGGGGAAATTGTTTTGAAAACGTGCAGTGTTGTAAAATGGCAACTGGAATGATTCGCTCATTTGAAATTGGTGGGGACGGGGACATCAATTTCAGGGCTGGTTATCGATTCACATGTTCAATTTCGATTCGTTTTCGAAAGCTCTCAGATCGATTCGATTTCTATTCTCGATTCCTGATTTGACTCTCGATTCGACTATAATGAATATAGATGTAATACAAATCCTATATTCATAAAAAAAAAGAATAATGGACACAAGTTTACTAGTAGTTAATTAATACAAATAAATTAAGAGCCACAAACCTGTATATAAAACTATTTTTATTTTAGGTACATTATACACTAAATGCATGTTTAAGATAGATATATATAAATAAATATATAAATATTTAGACTTTTTTTATTACATATATCTTACCTAAATGTTTATTATTATTATTTTTTGTTAAGAGCTTATGCAACACATGGAATCTTGATTAAATTGAAAACGGTAGCACAAATAAATACAATAGAATAAAGACACAAATAAAGAGACATTTTGGAGTAGTTTTTATTTATCGATTTTGCAAGTGAATATTCCGTGATGTCCCGACTCCTAAACGCGAGTGTGTACCTGCAGTCGCGCTTGCCTAGTGCAGAGAGAGAAGACGCAGCACTGTGAGCCCTTTATTATGGGCAAAAAAAATTGATTTGTGGCCGTTGAGAATTGATTTTGAACCAAATTTTAAAAAAATATAAATATATAACTTAAAATATATTTTAAGTTTTGATCGAAATTATTGCCAGGGATATATCAGTGTCACTGGATATTGGTAGGGACACGTCCCTAGCGTCCCTTCTAAATTCTACTCCCCTGTCGCCCATATTGCACAACATTCTGTATTGCTCGGTAGCTCGATGATCCGGTTTGTAGGCGTTGATCTTCTTCTTCTTCTTCTTCTAAAAACGAGTCGTTTGCTGAGCCTGGTGTAAATAAAAGCTTTTATTGGACTAACAAGGACGTTTTCAGTTCTGAAACTTACAGGATATTCTTATAAAATGATGATCTCTTAGATTGCCAAAAGCTTAAAGAAAATTTGATTTCTCAGTTCATTACCCCTTAAATAAATGCCAATGTGAAGGTTCTAATATCTCATCATTTAAATTTGAAGTTTTACGTATTTACTTGTGTGACTGTGTTTGTTTAGGTCCCTGTTTAAAAAGCTCATTAGTAAAAATGCAGTTTAACTCCATCAATGATTTGACTGACCCTTCAGTGAGAGAAAATGTTCTGAAACAGGTGAGAGAAAGAAACCAATTCAACCTTTATGATTACTGTGAGAAGCATAGATTAGGCCAAATTGTTCTCAAATCATTTAGTTTTTGCTGCATTTTACAGTAAACGTAAAATGGTTATTTATTGGCATTAATTGTTTCACCTTTAACATTCTTGTAATCTTTCCATTACTCAAAATGTTCTTTATGGGAAAACATCTTTGTTTGACCTGTTGTGACGCAAACACACCAAGATCATGGCTTTAAATAACCTCTGATGATGATATCATTAGAATACACACTCGTGAAAGGCTGTAAATAAACTTGAAACGGGTGAACTTTCAGGTTTCTTTGACTCCAAAGAACCGTATTGTGTGTGTGTGCTACACTTCTATCTGTCCGCTTTGTTTGGAGTTAGAGTTACAGTTGTAAGTGAGCAGAAATTTCACATTGAGAAATCAGAGAAACTCCAAACAGTTAGGAGATGCATGCCTCCATGCTCATGGCTCATTTGTGATAATGAAAATGCATGGCTCTGCTTTAAATATTTGCATTTGAGCAAGGCAAGTTGCTCTATGTGGTCTCTTAGGTGGCCAGATTACAGCTTGACTGGCCACAGGAGAAAGAGATATGTTTAAAATCATTTAAAGAAAGTATTTGTCGAAATTTCATTTTGACATTAATTTACAGTTTTACACCAGACATAGGCTAGAATATATATATTGATCTTTTGATAGGGAACATCTCGGGTTACTTGACTGTAACTCTATTTCTGTAAACGGTGGAAGGTAACACAGTCTCATCCCAAAAAGTCATATAACTGACGTTTTGGGACGTATTTTGACCATACGTCAATATCCGCCTTTTTAGGGCCCCCTTAAACGTCGGTAGATGGCGATCCCAGGCCGTCATACAACTGACGCTTTACCTTTAACGTCAGTTAGGTGACGGGTTAGGTTTAGGTCTGGGGTAGAGTTAGGATCCCATAACCTCATCTACCGACGTTTAAGGGGGCCCTAAAAAGGCGAATATCGACGTATGGTCAAAAGACGTCCCAAAACGTCAGTTATATGACGTCTTGGGATGAGACCGGGTTGTGGAAGGAGATGCTGCGCTGCATTGTCGAACTGTGGGCGTTCAAGACGTCTCGTCAAGTAACCCGAGATCTTCTTCATATTACGATTTATTTATTTATTTTTTACGGATCTCTAAAAGGTTCTTTGAGGAACCAAATTCTATGGTATTCTTCTATGGTATCGATGTGAAATAAAGCACCTTTTGGAACCTTTAGTTTTCCAGTGTAGATTTATTGTACATCAAATTATTATATAATATGACCTGAAGATATTAAGAACAAAATGAGTTTTACTGCAACTTACAAAAAGAGAACTGGTTTAAATGAAAACGCCACTCCTCAAGCTCTAACATTGGGCAGACGTTAAATGTTGGTTAGAAAAATAATATTAAAATTAAAAACCTGAAATGCACGGCAATTTCATCTGATATTGGAGCTTACGTCAAACAATCATTGGGTTCAGAGTCTTCCTGATGGCTTTAGGCTTTTATCCTCACACTCTGATCTAATCGGTTCAGTATGAATGTTATTTTCAGTTGGGATCTGCTCTTGCTAATCGAGGATTCACAGATGTGACACTGCGATGGACTCAAACTCCTAAACGGGTGATCCAGAAGGGGAACGATGCTGAACGTGAGTCTGTTCTCGACTGTACAATAACATATGAAATAAGCTGCACAAATGGAAATGATTATACAATTATTGTAATGCGTAATGAGCAAAAATATTTTCATTTACAGGTCACTGTGAGAACAGAAAATCCCCTTGAAATCAACAGTCATCAACTCTCTAAAATTCACATTCACATTGATCTGATTCTATATTCACAAAATTAAATTTCTTCATAATTACGTGTTTACAGTGTAAAAACCCTGTAGTTAGTAATTGTATCCTTTAAAATTCATCTTTTATCACCAAAATTATATATTTAATACTTTTTTTCCTTAAAATGTATCATGCATTGATCTTGAATGTAACACCATTTCCTCATTTAATATGTGCGGTTCTATGAATATGCAAATGAGTCCCGCCTCTACTCACTCACTCAGAGATCCACTGGTTGACTTGACGATCACACGCTGATCTGATTGGTTATAAGGTCGTTTGTGACGTCAGAAACACCAGTGATATCAAACCGTGTTTTTGAGATTTTGAGTCTTTGGCCCTATTCGCGTATAAGTATTACCTGGTGACCTCTAGTCATCTGTAATAATGGCAAAGGTTGACTGTGATCTTAATCCCGTGCGAATCGTCCATGTTTGTAATTTGTAAAGTAAAAATTCCCCCGCAAATGACCCGGCATATTTCCAGAACACCGAGTGATAACATCAGTCCGGTCCGGTGCGAATCGCCATCGCTGTGATATGGCGGGTTATACATTTTTCAAGTTTTTTTCTAAATTTCTAAATCACACGAGATTCCCAGATAATGGTAATCCCATGCGAATAGGGCTTTTGGTTCACTGCAGTTTTAATCAGAAAATACCCAGCAATGCTGTTGACTCGTGAATTTACACATAGTGTGTCTTAAAGCACATTAAAAACACCACATAGACGCAACACTAAAAGCTTCATTTTCACGGGGGATTTTAAATCAATTTTTCTTCACTGCTTCTGTATATTCAAACCTTTAAGAACCAGAAAACATTGTATAATGTCAACTTTTAGCATTAAAAAATATATAGTAGTGAATATAATATAAATCAATTGCTGTTCACATTGAAACCCATGGTTGTTATAAATAAATAACATGACCGTCCCCTTTGTGTACATTCACTTTTAATATTTCATTTAATTATCATTCATGCACTGTAAAAAAAATTATTTTAACAGAAACTTTCCTTGTGATAAATCTAATTGTTTAATGCAATTTGTATATAGTAATGTTTGATTAAGTGCAGGTTAAAAGGGAATTGGTGAGTATCAGAAACATGTGGAGACAGTCTGAGGTTTGCATTTCGTGTTTTCCCCATCGAACATCAGTCCATCACCGGCTCCGATTTCAGTAACACACACCAGGACTCGCTTATTTGTTTGCCTGTGTTTTTGCAGCTGATTTGGGAAGTCTGTGTTAAAGGCATTAGTATCAGAAAACACCCTGAACATCTGTGCTGATGATCACCAGTCATGACTCTTTTTGCTTTTGTCTCCTTTAAATGCGTTTTTAATAGTGAAAACAGAAATATTACAATTTAAAATATCTGTTTTCTAATATTCCTGATATCAGAACTGGATTTGTAGCATTATAACTCCAGTCTTTAGTGTTTTACTGATTCCGAATTTTGAGCTTTTGTCACTTGATCTCCAGGATAGTGTTTCTCAGTTTATTTGTTAGATCTACTTTACTAATCAAATCGTATGTTGAATAGATGCTCCTTTGTGTATGTAAATGGCTTGACAGCCGACATGATGTTTGTCAGGCAAGGCAAGTTCATTTATATAGAACATTTCAGACACTTCCAAAATGCTTTACATAGAAATGAATAAAAATAAGCACACAATACATTTTGAAAATAGGCTAATTTTACAACTCCCCCAGAGTTAAACAGTTGGGTTTATCGATTTCAAATGCATTCACCCGAATTTCGGGTGTTTAAAAGAATATCAGTAACCAGACAGGTTCTGGTCTCATTGACTTCCATAGTATATTTTTACCTGCGCTTATTAATATTATTATATATTAATATTATACCATTATAATGAACCTATTTCCAAAAAAAGTGGAGTATCCCTTTAAAACACCTCGCATATTTCTCTTCATTTTGCAATGGCCTTGCATGACACAATACCGTGAAATATGCCCGTTAATAACGTCTGTGAAGATATCAGTTTTAGGATAATAAGCTATTCATTGTGGAGTTTGTGGTGAAGTCTTATCTTAGAAAGAAAACTTTTGCCGATGTCTTCGAATCGGAGATGCGTCTATTGTTCAAATTCCCCACGGTCAAAGAGGACACTAGACGTGCACAGCAAAAATCACAACCTGTGCTTGCTGCATACGCAACTTAAGGTGTCTCAACCATATATCTATATAAAGGCTAGATATGTCGTCCACGCTGCTGGCCAATGGAGGTCGACGTCTGCACCTGGCGGCCATCTTGTCACAGGCAGCTCGCTCACTCGTAACATTGTGGTAATGGGACATGTACTATTTAAATAACCATAACTTGCTCAATTTTCTACCGATTTTCAAACGGTTTGTTTTGTTATAAACGTCAGAGATGTAGTTATGACACTGCATACTTATGAATAAAAAGTGTATAAATAAATAATCATCTAGATAATTATAGCCACGTTAATAACGTTTGTAAGAAACCAAACCGTTTGTAAATCCGTCAAGATTTCAACGAGATAAGAGTATTTGTGTTCGTGCTGACCACTCATCTTACATCGGCTTGTCTGTGACAAGATGGCCGCCGATGATGACTCCGCCTTAAAACATCTAACCTTTATATACATATCTATGGTCTCAACTGTACACAGTCTACCCTTGTGGATGGCATCTCTCCGAGGTAACTCGTGTTTCGCAAACGGAACAATTAATTATATAAAAAATGCATTTGTATGTTTTAGTTTCATGTGTTTTAGTGAAATTAAACGGCAGGGAATCGCGAGAAATGACCGTGTTGATTACGTACCAACTTTGGCAAACTATTCTTGAACGACAAGCTATTATTAATTCGTATAGTTATAGAGTTAACTGTATAGAAGATATCGAAAGCACCTTACGACTTCTATGTTTCAGTGAGGGGATTGTATAGACCATTTCACAAGATGTAAACAACACTGGTCCAGAAGCACTTCCTGTTTCAGTTTTTTAACACTACATAAAAGCTGGGATAAAATACAACCAACAGAACATTTAAAACTGAATCAAAAAGTTAAACAAACATCTTTAAGATTTTTTCTTTACATGTTAAATAAAGAAAACAGTTACAAACTGAAACAGGAAGTGTTTCTGGACCAGTGTTGTTTACATCTTGTGAAATGGTCTATACTAGGTGAAGTTTACCACTAATGAGCAGTAAACACTTTCAGTAAGCGGTCTTCTCTGCAATTCAAACTGGGAGATTTGAACATACAAATAGAGGCGAACTGCTCAAATATGATTAATCTCTATATATATTTGAATAATTTATTTTGTTATAGCCTAGATCACTGAAGGTAAGCAAATGCCAAATTTACATCCTATTCATGGGCTGTGTAGTGAGTACATAGCTGCCAACTTCTGAGTTTAGCTTGGAGTCAGACTTTTCCGATTGGAAAACATCCAACATTATCACACACAAGGTCTCTCGCTCGCTTTCTCTCCCTGTCTCGCGTGCTCACTCGCTCGCTCGAGATTCCGGGAGATTTTTACTAATTTGCGGCATAACTAGTCGATCGCGAGTGGCTCAACAGGTAGATATATAGATTAACTCATCTTTCAGGCATTTGACCGACCACGTTTACACTTCAGCGTGAAAAATCATGGGCATGTCGTGGCGTGTGTATTTTTTTAATGAGAATGAAAGCGAGACTGTGAGGGATAGATCTGTATTGTGTTTTCGGATTGTTCTGCTCATAAAACACTGGAAAAATATCTTTCCAAGAAATTTCCATTTGACAAAAAACTCCCGACAATGTAAGCTGTGGAAAATTGTAAGTAATCTAGGAGCTTTATTCAGCTTTTTACAGCGGATGCCATTGGAAACACGGTAAGTCTATCCCTCACAGCCTCACTTTCATACCTGTCATGGCGCTGCTCTGAATAAAGTCTATAAGGCCATCTAGTGGCAAGAGTCATGAAATATCATGTTATATATATTTTTTTTCCACAAGAGATCCACAGAGACACAATGTAAGAGATTTAAAGCTGAATTAAAGGCATGAAATTGTAATTTATTTAGAACTGAAGTTGAAAGAATGTGAGGAATGTGCTTAAATGACTAAATTACTATTGATTTATTATTCATTAATTACTATTACTATTATACTATTACTATTGATATATGTCATGGCGCTGCTCTGAATAAGGTCTATTGCAGGTCCTAATGTGAATGACACCGTGGGGAAGGATGACCTCTAGTGGACACCAGGGAACATAAACCAACACTGTGACAATATATCAGTTATGAATATAACTTATTTTTTACCTAGCTTACTGGTGGAGAGGAGACAATTGGTA
Source organism: Pimephales promelas (assembly GCF_988280905.1). Taxonomy (NCBI): domain Eukaryota; kingdom Metazoa; phylum Chordata; class Actinopteri; order Cypriniformes; family Leuciscidae; genus Pimephales; species Pimephales promelas. Next base: position 51,847,675 of record NC_142769.1, on the reverse strand, counting down.
TGTATATATGGGGATGATTAGGAGGCCATGATGGACAGAGGCCACTGGGCAAATTTGGCCAGGATGACGGGGTTACACCCCTACTCTTTTGAAAGACATCCTGGGATTTTTAATGACCACAGAGAGTCGGGACCTCGGTTTAACGTCTCATCTGAAGGACGGTGCTCTTTTGACAGTATAGTGTTATGCATTATATATATCTCAATATCTCAGCTCTGGGAGGGTCTAGAGCCTCCATTATCTCCGATATTCTTGAAACTCTAGATTCTGATAGAGGGCCATGGGACTTAGACCTGAGTGCCAAAATCGAGGCTCTAGACCCTTCAAGAGCTGAGATATTGAGATCCCACGTAGAATTTATGCATTATAAATATCTCAATATCTCAGCTCAGGAAGGGTCTAGAGCCTCCATTTTGGCACTCGAGTCTAAGTCCCATCGCCCTCTATCAGAATCCAGAGTTTTGAGAAGATTGGAGAAACTTTTTTTCCGCACTAAAAAAAAAAACGAAAGAGGTAACACTGTCGTTTTTGTTTTTTTTGGGTCAAAATTTTGAGTATCTCCGATATTCTTGAAACTCTGGATTCTGATAGAGGGCTGTGAGACTTAGACCTGAGTGCCAAAATGGAGGCTCTAGACCCTTCCTGAGCTGAGATATTGAGATATTTATAATGCATAAATGCTACGTGGGATCTCAATATCTCAGCTCTGGAAGGGTTTAGAGCCTCCATTTTGGCTCTCAGGTCTAAGTCTCATAGCCCTCTATCAGAATCCAGAGTTTCAAGAATATCGGAGATACTCAAAATTTTGACCCAAAAAAAAAAAACGACAGTGTTACCCCTTTCGTTTTTTTTTTTAGTGCAGAAAAAAAGTTTCTCCAATCTTCTCAAAACTCTGGATTCTGATAGAGGGCCATGGGATTTAGACCTGAGTGCCAAAATGGAGGCTCTAGACCCTTCCTGAGCTGAGATATTGAGATATTTATAATGCATAAATGCTACGTGGGATCTCAATATCTCAGCTCTGGAAGGGCTTAGAGCCTCGATTTTGGCACTCAGGTCTAAGTCTCAGGGCCCTCTATCAGAATCCAGAGTTTTGAGAAGATTGGGGATACTTAAATTTTCGCCCAAAAAAAAAAAAACGTAAGGGGTAACACTGTCGTTTTTTTTTTCGGGTCGAAATTTTGAGTTTCGATATCTCACCTCTGGAAGGGTCTAAATCCTCAATTTTTGCACTCAGGTCTAAGTCTCTGGGCCCTCTATCAGAATCCAGAGTTTTGAGAAAATTGGGGATACTTAATTTTTCGCCCCCCAAAAAAAAAAAAAAAAACGTAAGGGGTAACACTGTCGTTTTTTTTTCTGGTCAAAATTTTGAGTTTCGATTTCTCAGCTCTGGAAGGGTCTATAGCCTCCATTTTTGCACTCGGGTCTAAGTCTCTGGGCCCTCTATCAGAATCCAGAGTTTTGAGAAGATTGGGGATACTTAATTTTTCGCCCCCCCCCCCAAAAAAAAAACGTAAGGGGTAACACTTTCGGGTTTTTTTTTCAGGTCGAAATTTTGAGTTTCGATATCTCAGCTCTGGCTGGGTCTAAAGCTTCCATTTTTGCACTCAGGTCTAAGTCTCATGGCCCTCTATCAGAATCCAGAGTTTCAAGAAGATTGGGGATACTTAATTTTTCGCCCAAAAAAAATAAACGGCAGAGATGTAGTTATGACACTGCATACTTATGAAAAAAAAGTGTATAAATAAATAATCATCCAGATAATTATAGCCACGTTAATAACGTTTGTAAGAAACCAAACCGTTTGTAAATCCGTCAAGATTTCAACGAGATAAGAGTATTTGTGTTCGTGCTGATCCCTCATGTTACATCAGCTTGTCTGTGACAAGATGGCCGCCGATGATGACGATGGAAACTCCGCCTTAACACATCTAACCTTTATATACATATCTATGGCCTCAACTGTACACAGTCTACCCTTGTGGATGGCATCTCTCCGAGGTAACTCGTGTTTCGCAAACGGAACAATTAACTATATAAAAAATGCATTTGTATGTTTTAGTTTCCTGTGTTTTAATGAAATTAAACGGCAGGGAATCGCGAGAAATGACCGTGTTGATTACGTACCAACTTTGGCAAACTATTCTTGAACGACAAGCTATTATTAATTCGTATAGTTATAGAGTTAACTGTGTAGAAGATATCGAAAGCACCTTACGACTTCTATGTTTCAGTGAGGGGATTGAATAGACCATTTCACAAGATGTAAACAACACTGGTCCAGAAGCACTTCCTGTTTCAGTTTTTTAACACTACATAAAAGCTGGGATAAAATACAACCAACAGAACATTTAAAACTGAATCAAAAAGTTAAACAAACATCTTTAAGATTTTTTCTTTACATGTTAAATAGAGAAAACAGTTACAAACTGAAACAGGAAGTGTTTCTGGACCAGTGTTGTTTACATCTTGTGAAATGGTCTATACTAGGTGAAGTTTACCACTAATGAGCAGTAAACACTTTCAGTAAGCGGTCTTCTCTGCAATTCAAACTGGGAGATTTGAACATACAAATAGAGGCGAACTGCTCAAATATGATTAATCTCTATATATATTTGAATAATTTATTTTGTTATAGCCTAGATCACTGAAGGTAAGCAAATGCCAAATTTACATCCTATTCATGGGCTGTGTAGTGAGTACATAGCTGCCAACTTCTGAGTTTAGCTTGGAGTCAGACTTTTCCGATTGGAAAACATCCAACATTCTCACACACAAGGTCTCTCGCTCGCTTTCTCTCCCTGTCTCGCGTGCTCACTCGCTCGCTCGAGATTCCGGGAGATTTTTACTAATTTGCGGCATAACTAGTCGATCGCGAGTGGCTCAACAGGTAGATATATAGATTAACTCATCTTTCAGGCATTTGACCGACCACGTTTACACTTCAGCGTGAAAAATCATGGGCATGTCGTGGCGTGTGTATTTTTTTTAATGAGAATGAAAGCGAGACTGTGAGGGATAGATCTGTATTGTGTTTTCGGATTGTTCTGCTCATAAAACACTGGAAAAATATCTTTCCAAGAAATTTCCATTTGACAAAAAACTCCCGACAATGTAAGCTGTGGAAAATTGTAAGTAATCTAGGAGCTTTATTCAGCTTTTTACAGCGGATGCCATTGGAAACACGGTAAGTCTATCCCTCACAGCCTTACTTTCATCATACCTGTCATGGCGCTGCTCTGAATAAAGTCTATAAGGCCATCTAGTGGCAAGAGTCATGAAATATCATGTTATATATATTTTTTTCCACAAGAGATCCACAGAGACACAATGTAAGAGATTTAAAGCTGAATTAAAGGCATGAAATTGTAATTTATTTAGAACTGAAGTTGAAAGAATGTGAGGAATGTGCTTAAATGACTAAATTACTATTGATTTATTATTCATTAATTACTATTACTATTATACTATTACTATTGATATATGTCATGGCGCTGCTCTGAATAAGGTCTATTGCAGGTCCTAATGTGAATGACACCGTGGGGAAGGATGACCTCTAGTGGACACCAGGGAACATAAACCAACACTGTGACAATATATCAGTTATGAATATAACTTATTTTTTACCTAGCTTACTGGTGGAAAGGAGACAATTGGTATGTATATATGGGGATGATTAGGAGGCCATGATGGACAGAGGCCACTGGGCAAATTTGGCCAGGATGACGGGGTTACACCCCTACTCTTTTGAAAGACATCCTGGGATTTTTAATGACCACAGAGATTCGGAACCTCGGTTTAACGTCTCATCTGAAGGACGGTGCTCTTTTGACAGTATAGTGTTATGCATTATATATATCTCAATATCTCAGCTCTGGGAGGGTCTAGAGCCTCCATTATCTCCGATATTCTTGAAACTCTAGATTCTGATAGAGGGCCATGGGACTTAGACCTGAGTGCCAAAATCGAGGCTCTAGACCCTTCCAGAGCTGAGATATTGAGATCCCACGTAGAATTTATGCATTATAAATATCTCAATATCTCAACTCAGGAAGGGTCTAGAGCCTCGATTTTGGCACTCAGGTCTAAGTCTCATGGCCCTCTATTAGAATCCAGAGTTTTGAGAAGATTGGAGAAACTTTTTTTTTTTCGCACAAAAAAAAAAACGAAAAGGAGTAACACTGTCGTTTTTTTTTTGGGGGGGGGGTCAAAATGTTGAGTATCTCCGATCTTCTTGAAACTCTAGATTCTGATAGAGGGCTATGAGACTTAGACCTGAGTGCCAAAGTGGAATCCAGAATCCAGAGTTTTGAGAAGATTGGAGAACCTTTTTTTTTCACACCCAAAAAAAAACACGAAATGGGTTCCACTGTCGGTTTTTTTTTTTTTTTTTGGGGTGGGGGGGGGGGGAGTATCTCCGATATTCTTGAAATTCTGGATTCTGATAGAGGGCTATGAGACTTAGACCTGAGTGCCAAAATGGAGGCTCTAAACCCTTCCAGAGCTGAGATATTGAGATCCCACTTAGAATTGATGTTATAAATATCTCAATATCTCAGCTCTGGAAGGGTCTAGAGCCTCCATTTTAGCACTCGAGTCTAAGTCCCATCGCCCTCTATCAGAATCCAGAGTTTTAAGAAGATTGGAGAAACTTTTTTTCGGCACTTAAAAAAAAACGAAAGGGGTGACACTGTCGTTTTTTTTTTTTTTGGGTCAAAATTTTGAGTATCTCCAATAATCTTGAAACTCTGGATTCTGATAGAGGGCTATGAGACTTAGACCTGAGTGCCAAAATGGAGGCTCTAGACCCTTCCTGAGTTGAGATATTGAGATATTTATAATGCATAAATGCTACGTGGGATCTCAATATCTCAGCTCTGGAAGGGTTTAGAGCCTCGATTTTGGCACTCAGGTCTAAGTCTCATGGCCCTCTATCAGAATCCAGAGTTTTGAGAAGATTGGGGATACTTAAATTTTCGCCCAAAAAAAAAAACGTAAGGGGTAACACTGTCGTTTTTTTTTTCGGGTCGAAATTTTGAGTTTCGATATCTCACCTCTGGAAGGGTCTAAATCCTCAATTTTTGCACTCAGGTCTAAGTCTCTGGGCCCTCTATCAGAATCCAGAGTTTTGAGAAAATTGGGGATACTTAATTTTTCGCCCCCAAAAAAAAAAAAAAAAAAAAAAAACGTAAGGGGTAACACTGTCGTTTTTTTTTCTGGTCAAAATTTTGAGTTTCGATTTCTCAGCTCTGGAAGGGTCTAAAGCCTCCATTTTTGCACTCGGGTCTAAGTCTCTGGGCCCTCTATCAGAATCCAGAGTTTTGAGAAGATTGGGGATACTTAATTTTTCGCCCCCCCCCAAAAAAACGTAAGGGGTAACACTGTCGGTTTTTTTTTCAGGTCGAAATTTTTAGTTTCGATATCTCAGCTCTGGCTGGGTCTAAAGCCTCCATTTTTGCACTCAGGTCTAAGTCTCATGGCCCTCTATCAGAATCCAGAGTTTTGAGAAGATTGGGGATACTTAATTTTTCGCCCAAAAAAAAAAAACGTAAGGAGTAACACTGTCGTTTTTTTTTTCTGGTCGAAATTTTGAGTTTCGATATCTCAGCTCTGGAAGGGTCTAGAGCCTCCATTTTTGCACTCAGGTTTAAGTCTCATGGCCCTCTATCAGAATCCAGAGTTTTGAGAAGATTGGGGATACTTAATTTTTCGCCCAAAAAAAAAAAAACGTAAGGAGTAACACTGTCGTTTTTTTTTCTGGTCGAAATTTTGAGTTTCGATATCTCAGCTCTGGAAGGGTCTAGAGCCTCCATTTTTGCACTCAGGGCTAAGTCGCATGGCCCTCTATCAGAATCCAGAGTGTCAAGAAGATTTGGGATACTTAATTTTTCGCCCCAAAAAAAACGTAAGGGGTAACACTGTCGTTTTTTTTTTCTGGTCGAAATTTTGAGTTTCGATATCTCAGCTCTGGAAGGGTCTAGAGCCTCCATTGTTGCACTCAGGTTTAAGTCTCATGGCCCTTTATCAGAATCCAGAGTTTTGAGAAGATTGGGGATACTTAATTTTTCGCCCCCCCAAAAAAAACGTAAGGGGTAACACCGTCGTTTTTTTTTCTGGTCGAAATTTTGAGTTTCGATATCTCAGCTCTGGAAGGGTCTAGAGCCTCAATTTTTGCACTCAGGTTTAAGTCTCATGGCCCTCTATCAGAATCCAGAGTTTTGAGAAGATTGGAGAAACTTAATTTTTCGCCCTAAAAAAAAAACGTAAGGAGTAACACTGTCGTTTTTTTTTCTGGTCGAAATTTTGAGTTTCGATATCTCAGCTCTGGAAGGGTCTAGAGCCTCCATTTTTGCACTCAGGTCTAAGTCTCATGGCCCTCTATCAGAATCCAGAGTTTTGAGAAGATTGGGGATACTTAATTTTTCGCCCAAAAAAAAAAAAACGTAAGGAGTAACACTGTGGTTTTTTTTTCTGGTCGAAATTTTGAGTTTCGATATCTCAGCTCTGGAAGGGTCTAGAGCAGTGGTTCTCAAAGTGGGGTCCGCGGACCCCTGGTGGTCCGCGAGCTAAAGCCAGGGGGTCCGCGAAATAATTTACAACCTAACGTTTTTTTCCATGCTATGAGTCATGTTTTCTTTATCATCTGAAAACTGTTTATTCCTAAGTAACTTATATAAAGCATTTAACATAAAACAATACAAAGTAGACACTTAAAGTTTTCTATAGATAGATCATCTATGTCTTTGCGTCAAGTAGATTAGCTGCTGTTGATTTTGCGGGACGTGCGCCAGAAAGGAGACAGAGAGACGGCATGAACCCGCATCCGGTTGTTTTCTGTATTTTTAAAAGGCATGACATTTTGTAGTCATTTATAATGTAGCCTATACACAAATAAAAAATGGACACTTTACCGTTTCGGATGATGCACTCTTGTCTTATCTATGACCATAAATAAGAGTATTCCTGTTTCCACTGCTGAGGAAAAATTCCCATGTAATTGCGCGCCGGCGTCTCGCGTGCGCGCACAATAGTCAGTTCTAGCACTGCTACTGTAGATTTGACATTAGAAGTCTGATCATTATCAAAATAAAAGTGCATAGTGACAGGGCCGTACCCACAACTGAGGTTGCAAGGATGCACATCGCGATGATACTGACCTTCTCGTCTGAGGTGTTTCAGCAGACTAACAACGATAGCTCGTCAATGTCAAAATATTTGAGTCGGAGTGAACTCAAAGTTCCCCGCACGACGTTTCAGTCAACGGTCATAAAGTGCGAGATAAGATGTAGGCCTTAATTAACATAAACTAAACAGCTGTTTTAGATAAAAGTTTTAAAAAACGACTGAAACAATCAGTTTGCAAAGTATTAATCAAGCTCAACTTTAACAAAGGAAAAAGCAGGTCAATAGAAACATACTGTGCCCATGAGATTAACATTATGGATTCATATATTTAACATATACTGTATGTTTTTTTTAGCTAATTACAGTAGCTCAAATTAACAACGCACGCACCTATTAAACATAATGCCATTATCATTGTATTAAATAGGCTTATGGGCTTTATTTGTGTGCAGAATAGGCCTAATTATTGAAACATTTCTCTTTTAAGGCCATGATTGGAATATGTGATTGTGTTTCGTGACATCAATAGCTATTTCATTTGCCGCTCACACATTAACTTTGTGCTCAATAACTGTTATAAATATGAGGGGGGTCCTTGGAATTTTTTTTCCCCTGAAAGGGGTCCCTGGCACCAAAATGTTTGAGAACCCCTGGTCTAGAGCCTCCATTTTTGCACTCAGGTTTAAGTCGCATGGCCCTCTATCAGAATCCAGAGTGTCAAGAAGATTTGGGATACTTAATTTTTCGCCCCCAAAAAAAACGTAAGGGGTAACACTGTCGTTTTTTTTTTCTGGTCGAAATTTTGAGTTTCGATATCTCAGCTCTGGAAGGGTCTAGAGCCTCCATTGTTGCACTCAGGTTTAAGTCTCATGGCCCTCTATCAGAATCCAGAGTTTTGAGAAGATTGGGGATACTTAATTTTTCGCCCCCCCCAAAAAAAACGTAAGGGGTAATACCGTCGTTTTTTTTCTGGTCGAAATTTTGAGTTTCGATATCTCAGCTCTGGAAGGGTCTAGAGCCTCAATTTTTGCACTCAGGTTTAAGTCTCATGGCCCTCTATCAGAATCCAGAGTTTTGAGAAGATTGGGGATACTTAATTTTTCGCCCCCCAAAAAAAACGTAAGGGGTAAGACTGTCGTTTTTTTTTCTGGTCGAAATTTTGAGTTTCGATATCTCAGCTCTGGCTGGGTCTAAAGCCTCCATTTTTGCACTCAGGTCTAAGTCTCATGGCCCTCTATCAGAATCCAGAGTGTCAAGAAGATTGGGGATACTTAATTTTTCGCCCCCAAAAAAAAACGTAAGGGGTAACACTGTCGTTTTTTTTTCTGGTCGAAATTTTGAGTTTCGATATCTCAGCTCTGGAAGGGTCTAGAGCCTCCATTTTTGCACTCAGGTTTAAGTCTCATGGCCCTCTATCAGAATCCAGAGTTTTGAGAAGATTGGAGAAACTTAATTTTTCGCCCTAAAAAAAAAAAACGTAAGGAGTAACACTGTCGTTTTTTTTTCTGGTCGAAATTTTGAGTTTCGATATCTCAGCTCTGGAAGGGTCTAGAGCCTCCATTTTTGCACTCAGGTCTAAGTCGCATGGCCCTATATCAGAATCCAGAGTGTCAAGAAGATTTGGGATACTTAATTTTTTTTTGCCCCAAAAAAAAACGTAAGGGGTAACACTGTCGTTTTTTTTTCTGGTCGAAATTTTGAGTTTCGATATCTCAGCTCTGGAAGGGTCTAGAGCCTCCATTGTTGCACTCAGGTTTAAGTCTCATGGCCCTCTATCAGAATCCAGAGTGTCAAGAAGATTGGGGATACTTAATTTTTCGCCCAAAAAAAAAAAAAACGTAAGGGGTAACACTGTCGTTTTTTTTTTCTGGTCGAAATTTTGAGTTTCGATATCTCAGCTCTGGAAGGGTCTAGAGCCTCAATTTTTGCACTCAGGTTTAAGTCGCATGGCCCTCTATCAGAATCCAGAGTTTCAAGAAGATTGGGGATACTTAATTTTTCGCCCCCCCCCCAAAAAGAAACGTAAGAGGTAACACTGTCATTTTTTTTTCTGGTCGAAATTTTGAGTTTCGATATCTCAGCTCTGGAAGGGTCTAGAGCCTCCATTTTTGCACTCAGGTTTAAGTCTCATGGCCCTCTATCAGAATCCAGAGTTTTGAGAAGATTGGGGATACTTAATTTTTCGCCCCCCCCCCCCAAAAAAAACGTAAGGGGTAACACTGTCGTTTTTTATTTCTGATCGAAATTTTGAGTTTCGATATCTCAGCTCTGGAAGGGTCTAGAGCCTCCATTTTTGCACTCAGGTCTAAGTCTCATGGCCCTCTATCAGAATCCAGAGTTTCAAGAAGATTGGGGATACTTAATTTTTTTCGCCCCCCAAAAAAAATGTAAGGGGTAACACTGTCGTTTTCTTTTCTGGTCGAAATTTTGAGTTTCGATATCTCAGCTCTGGAAGGGTCTAGAGCCTCCATTTTTGCACTCAGGTCTAAGTCTCATGGCCCTCTATCAGAATCCAGAGTTTTGAGAAGATTGGGGATACTTAATTTTTCACCCAAAAAAAACAAAAACGTAAGGGGTAACACTGTCGTTTTTTTTTCTGGTCGAAATTTTGAGTTTCGATATCTCAGCTCTGGAAGGGTCTAGAGCCTCAATTTTTGCACTCAGGTTTAAGTCTCATGGCCCTCCATCAGAATCCAGAGTTTTGAGAATATTGGGGATACTTAATTTTTCGCCCCCCAAAAAAAACGTAGGGGGTAAGACTGTCGTTTTTTTTTCTGGTCGAAATTTTGAGTTTCGATATCTCAGCTCTGGAAGGGTCTAGAGCCTCCATTTTTGCACTCAGGTCTAAGTCTCATGGCCCTCTATCAGAATCCAGAGTTTCAAGAAGATTGGGGATACTTAATTTTTCACCCAAAAAAAACGTAAGGGGTAACACTGTCGTTTTTTTTTCTGGTCGAAATTTTGAGTTTCGATATTTCAGCTCTGGAAGGGTCTAGAGCCTCCGTTTTTGCACTCAGGTTTAAGTCTCATGGCCCTCTATCACAATCCAGAGTTTCAAGAAGATTGGGGATACTTAATTTTTCGCCCCCCCCCCAAAAAAAACGTAAGGGGTAACACTGTCGTTTTTTTTTTTCTGGTCGAAATTTTGAGTTTCGATATCTCAGCTCTGGAAGGGTCTAGAGCCTCAATTTTTGCACTCAGGTTTAAGTCTCATGGCCCTCTATCAGAATCCAGAGTTTTGAGAATATTGGGGATACTTAATTTTTCGCCCCCCAAAAAAAACGTAAGGGGTAACACTGTCGTTTTTTTTTCTGGTCGAAATTTTGAGTTTCGATATCTCAGCTCTGGAAGGGTCTAGAGCCTCCATTGTTGCACTCAGGTTTAAGTCTCATGGCCCTCTATCAGAATCCAGAGTGTCAAGAAGATTGGGGATACTTAATTTTTCGCCCAAAAAAAAAAAACGTAAGGGGTAACACTGTCGTTTTTTTTTTCTGGTCGAAATTTTGAGTTTCGATATCTCAGCTCTGGAAGGGTCTAGAGCCTCAATTTTTGCACTCAGGTTTAAGTCGCATGGCCCTCTATCAGAATCCAGAGTTTCAAGAAGATTGGGGATACTTAATTTTTCGCCCCCCCCCCCCAAAAAAAAACGTAAGAGGTAACACTGTCATTTTTTTTTTCTGGTCGAAATTTTGAGTTTCGATATCTCAGCTCTGGAAGGGTCTAGAGCCTCCATTTTTGCACTCAGGTTTAAGTCTCATGGCCCTCTATCAGAATCCAGAGTTTTGAGAAGATTGGGGATACTTAATTTTTCGCCCCCCCCCCCCCAAAAAAAACGTAAGGGGTAACACTGTCGTTTTTTATTTCTGATCGAAATTTTGAGTTTCGATATCTCAGCTCTGGAAGGGTCTAGAGCCTCCATTTTTGCACTCAGGTCTAAGTCTCATGGCCCTCTATCAGAATCCAGAGTTTCAAGAAGATTGGGGATACTTAATTTTTTTCGCCCCCCAAAAAAAATGTAAGGGGTAACACTGTCGTTTTCTTTTCTGGTCGAAATTTTGAGTTTCGATATCTCAGCTCTGGAAGGGTCTAGAGCCTCCATTTTTGCACTCAGGTCTAAGTCTCATGGCCCTCTATCAGAATCCAGAGTTTTGAGAAGATTGGGGATACTTAATTTTTCACCCAAAAAAAACAAAAACGTAAGGGGTAACACTGTCGTTTTTTTTTCTGGTCGAAATTTTGAGTTTCGATATCTCAGCTCTGGAAGGGTCTAGAGCCTCAATTTTTGCACTCAGGTTTAAGTCTCATGGCCCTCCATCAGAATCCAGAGTTTTGAGAATATTGGGGATACTTAATTTTTCGCCCCCCAAAAAAAACGTAGGGGGTAAGACTGTCGTTTTTTTTTCTGGTCGAAATTTTGAGTTTCGATATCTCAGCTCTGGAAGGGTCTAGAGCCTCCATTTTTGCACTCAGGTCTAAGTCTCATGGCCCTCTATCAGAATCCAGAGTTTCAAGAAGATTGGGGATACTTAATTTTTCACCCAAAAAAAACGTAAGGGGTAACACTGTCGTTTTTTTTTCTGGTCGAAATTTTGAGTTTCGATATTTCAGCTCTGGAAGGGTCTAGAGCCTCCGTTTTTGCACTCAGGTTTAAGTCTCATGGCCCTCTATCACAATCCAGAGTTTCAAGAAGATTGGGGATACTTAATTTTTCGCCCCCCCCCAAAAAAAAACGTAAGGGGTAACACTGTCGTTTTTTTTTTTTCTGGTCGAAATTTTGAGTTTCGATATCTCAGCTCTGGAAGGGTCTAGAGCCTCAATTTTTGCACTCAGGTTTAAGTCTCATGGCCCTCTATCAGAATCCAGAGTTTTGAGAATATTGGGGATACTTAATTTTTCGCCCCCCAAAAAAAACGTAAGGGGTAACACTGTCGTTTTTTTTTCTGGTCGAAATTTTGAGTTTCGATATCTCAGCTCTGGAAGGGTCTAGAGCCTCCATTTTTGCACTCAGGTTTAAGTCTCATGGCCCTCTATCAGAATCCAGAGTTTTGAGAAGATTGGGGATACTTAATCCCCCCCCCCAAAAAAAAAAAACGTAAGGGGTAACACTGTCGTTTTTTTTTTCTGGTCGAAATTTTGAGTTTCGATATCTCAGCTCTGGAAGGGTCTAGAGCCTCCATTTTTGCACTCACGTCTAAGTCTCATGGCCCTCTATCAGAATCCAGAGTGTCAAGAAGATTTCGGATACTTAATTTTTCGCCCCCCCCCCCCCCCCCCCCCCAAAAAAAAACGTAAGGGGTAACACTGTCGTTTTTTTTTTTCTGGTCGAAATTTTGAGTTTCGATATCTCAGCTCTGGAAGGGTCTAGAGCCTCAATTTTTGCACTCAGGTTTAAGTCTCATGGCCCTCTATCAGAATCCAGAGTTTTGAGAAGATTGGGGATACTTAATTTTTCGCCCCCCCAAAAAAATGTAAGGGGTTACACTGTCGTTTTTTTTTTCTAGTCGAAATTTTGAGTTTCGATATCTCAGCTCTGGAAGGGTCTAGAGCCTCCGTTTTTGCACTCATGTTTAAGTCTCATGGCCCTCTATCAGAATCCAGAGTTTCAAGAAGATTGGGGATACTTAATTTTTCGCCCCCCCCAAAAAAAACGTAAGGGGTAAGACTGTCGTTTTTTTTTTCTGGTCGAAATTTTGAGTTTCGATATCTCAGCTCTGGAAGGGTCTAGAGCCTCAATTTTTGCACTCAGGTTTAAGTCTCATGGCCCTCTATCAGAATCCAGAGTTTTGAGAAGATTGGGGATACTTAATTTTTCGCCCCCCCCAAAAAACGTAAGGGGTTACACTGTCGTTTTTTTTTTCTGGTCGAAATTTTGAGTTTCGATATCTCAGCTCTGGAAGGGTCTAGAGCCTCCGTTTTTGCACTCAGGTTTAAGTCTCATGGCCCTCTATCAGAATCCAGAGTTTCAAGAAGATTGGGGATACTTAATTTTTCGCCCCCCCCCCAAAAAAAACGTAAGGGGTAACACTGTCGTTTTTTTTTCTGGTCTAAATTTTGAGTTTCGATATCTCAGCTCTGGAAGGGTCTAGAGCCTCCATTTTTGCACTCAGGTTTAAGTCTCATTGCCCTCTATCAGAATCCAGAGTTTTGAGAAGATTGGGGATACTTAATCCCCCCCCCCTCAAAAAAAAAAAACGTAAGGGGTAACACTGTCGTTTTTTTTTTCTGGTCGAAATTTTGAGTTTCGATATCTCAGCTCTGGAAGTGTCTAGAGCCTCCATTTTTGCACTCAGGTCTAAGTCTCATGGCCCTCTATCAGAATCCAGAGTTTCAAGAAGATTGGGGATACTTAATTTTTCGCCCAAAAAAAAAAAAGTAAGGGGTAACACTGTCGTTTTTTTTTTCTGGTCGAAATTTTGAGTTTCGATATCTCAGCTCTGGAAGGGTCTAGAGCCTCCGTTTTTGCACTCAGGTTTAAGTCTCATGGCCCTCTATCAGAATCCAGAGTTTCAAGAAGATTGGGGATACTTAATTTTTGGCCCCCCCAAAAAAAAACGTAAGGGGTAAGACTGTCGTTTTTTTTTTTCTGGTCGAAATTTTGAGTTTCGATATCTCAGCTCTGGAAGGGTCTAGAGCCTCAATTTTTGCACTCAGGTTTAAGTCTCATGGCCCTCTATCAGAATCCAGAGTTTTGAGAAGATTGGGGATACTTAATTTTTCGCCCCCCCAAAAAAACGTAAGGGGTTACACTGTCGTTTTTTTTTCTGGTCGAAATTTTGAGTTTCGATATCTCAGCTCTGGAAGGGTCTAGAGCCTCAATTTTTGCACTCAGGTTTAAGTCTCATGGCCCTCTATCAGAATCCAGAGTTTTGAGAAGATTGGGGATACTTAATTTTACGCCCCCCAAAAAAACGTAAGGGGTAAGACTGTCGTTTTTTTTTCTGGTCGAAATTTTGAGTTTCGATATCTCAGCTCTGGAAGGGTCTAGAGCCTCAATTTTTGCACTCAGGTTTAAGTCTCATGGCCCTCTATCAAAATCCAGAGTTTCAAGAAGATTGGGGATACTTAATTTCCCCCCCCCCCCCCCAAAAAAAAAAAAAACGTAAGGGGTAACACTGTCGTTTTTTTTCTGGTCGAAATTTTGAGTTTCGATATCTCAGCTCTGGAAGGGTCTAGAGCCTCCATTTTTGCACTCAGGTCTAAGTCTCATGGCCCTCTATCAGAATCCAGAGTTTTGAGAAAATTGGGGATACTTAATTTTTCGCCCCAAAAAAAAAAAAACGTAAGGGGTAACACTGTCGTTTTTTTTTCTGGTCGAAATTTTGAGTTTCGATATCTCAGCTCTGGAAGGGTCTAGAGCCTCCATTGTTGCACTCAGGTCTAAGTCTCATGGCCTGGGTCTAAAGGCTGGGTCTAAAGCCTCCATGGCCCTCTTTCAGAATCCAGAGTTTGTAGTAATGAAAACACGGTGGAGGTCAACTCTCTTCCGGACACTGGAATTCAAACCTACCTTTCCACCTGAGGTTATGCTTCATGTGCATTCTTACACAATGTGTGCTTGGACAATGAGGACACACTGGATCCTGACGAGGATATTGCCAGGGACGATCTTGACCCCCATCCTCCCCATGAACCAATGGCATCCAACGAAGCCTCATGGAATGCTGCACGAGACGCACTGCCTGCCCAAGTTTCCGAGGATATGCAGGCCACATGAAGAGACATGTTGCACTGTTGATTTTCATGAGAATTGTATATATGTAATATATTTAAGAATTTCATAGTATTTTAATATTGTTCTTCTACTGTCTTGCCCCAATTTATAAACTGTTTGCATCATATTTTTGTATTTTTGTTAATGCACTTGTAATGTCTAATGCATGTTTGTATTATTGCACTTTTTTAAAAAAACAATAGCCTGAGAACTAAGAAAGGACGTTTTTAGGCATGTTCTTACCATGGTAAATTTTTTTGTTCCAGGAGTGGAGTGGAGTGGGGTGTAGTGGGATTTCTACAATTGTTTGCAAAAAATCTTTTAAAACACACTACATATGGTGACTATGCTTTGTATTACTGTAAAATAAACACATCTAGAAAAGAACCACATTTATTGCTCAACAGCAGTAAATATTACAACATGTAAATATGGCAATAATACATATTCAAAAATAAATTATATAAACTCTTAAAACATTAATATATGAAATTAATCGGGCCTATGTAAACAGTTGTGCAATTCAACAGGTCATTTTTAGAGCAATAATACATACTCAAATGTAAACTCTAAAATCAAATATATTTAATATGTAAACAGTTGTGCAATTGAACAGGTCATTTTTAGAACAATAATACATATTCAAATGTAAACCATATAAACTCTAAAAACAAATATATTTAATTAATATGTAAAGTTGTGCAATTTACAGTTTTTTTTCAATTGCCTACACACTAAAATTAAAACTTTCCCACTATTAGCACGTTGTCAGCTTCACCCTTTTTGCAAAACATTACACAGTGATTTGTAAAACTCTACACACATTTTCACACCTTAGACACAGATAAGGATTGTGAGGTTACTTCCTTGTCATTACAAAGCCCCAGTTTGCCATTGACCACACTAGTGAACGAATTGGATTTTCACGTGCACCAGGTGTGGAAGCACAGATGTGCTAATTTGAAAACGCAGCACTCAGGTGTGCTATAAAAGGCAGCAGGTGAGTCTTAAAAAAAATATATAAGAATCTAGAAGAAGAAGAAGAGTGAGAAAAAGACTGTATGTACTTCATGCAGTAATTGTAATTTGTCTACAGATTTTATTTGTTTCATTGATTTCATTGTTAATGTGTTTTTTATTTATCACAGCATTGTGAAACTGGCTGCAATCGTGTCTGATCATTGAGGACTGTGTTGGTTAAATGAAAACTAATAGCATTTTCACAAATATATGTATATCTTTTGACTAAAGTGTGTATGTTTTGACAGAAGTGTGTCATTTTGCAAACAATCTAGGAATTAAGCAAATTGAGTGTGGTGTTTGGATAATTGTCATTATATTTTGAAAAAAAGAACCCGGTTTCAAAATTGCGTGTAAACAATTGAAAAAAACTGTAACAGGTAATTATTTTCACATCTTATCAATCATTCTTTCAAAGAGGTCTAAACCACTATGTCTTCGCCTCACTCTCTTCATGGCGCCTTTGCTCCTGAAGGGCCTCCTCGATCAGGAACTCCATAATAGGATTGGACCTCCTCCTAGATGTGATGGCACTCGGGATGGCACAGAGTTTCAAGAAGATTGGGGATACTTAATTTTTTGCCCCCCCCCCCCCCCCCCCCCAAAAAAAAAAAACGTAAGGGGTAACACTGTCGTTTTTTT
This sequence comes from Pimephales promelas, assembly GCF_988280905.1. Taxonomy (NCBI): domain Eukaryota; kingdom Metazoa; phylum Chordata; class Actinopteri; order Cypriniformes; family Leuciscidae; genus Pimephales; species Pimephales promelas. The sequence continues at coordinate 51,831,177 of NC_142769.1, read as the reverse complement.
TTCTGGTCGAAATTTTGAGTTTCGATATCTCAGCTCTGGAAGGGTCTAGAGCCTCCATTTTTGCACTCAGGTTTAAGTCTCATGGCCCTCTATCAGAATCCAGAGTTTCAAGAAGATTGGGGATACTTAATTTTTCGCCCCAAAAAAAAAACGTAAGGGGTAACACTGTCGTTTTTTTTTCGGGTCGAAATTTTGAATTTTTATATCTCAGCTCTGGAAGGGTCTAGAGCCTCCATTTTTGCACTCAGGTTAAAGTCTCACAGCCCTCTATCATAATCCAGAGTTTTGAGAGGATTGGAGAAACTTAATTTTTCGGCCGAAAACGAAAAAAAACGAAAGGGGTAACACTGTCGTTTTTTTTTTTCGGGTCGAAATTTTGAATTTCGATATCTCAGCTCTGGAAGGGTCTAGAGCCTCCATTTCTGCACTCAGGTCAAAGTCTCACAGCCCTCTATCATAATCCAGAGTTTTGAGAAGATTGGAGAAACTTAATTTTTTGCCCGAAAATGAAAAAAAAAACGTAAGGGGTAACACTGTCGTTTTTTTTTCGGGTCGAAATTTTGAATTTCGATATCTCAGCTCTGGAAGGGTCTAGAGCCTCCATTTTTGCACTCAGGTCAAAGTCTCACAGCCCTCTATCATAATCCAGAGTTTTGAGAAGATTGGAGAAACTTAATTTTTTGCCCGAAAATGAAAAAAAAAAACCTAAGGGGTAACACTGTCGTTTTTTTTCCGGGTCGAAATTTTGAGTTTCGATATCTCAGCTCTGGAAGGGTCTAGAGCCTCCATTTTTGCACTCAGGTCAAAGTCTCACAGCCCTCTATCATAATCCAGAGTTTTGAGAAGATTGGAGAAACTTAATTTTTCGCCCGAAAATGAAAAAAAAAAGAAAGGGGTAACACTGTCGTTTTTTTTTCGGGTCGAATTTTTGAATTTCGATATCTCAGCTCTGGAAGGGTCTAGAGCCTCCATTTCTGCACTCAGGTCAAAGTCTCACAGCCCTCTATCATAATCCAGAGTTTTGAGAAGATTGGAGAAACTTAATTTTTCGCCCGAAAATGAAAAAAAACGAAAGGGGTAACACTGTCGTTTTTTTTTTCGGGTCAAAATTTTGAATTTTGATATCTCAGCTCTGGAAGGGTCTAGAGCCTCCATTTTTGCACTCAGGTCAAAGTCTCACAGCCCTCTATCATAATCCAGAGTTTTGAGAAGATTGGAGAAACTTAATTTTTCGCCCGAAAATGAAAAAAAACGAAAGGGGTAACACTGTCGTTTTTTTTTTCGGGTCGAAATTTTGAGTTTCGATATCTCAGCTCTGGAAGGGTCTAGAGCCTCCATTTTTGCACTCAGGTCAAAGTCTCACAGCCCTCTATCATAATCCAGAGTTTTGAGAGGATTGGAGAAACTTAATTTTTCGGCCGAAAACGAAAAAAAACGTAAGGGGTAACACTGTCGTTTTTTTTTTTTCCGGGTCGAAATTTTGAATTTTGATATCTCAGCTCTGGAAGGGTCTAGAGCCTCCATTTCTGCACTCAGGTCAAAGTCTCACAGCCCTCTATCATAATCCAGAGTTTTGAGAAGATTGGAGAAACTTAATTTTTCGCCCGAAAATGAAAAAAAACGAAAGGGGTAACACTGTCGTTTTTTTTTCGGGTCGAATTTTTGAATTTCGATATCTCATCTCTGGAAGGGTCTAGAGCCTCCATTTCTGCACTCAGGTCAAAGTCTCACAGCCCTCTATCATAATCCAGAGTTTTGAGAAGATTGGAGAAACTTAATTTTTCGCCCGAAAATGAAAAAAAACGAAAGGGGTAACACTGTCGTTTTTTTTTTTCGGGTCGAAATTTTGAATTTTGATATCTCAGCTCTGGAAGGGTCTAGAGCCTCCATTTTTGCACTCAGGTCAAAGTCTCACAGCCCTCTATCATAATCCAGAGTTTTGAGAAGATTGGAGAAACTTAATTTTTCGCCCGAAAATAAAAAAAAAAACGAAAGGGGTAACACTGTCGTTTTTTTTTCGGGTCGAAATTTTGAATTTTGATATCTCAGCTCTGGAAGGGTCTAGAGCCTCCATTTTTGCACTCAGGTCAAAGTCTCACAGCCCTCTATCATAATCAAGAGTTTTGAGAAGATTGGAGAAACTTGATTTTTCGCCCGAAAATGAAAAAAAACGAAAGGGGTTACACTGTCGTTTTTTTTTCGGGTCGAAATTTTGAATTTTGATATCTCAGCTCTGGAAGGGTCTAGAGCCTCCATTTTTGCACTCATGTCAAAGTCTCACAGCCCTCTATCATAATCCAGAGTTTTGAGAAGATTGGAGAAACTTAATTTTTCGCCCGAAAATGAAAAAAAAACGAAAGGGGTAACACTGTCGTTTTTTTTTTTTCGGGTCGAAATTTTGAATTTTGATATCTCAGCTCTGGAAGGGTCTAGAGCCTCCATTTTTGCACTCAGGTCAAAGTCTCACAGCCCTCTATCATAATCCAGAGTTTTGAGAAGATTGGAGAAACTTAATTTTTCGCCCGAAAATGAAAAAAAAAACGAAAGGGGTAACACTGTCGTTTTTTTTTCGGGTCGAAATTTTGAATTTTTATATCTCAGCTCTGGAAGGGTCTAGAGCCTCCATTTTTGCACTCAGGTCAAAGTCTCACAGCCCTCTATCATAATCCAGAGTTTTGAGAGGATTGGAGAAACTTAATTTTTCGGCCGAAAACGGAAAAAAACGAAAGGGGTAACACTGTCGTTTTTTTTTCGGGTCGAAATTTTGAATTTCGATATCTCAGCTCTGGAAGGGTCTAGAGCCTCCATTTCTGCACTCAGGTCAAAGTCTCACAGCCCTCTATCATAATCCAGAGTTTTGAGAAGATTGGAGAAACTTAATTTTTTGCCCGAAAATGAAAAAAAACGTAAGGGGTAACACTGTCGTTTTTTTTTCGGGTCGAAATTTTGAATTTCGATATCTCAGCTCTGGAAGGGTCTAGAGCCTCCATTTTTGCACTCAGGTCAAAGTCTCACAGCCCTCTATCATAATCCAGAGTTTTGAGAAGATTGGAGAAACTTAATTTTTTGCCCGAAAATGAAAAAAAAAAACGTAAGGGGTAACACTGTCGTTTTTTTTCCGGGTCGAAATTTTGAGTTTCGATATCTCAGCTCTGGAAGGGTCTAGAGCCTCCATTTTTGCACTCAGGTCAAAGTCTCACAGCCCTCTATCATAATCCAGAGTTTTGAGAAGATTGGAGAAACTTAATTTTTCGCCCGAAAATGAAAAAAAAACGAAAGGGGTAACACTGTCGTTTTTTTTTTTTCGGGTCGAAATTTTGAATTTTGATATCTCAGCTCTGGAAGGGTCTAGAGCCTCCATTTTTGCACTCAGGTCAAAGTCTCACAGCCCTCTATCATAATCCAGAGTTTTGAGAAGATTGGAGAAACTTAATTTTTCGCCCGAAAATGAAAAAAAAAACGAAAGGGGTAACACTGTCGTTTTTTTTTCGGGTCGAAATTTTGAATTTTTATATCTCAGCTCTGGAAGGGTCTAGAGCCTCCATTTTTGCACTCAGGTCAAAGTCTCACAGCCCTCTATCATAATCCAGAGTTTTGAGAGGATTGGAGAAACTTAATTTTTCGGCCGAAAACGGAAAAAAATGAAAGGGGTAACACTGTCGGGTTTTTTTTCGGGTCGAAATTTTGAATTTCGATATCTCAGCTCTGGAAGGGTCTAGAGCCTCCATTTCTGCACTCAGGTCAAAGTCTCACAGCCCTCTATCATAATCCAGAGTTTTGAGAAGATTGGAGAAACTTAATTTTTTGCCCGAAAATGAAAAAAAACGTAAGGGGTAACACTGTCGTTTTTTTTCGGGTCGAAATTTTGAATTTCGATATCTCAGCTCTGGAAGGGTCTAGAGCCTCCATTTTTGCACTCAGGTCAAAGTCTCACAGCCCTCTATCATAATCCAGAGTTTTGAGAACATTAGAGAAACTTAATTTTTTGCCCGAAAATGAAAAAAAAAAAAAACGTAAGGGGTAACACTGTCGTTTTTTTTCCGGGTCGAAATTTTGAGTTTCGATATCTCAGCTCTGGAAGGGTCTAGAGCCTCCATTTTTGCACTCAGGTCAAAGTCTCACAGCCCTCTATCATAATCCAGAGTTTTGAGAAGATTGGAGAATCTTAATTTTTCGCCCGAAAATGAAAAAAAAAGAAAGGGGTAACACTGTCGTTTTTTTTTCGGGTCGAATTTTTGAATTTCGATATCTCAGCTCTGGAAGGGTCTAGAGCCTCCATTTCTGCACTCAGGTCAAAGTCTCACAGCCCTCTATCATAATCCAGAGTTTTGAGAAGATTGGAGAAACTTAATTTTTCGCCCGAAAATGAAAAAAAACGAAAGGGGTAACACTGTCGTTTTTTTTTTCGGGTCAAAAATTTGAATTTTGATATCTCAGCTCTGGAAGGGTCTAGAGCCTCCATTTTTGCACTCAGGTCAAAGTCTCACAGCCCTCTATCATAATCCAGAGTTTTGAGAAGATTGGAGAAACTTAATTTTTCGCCCGAAAATGAAAAAAAACGAAAGGGGTAACACTGTCGTTTTTTTTTTCGGGTCGAAATTTTGAGTTTCGATATCTCAGCTCTGGAAGGGTCTAGAGCCTCCATTTTTGCACTCAGGTCAAAGTCTCACAGCCCTCTATCATAATCCAGAGTTTTGAGAGGATTGGAGAAACATAATTTTTCGCCCGAAAACGAAAAAAAACGTAAGGGGTAACACTGTCGTTTTTTTTTCGGGTCGAAATTTTGAGTTTCGATATCTCAGCCCTGGAAGGGTCTAGAGCCTCCATTTTTGCGCTCAGGTCAAAGTCTCGCGGCCCTCTATCATAATCCAGAGTTTTGAGAAGATTGGAGAAACTTGATTTTTCGCCCGAAAACGAAAAAAAAACGTAAGGGGTAACACTGTCGTTTTTTTTTTTCGGGTCGAAATTTTGAGTTTCGATATCTCAGCCCTGGAAGGGTCTAGAGCCTCCATTTTTGCGCTCATGTCAAAGTCTCGCGGCCCTCTATCATAATCCAGAGTTTTGAGAAGATTGGAGAAACTTGATTTTTCACCCGAAAACGGAAAAAAACGTAAGGGGTAACACTGTCGTTTTTTTTTTCGGGTCGAATTTTTGAGTTTCGATATCTCAGCCCTGGAAGGGTCTAGAGCCTCCATTTTTGCGCTCAGGTCAAAGTCTCGCGGCCCTCTATCATAATCCAGAGTTTTGAGAAGATTGGAGAAACTTGATTTTTCGCCCGAAAACGAAAAAAAACGTAAGGGGTAACACTGTCGTTTTTTTTTTCGGGTCGAAATTTTGAGTTTCGATATCTCAGCCCTGGAAGGGTCTAGAGCCTCCATTTTTGCGCTCATGTCAAAGTCTCGCGGCCCTCTATCATAATCCAGAGTTTTGAGAAGATTGGAGAAACTTGATTTTTCGCCCGAAAACGAAAAAAAAACGTAAGGGGTAACACTGTCGTTTTTTTTTCGGGTCGAAATTTTGAGTTTCGATATCTCAGCCCTGGAAGGGTGTAGAGCCTCCATTTTTGCGCTCAGGTCAACGTCTCGCGGCCCTCTATCATAATCCAGAGTTTTGAGAAGATTGGAGAAACTTGATTTTTCGCCCGAAAACGAAAAAAAACGTAAGGGGTAACACTGTCGTTTTTTTTTCGGGTCGAAATTTTGAGTTTCGATATCTCAGCCCTGGAAGGGTCTAGAGCCTCCATTTTTGCGCTCAGGTCAAAGTCTCGCGGCCCTCTATCATAATCCAGAGTTTTGAGAAGATTGGAGAAACTTGATTTTTCGCCCGAAAACGAAAAAAAACGTAAGGGGTAACACTGTCGTTTTTTTTTTTGGGTCGAAATTTTGAGTTTCGATATCTCAGCCCTGGAAGGGTCTAGAGCCTCCATTTTTGCACTCAGGTCAAAGTCTCGCGGCCCTCTATCATAATCCAGAGTTTTGAGAAGATTGGAGAAACTTGATTTTTCGCCCGAAAACGGAAAAAAACGTAAGGGGTAACACTGTCGTTTTTTTTTCGGGTCGAAATTTTGAGTTTCGATATCTCAGCCCTTGAAGGGTCTAGAGCCTCCATTTTTGCGCACAAGTCAAAGTCTCGCGGCCCTCTATCATAATCCAGAGTTTTGAGAAGATTGGAGAAACTTGATTTTTCGCCCGAAAACGGAAAAAAACGTAAGGGGTAACACTGTCGTTTTTTTTTTCGGGTCGAAATTTTGAGTTTCGATATCTCAGCCCTGGAAGGGTCTAGAGCCTCCATTTTTGCGCTCAGGTCAAAGTCTCGCGGCCCTCTATCATAATCCAGAGTTTTGAGAAGATTGGAGAAACTTGATTTTTCGCCCGAAAACGAAAAAAAACGTAAGGGGTAACACTGTCGTTTTTTTTTCGGGTCGAAATTTTGAGTTTCGATATCTCAGCCCTGGAAGGGTCTAGAGCCTCCATTTTTGCGCTCAGGTCAAAGTCTTGCGGCCCTCTATCATAATCCAGAGTTTTGAGAAGATTGGAGAAACTTGATTTTTCGCCCGAAAACGAAAAAAAACGTAAGGGGTAACACTGTCGTTTTTTTTTCGGGTCGAAATTTTGAGTTTCGATATCTCAGCCCTGGAAGGGTCTAGAGCCTCCATTTTTGCGCACAGGTCAAAGTCTCGCGGCCCTCTATCATAATCCAGAGTTTTGAGAAGATTGGAGAAACTTGATTTTTCGCCCGAAAACGGAAAAAAACGTAAGGGGTAACACTGTCGTTTTTTTTTCGGGTCGAAAATTTTGAGTTTCGATATCTCAGCCCTGGAAGGGTCTAGAGCCTCCATTTTTGCGCTCAGGTCAAAGTCTCGCGGCCCTCTATCATAATCCAGAGTTTTGAGAAGATTGGAGAAACTTGATTTTTCGCCCGAAAACGGAAAAAAACGTAAGGGGTAACACTGTCGTTTTTTTTTTCGGGTCGAAATTTTGAGTTTCGATATCTCAGCCCTGGAAGGGTCTAGAGCCTCCATTTTTGCGCTCAGGTCAAAGTCTCGCGGCCCTCTATCATAATCCAGAGTTTTGAGAAGATTGGAGAAACTTGATTTTTCGCCCGAAAACGGAAAAAAACGTAAGGGGTAACACTGTCGTTTTTTTTTCGGGTCGAAATTTTGAGTTTCGATATCTCAGCCCTGGAAGGGTCTAGAGCCTCCATTTTTGCGCTCAGGTCAAAGTCTCGCGGCCCTCTATCATAATCCAGAGTTTTGAGAAGATTGGAGAAACTTGATTTTTCGCCCGAAAACGAAAAAAAACGTAAGGGGTAACACTGTCGTTTTTTTTTTTGGGTCGAAATTTTGAGTTTCGATATCTCAGCCCTGGAAGGGTCTAGAGCCTCCATTTTTGCACTCAGGTCAAAGTCTCGCGGCCCTCTATCATAATCCAGAGTTTTGTGAAGATTGGAGAAACTTGATTTTTCGCCCGAAAACGGAAAAAAACGTAAGGGGTAACACTGTCGTTTTTTTTTCGGGTCGAAATTTTGAGTTTCGATATCTCAGCCCTGGAAGGGTCTAGAGCCTCCATTTTTGCGCACAGGTCAAAGTCTCGCGGCCCTCTATCATAATCCAGAGTTTTGAGAAGATTGGAGAAACTTGATTTTTCGCCCGAAAACGGAAAAAAACGTAAGGGGTAACACTGTCGTTTTTTTTTCGGGTCGAAATTTTGAGTTTCGATATCTCAGCCCTGGAAGGGTCTAGAGCCTCCATTTTTGCGCTCAGGTCAAAGTCTCGCGGCCCTCTATCATAATCCAGAGTTTTGAGAAGATTGGAGAAACTTGATTTTTCGCCCGAAAACGAAAAAAAACGTAAGGGGTAACACTGTCGTTTTTTTTTTTGGGTCGAAATTTTGAGTTTCGATATCTCAGCCCTGGAAGGGTCTAGAGCCTCCATTTTTGCACTCAGGTCAAAGTCTCGCGGCCCTCTATCATAATCCAGAGTTTTGAGAAGATTGGAGAAACTTGATTTTTCGCCCGAAAACGGAAAAAAACGTAAGGGGTAACACTGTCGTTTTTTTTTCGGGTCGAAATTTTGAGTTTCGATATCTCAGCCCTGGAAGGGTCTAGAGCCTCCATTTTTGCGCACAGGTCAAAGTCTCGCGGCCCTCTATCATAATCCAGAGTTTTGAGAAGATTGGAGAAACTTGATTTTTCGCCCGAAAACGGAAAAAAACGTAAGGGGTAACACTGTCGTTTTTTTTTTCGGGTCGAAATTTTGAGTTTCGATATCTCAGCCCTGGAAGGGTCTAGAGCCTCCATTTTTGCGCACAGGTCAAAGTCTCGCGGCCCTCTATCATAATCCAGAGTTTTGAGAAGATTGGAGAAACTTGATTTTTCGCCCGAAAACGGAAAAAAACGTAAGGGGTAACACTGTCGTTTTTTTTTTCGGGTCGAAATTTTGAGTTTCGATATCTCAGCCCTGGAAGGGTCTAGAGCCTCCATTTTTGCGCTCAGGTCAAAGTCTCGCGGCCCTCTATCATAATCCAGAGTTTTGAGAAGATTGGAGAAACTTGATTTTTCGCCCGAAAACGAAAAAAAACGTAAGGGGTAACACTGTCGTTTTTTTTTCGGGTCGAAATTTTGAGTTTCGATATCTCAGCCCTGGAAGGGTCTAGAGCCTCCATTTTTGCGCTCAGGTCAAAGTCTTGCGGCCCTCTATCATAATCCAGAGTTTTGAGAAGATTGGAGAAACTTGATTTTTCGCCCGAAAACGAAAAAAAACGTAAGGGGTAACACTGTCGTTTTTTTTTCGGGTCGAAATTTTGAGTTTCGATATCTCAGCCCTGGAAGGGTCTAGAGCCTCCATTTTTGCGCACAGGTCAAAGTCTCGCGGCCCTCTATCATAATCCAGAGTTTTGAGAAGATTGGAGAAACTTGATTTTTCGCCCGAAAACGGAAAAAAACGTAAGGGGTAACACTGTCGTTTTTTTTTCGGGTCGAAATTTTGAGTTTCGATATCTCAGCCCTGGAAGGGTCTAGAGCCTCCATTTTTGCGCTCAGGTCAAAGTCTCGCGGCCCTCTATCATAATCCAGAGTTTTGAGAAGATTGGAGAAACTTGATTTTTCGCCCGAAAACGGAAAAAAACGTAAGGGGTAACACTGTCGTTTTTTTTTTCGTGTCGAAATTTTGTGTTTCGATATCTCAGCCCTGGAAGGGTCTAGAGCCTCCATTTTTGCGCTCAGGTCAAAGTCTCGCGGCCCTCTATCATAATCCAGAGTTTTGAGAAGATTGGAGAAACTTGATTTTTCGCCCGAAAACGGAAAAAAACGTAAGGGGTAACACTGTCGTTTTTTTTTCGGGTCGAAATTTTGAGTTTCGATATCTCAGCCCTGGAAGGGTCTAGAGCCTCCATTTTTGCGCTCAGGTCAAAGTCTCGCGGCCCTCTATCATAATCCAGAGTTTTGAGAAGATTGGAGAAACTTGATTTTTCGCCCGAAAACGAAAAAAAACGTAAGGGGTAACACTGTCGTTTTTTTTTTTGGGTCGAAATTTTGAGTTTCGATATCTCAGCCCTGGAAGGGTCTAGAGCCTCCATTTTTGCACTCAGGTCAAAGTCTCGCGGCCCTCTATCATAATCCAGAGTTTTGTGAAGATTGGAGAAACTTGATTTTTCGCCCGAAAACGGAAAAAAACGTAAGGGGTAACACTGTCGTTTTTTTTTCGGGTCGAAATTTTGAGTTTCGATATCTCAGCCCTGGAAGGGTCTAGAGCCTCCATTTTTGCGCACAGGTCAAAGTCTCGCGGCCCTCTATCATAATCCAGAGTTTTGAGAAGATTGGAGAAACTTGATTTTTCGCCCGAAAACGGAAAAAAACGTAAGGGGTAACACTGTCGTTTTTTTTTCGGGTCGAAATTTTGAGTTTCGATATCTCAGCCCTGGAAGGGTCTAGAGCCTCCATTTTTGCGCTCAGGTCAAAGTCTCGTGGCCCTCTATCATAATCCAGAGTTTTGAGAAGATTGGAGAAACTTGATTTTTCGCCCGAAAACGAAAAAAAACGTAAGGGGTAACACTGTCGTTTTTTTTTTTGGGTCGAAATTTTGAGTTTCGATATCTCAGCCCTGGAAGGGTCTAGAGCCTCCATTTTTGCACTCAGGTCAAAGTCTCGCGGCCCTCTATCATAATCCAGAGTTTTGTGAAGATTGGAGAAACTTGATTTTTCGCCCGAAAACGGAAAAAAACGTAAGGGGTAACACTGTCGTTTTTTTTTCGGGTCGAAATTTTGAGTTTCGATATCTCAGCCCTGGAAGGGTCTAGAGCCTCCATTTTTGCGCACAGGTCAAAGTCTCGCGGCCCTCTATCATAATCCAGAGTTTTGAGAAGATTGGAGAAACTTGATTTTTTGCCCGAAAACGGAAAAAAACGTAAGGGGTAACACTGTCGTTTTTTTTTTCGGGTCGAAATTTTGAGTTTCGATATCTCAGCCCTGGAAGGGTCTAGAGCCTCCATTTTTGCGCTCAGGTCAAAGTCTCGCGGCCCTCTATCATAATCCAGAGTTTTGAGAAGATTGGAGAAACTTGATTTTTCGCCCGAAAACGAAAAAAAAACGTAAGGGGTAACACTGTCGTTTTTTTTTCGGGTCGAAATTTTGAGTTTCGATATCTCAGCCCTGGAAGGGTCTAGAGCCTCCATTTTTGCGCTCAGGTCAAAGTCTCGCGGCCCTCTATCATAATCCAGAGTTTTGAGAAGATTGGAGAAACTTGATTTTTCGCCCGAAAACGAAAAAAAAACGTAAGGGGTAACACTGTCGTTTTTTTTTCGGGTCGAAATTTTGAGTTTCGATATCTCAGCCCTGGAAGGGTCTAGAGCCTCCATTTTTGCGCTCAGGTCAAAGTCTTGCGGCCCTCTATCATAATCCAGAGTTTTGAGAAGATTGGAGAAACTTGATTTTTCGCCCGAGAACGAAAAAAAACGTAAGGGGTAACACTGTCGTTTTTTTTTCGGGTCGAAATTTTGAGTTTCGATATCTCAGCCCTGGAAAGGTCTAGAGCCTCCATTTTTGCGCACAGGTCAAAGTCTCGCGGCCCTCTATCATAATCCAAAGTTTTGAGAAGATTGGAGAAACTTGATTTTTCGCCCGAAAACGGAAAAAAACGTAAGGGGTAACACTGCCGTTTTTTTTTCGGGTCGAAATTTTGAGTTTCGATATCTCAGCCCTGGAAGGGTCTAGAGCCTCCATTTTTGCGCACAGGTCAAAGTCTCGCGGCCCTCTATCATAATCCAGAGTTTTGAGAAGATTGGAGAAACTTGATTTTTTGCCCGAAAACGGAAAAAAACGTAAGGGGTAACACTGTCGTTTTTTTTTTTCGGGTCGAAATTTTGAGTTTCGATATCTCAGCCCTGGAAGGGTCTAGAGCCTCCATTTTTGCGCTCAGGTCAAAGTCTCGCGGCCCTCTATCATAATCCAGAGTTTTGAGAAGATTGGAGAAACTTGATTTTTCGCCCGAAAACGGAAAAAAACGTAAGGGGTAACACTGTCGTTTTTTTTTTCGGGTCGAAATTTTGAGTTTCGATATCTCAGCCCTGGAAGGGTCTAGAGCCTCCATTTTTGCGCTCAGGTCAAAGTCTCGCGGCCCTCTATCATAATCCAGAGTTTTGAGAAGATTGGAGAAACTTGATTTTTCGCCCGAAAACGAAAAAAAACGTAAGGGGTAACACTGTCGTTTTTTTTTCGGGTCGAAATTTTGAGTTTCGATATCTCAGCCCTGGAAGGGTCTAGAGCCTCCATTTTTGCGCTCAGGTCAAAGTCTCGCGGCCCTCTATCATAATCCAGAGTTTTGAGAAGATTGGAGAAACTTGATTTTTCGCCCGAAAACGAAAAAAAAACGTAAGGGGTAACACTGTCGTTTTTTTTTCGGGTCGAAATTTTGAGTTTCGATATCTCAGCCCTGGAAGGGTCTAGAGCCTCCATTTTTGCGCTCAGGTCAAAGTCTTGCGGCCCTCTATCATAATCCAGAGTTTTGAGAAGATTGGAGAAACTTGATTTTTCGCCCGAGAACGAAAAAAAACGTAAGGGGTAACACTGTCGTTTTTTTTTCGGGTCGAAATTTTGAGTTTCGATATCTCAGCCCTGGAAAGGTCTAGAGCCTCCATTTTTGCGCACAGGTCAAAGTCTCGCGGCCCTCTATCATAATCCAAAGTTTTGAGAAGATTGGAGAAACTTGATTTTTCGCCCGAAAACGGAAAAAAACGTAAGGGGTAACACTGCCGTTTTTTTTTCGGGTCGAAATTTTGAGTTTCGATATCTCAGCCCTGGAAGGGTCTAGAGCCTCCATTTTTGCGCTCAGGTCAAAGTCTCGCGGCCCTCTATCATAATCCAGAGTTTTGAGAAGATTGGAGAAACTTGATTTTTCGCCCGAAAACGGAAAAAAACGTAAGGGGTAACACTGTCGTTTTTTTTTCGGGTCGAAATTTTGAGTTTCGATATCTCAGCCCTGGAAGGGTCTAGAGCCTCCATTTTTGCGCACAGGTCAAAGTCTCGCGGCCCTCTATCATAATCCAGAGTTTTGAGAAGATTGGAGAAACTTGATTTTTCGCCCGAAATTGGAAAAAAACGTAAGGGGTAACACTGTCGTTTTTTTTTCTGGTCGAAATTTTGAGTTTCGATATCTCAGCCCTGGAAGGGTCTAGAGCCTCCATTTTTGCGCTCAGATCAAAGTCTCGCGGCCCTCTATCATAATCCAGAGTTTTGAGAAGATTGAAGAAACTTGATTTTTCGCCCGAAAACGGAAAAAAACGTAAGGGGTAACACTGTCGTTTTTTTTTTCGGGTCGAAATTTTGAGTTTCGATATCTCAGCCCTGGAAGGGTCTAGAGCCTCCATATTTGCGCTCAGGTCAAAGTCTCGCGGCCCTCTATCATAATCCAGAGTTTTGAGAAGATTGGAGAAACTTGATTTTTCGCCCGAAAACGAAAAAAAACGTAAGGGGTAACACTGTCGTTTTTTTTTCGGGTCGATATTTTGAGTTTCGATATCTCAGCCCTGGAAGGGTCTAGAGCCTCCATTTTTGCGCTCAGGTCAAAGTCTCGCGGCCCTCTATCATAATCCAAAGTTTTGAGAAGATTGGAGAAACTTGATTTTTCGCCCGAAAACGGAAAAAAACGTAAGGGGTAACACTGTCGTTTTTTTTTCGGGTCGAAATTTTGAGTTTCGATATCTCAGCCCTGGAAGGGTCTAGAGCCTCCATTTTTGCGCTCAGGTCAAAGTCTCGCGGCCCTCTATCATTATCCAGAATTTTGAGAAGATTGGAGAAACTTGATTTTTCGCCCGAAAACGGAAAAAAACGTAAGGGGTAACACTGTTGTTTTTTTTCGGGTCGAAATTTTGAGTTTCGATATCTCAGCCCTGGAAGGGTCTAGGGCCTCCATTTTTGCGCTCAGGTCAAAGTCTCGCGGCCCTCTATCATAATCCAGAGTTTTGAGAAGATTGGAGAAACTTGATTTTTCGCCCGAAAACGGAAAAAAACGTAAGGGGTAACACTGTCGTTTTTTTTTTCGGGTCGAAATTTTGAGTTTCGATATCTCAGCCCTGGAAGGGTCTAGAGCCTCCATTTTTGCGCTCAGGTCAAAGTCTCGCGGCCCTCTATCATAATCCAGAGTTTTGAGAAGATTGGAGAAACTTGATTTTTCGCCCGAAAACGAAAAAAAACGTAAGGGGTAACACTGTCGTTTTTTTTTCGGGTCGAAATTTTGAGTTTCGATATCTCAGCCCTGGAAGGGTCTAGAGCCTCCATTTTTGCGCTCAGGTCAAAGTCTCACGGCCCTCTATCATAATCCAGAGTTTTGAGAAGATTGGAGAAACTTGATTTTTCGCCCGAAAACGAAAAAAAACGTAAGGGGTAACACTGTCGTTTTTTTTTCGGGTCGAAATTTTGAGTTTCGATATCTCAGCCCTGTAAGGGTCTTGAGCCTCCATTTTTGCGCTCAGGTCAAAGTCTCGCGGCCCTCTATCATAATCCAGAGTTTTGAGAAGATTGGAGAAACTTGATTTTTCGCCCGAAAACGAAAAAAAACGTAAGGGGTAACACTGTCGTTTTTTTTCGGGTCGAAATTTTGAGTTTCGATATCTCAGCCCTGGAAGGGTCTAGAGCCTCCATTTTTGCGCTCAGGTCAAAGTCTCGCGGCCCTCTTTCATAATCCAGAGTTTTGAGAAGATTGGAGAAACTTGATTTTTCGCCCGAAAACGAAAAAAAACGTAAGGGGTAACACTGTCGTTTTTTTTTCGGGTCGAAATTTTGAGTTTCGATATCTCAGCCCTGGAAGGGTCTAGAGCCTCCATTTTTGCGCACAGGTCAAAGTCTCGCGGCCCTCTATCATAATCCAGAGTTTTGAGAAGATTGGAGAAACTTGATTTTTCGCCCGAAAACGGAAAAAAACGTAAGGGGTAACACTGTCGGTTTTTTTTCGGGTCGAAATTTTGAGTTTCGATATCTCAGCCCTGGAAGGGTCTAGAGCCTCCATTTTTGCGCTCAGGTCAAAGTCTCGCGGCCCTCTATCATAATCCAGAGTTTTGAGAAGATTGGAGAAACTTGATTTTTCGATCGAAAACGAAAAAAAAACGTAAGGGGTAACACTGTCGTTTTTTTTTTCGGGTTGAAATTTTGAGTTTCGATATCTCAGCCCTGGAAGGGTCTAGAGCCTCCATTTTTGCGCACAGGTCAAAGTCTCGCGGCCCTCTATCATAATCCAGAGTTTTGAGAAGATTGGAGAAACTTGATTTTTTGCCCGAAAACGGAAAAAAACGTAAGGGGTAACACTGTCGTTTTTTTTTTCGGGTCGAAATTTTGAGTTTCGATATCTCAGCCCTGGAAGGGTCTAGAGCCTCCATTTTTGCGCTCAGGTCAAAGTCTCGCGGCCCTCTATCATAATCCAGAGTTTTGAGAAGATTGGAGAAACTTGATTTTTCGCCCGAAAACGAAAAAAAAAACGTAAGGGGTAACACTGTCGTTTTTTTTTCGGGTCGAAATTTTGAGTTTCGATATCTCAGCCCTGGAAGGGTCTAGAGCCTCCATTTTTGCGCTCAGGTCAAAGTCTCGCGGCCCTCTATCATAATCCAGAGTTTTGAGAAGATTGGAGAAACTTGATTTTTCGCCCGAAAACGAAAAAAAACGTAAGGGGTAACACTGTCGTTTTTTTTCGGGTCGAAATTTTGAGTTTCGATATCTCAGCCCTGGAAGGGTCTAGAGCCTCCATTTTTGCGCTCAGGTCAAAGTCTCGCGGCCCTCTATCATAATCCAGAGTTTTGAGAAGATTGGAGAAACTTGATTTTTCGCCCGAAAACGAAAAAAAACGTAAGGGGTAACACTGTCGTTTTTTTTTTCGGGTCGAAATTTTGAGTTTCGATATCTCAGCCCTGGAAGGGTCTAGAGCCTCCATTTTTGCGCACAGGTCAAAGTCTCGCGGTCCTCTATCATAATCCAGAGTTTTGAGAAGATTGGAGAAACTTGATTTTTCGCCCGAAAACGGAAAAAAACGTAAGGGGTAACACTGTCGGTTTTTTTTCGGGTCGAAATTTTGAGTTTCGATATCTCAGCCCTGGAAGGGTCTAGAGCCTCCATTTTTGCGCTCAGGTCAAAGTCTCGCGGCCCTCTATCATAATCCAGAGTTTTGAGAAGATTGGAGAAACTTGATTTTTCGATCGAAAACGAAAAAAAAACGTAAGGGGTAACACTGTCGTTTTTTTTTTCGGGTCGAAATTTTGAGTTTCGATATCTCAGCCCTGGAAGGGTCTAGAGCCTCCATTTTTGCGCACAGGTCAAAGTCTCGCGGCCCTCTATCATAATCCAGAGTTTTGAGAAGATTGGAGAAACTTGATTTTTCGCCCGAAAACGGAAAAAAACGTAAGGGGTAACACTGTCGTTTTTTTTTCGGGTCGAAATTTTGAGTTTCGATATCTCAGCCCTGGAAGGGTCTAGAGCCTCCATTTTTGCGCTCAGGTCAAAGTCTCGCGGCCCTCTATCATAATCCAGAGTTTTGAGAAGATTGGAGAAACTTGATTTTTCGCCCGAAAACGAAAAAAAAACGTAAGGGGTAACACTGTCGTTTTTTTTTTTCGGGTCGAAATTTTGAGTTTCGATATCTCAGCCCTGGAAGGGTCTAGAGCCTCCATTTTTGCGCTCAGGTCAAAGTCTCGCGGCCCTCTATCATAATCCAGAGTTTTGAGAAGATTGGAGAAACTTGATTTTTCGCCCGAAAACGGAAAAAAACGTAAGGGGTAACACTGTCGTTTTTTTTTTCGGGTCGAAATTTTGAGTTTCGATATCTCAGCCCTGGAAGGGTCTAGAGCCTCCATTTTTGCGCTCAGGTCAAAGTCTCGCGGCCCTCTATCATAATCCAGAGTTTTGAGAAGATTGGAGAAACTTGATTTTTCGCCCGAAAACGAAAAAAAACGTAAGGGGTAACACTGTCGTTTTTTTTTCGGGTCGAAATTTTGAGTTTCGATATCTCAGCCCTGGAAGGGTCTAGAGCCTCCATTTTTGCGCTCAGGTCAAAGTCTCGCGGCCCTTTATCATAATCCAGAGTTTTGAGAAGATTGGAGAAACTTGATTTTTCGCCCGAAAACGAAAAAAAACGTAAGGGGTAACACTGTCGTTTTTTTTTCGGGTCGAAATTTTGAGTTTCGATATCTCAGCCCTGGAAGGGTCTAGAGCCTCCATTTTTGCGCTCAGGTCAAAGTCTCGCGGCCCTCTATCATAATCCAGAGTTTTGAGAAGATTGGAGAAACTTGATTTTTCGCCCGAGAACGAAAAAAAACGTAAGGGGTAACACTGTCGTTTTTTTTTCGGGTCGAAATTTTGAGTTTCGATATCTCAGCCCTGGAAGGGTCTAGAGCCTCCATTTTTGCGCACAGGTCAAAGTCTCGCGGCCCTCTATCATAATCCAAAGTTTTGAGAAGATTGGAGAAACTTGATTTTTCGCCCGAAAACGGAAAAAAACGTAAGGGGTAACACTGCCGTTTTTTTTTCGGGTCGAAATTTTGAGTTTCGATATCTCAGCCCTGGAAGGGTCTAGAGCCTCCATTTTTGCGCACAGGTCAAAGTCTCGCGGCCCTCTATCATAATCCAGAGTTTTGAGAAGATTGGAGAAACTTGATTTTTTGCCCGAAAACGGAAAAAAACGTAAGGGGTAACACTGTCGTTTTTTTTTTTCGGGTCGAAATTTTGAGTTTCGATATCTCAGCCCTGGAAGGGTCTAGAGCCTCCATTTTTGCGCTCAGGTCAAAGTCTCGCGGCCCTCTATCATAATCCAGAGTTTTGAGAAGATTGGAGAAACTTGATTTTTCGCCCGAAAACGGAAAAAAACGTAAGGGGTAACACTGTCGTTTTTTTTTTCGGGTCGAAATTTTGAGTTTCGATATCTCAGCCCTGGAAGGGTCTAGAGCCTCCATTTTTGCGCTCAGGTCAAAGTCTCGCGGCCCTCTATCATAATCCAGAGTTTTGAGAAGATTGGAGAAACTTGATTTTTCGCCCGAAAACGAAAAAAAACGTAAGGGGTAACACTGTCGTTTTTTTTTCGGGTCGAAATTTTGAGTTTCGATATCTCAGCCCTGGAAGGGTCTAGAGCCTCCATTTTTGCGCTCAGGTCAAAGTCTCGCGGCCCTCTATCATAATCCAGAGTTTTGAGAAGATTGGAGAAACTTGATTTTTCGCCCGAAAACGAAAAAAAAAACGTAAGGGGTAACACTGTCGTTTTTTTTTCGGGTCGAAATTTTGAGTTTCGATATCTCAGCCCTGGAAGGGTCTAGAGCCTCCATTTTTGCGCTCAGGTCAAAGTCTTGCGGCCCTCTATCATAATCCAGAGTTTTGAGAAGATTGGAGAAACTTGATTTTTCGCCCGAGAACGAAAAAAAACGTAAGGGGTAACACTGTCGTTTTTTTTTCGGGTCGAAATTTTGAGTTTCGATATCTCAGCCCTGGAAAGGTCTAGAGCCTCCATTTTTGCGCACAGGTCAAAGTCTCGCGGCCCTCTATCATAATCCAAAGTTTTGAGAAGATTGGAGAAACTTGATTTTTCGCCCGAAAACGGAAAAAAACGTAAGGGGTAACACTGCCGTTTTTTTTTCGGGTCGAAATTTTGAGTTTCGATATCTCAGCCCTGGAAGGGTCTAGAGCCTCCATTTTTGCGCTCAGGTCAAAGTCTCGCGGCCCTCTATCATAATCCAGAGTTTTGAGAAGATTGGAGAAACTTGATTTTTCGCCCGAAAACGGAAAAAAACGTAAGGGGTAACACTGTCGTTTTTTTTTCGGGTCGAAATTTTGAGTTTCGATATCTCAGCCCTGGAAGGGTCTAGAGCCTCCATTTTTGCGCACAGGTCAAAGTCTCGCGGCCCTCTATCATAATCCAGAGTTTTGAGAAGATTGAAGAAACTTGATTTTTCGCCCGAAAACGGAAAAAAACGTAAGGGGTAACACTGTCGTTTTTTTTTCGGGTCGAAATTTTGAGTTTCGATATCTCAGCCCTGGAAGGGTCTAGAGCCTCCATTTTTGCGCACAGGTCAAAGTCTCGCGGCCCTCTATCATAATCCAGAGTTTTGAGAAGATTGGAGAAACTTGATTTTTCGCCCGAAATTGGAAAAAAACGTAAGGGGTAACACTGTCGTTTTTTTTTCTGGTCGAAATTTTGAGTTTCGATATCTCAGCCCTGGAAGGGTCTAGAGCCTCCATTTTTGCGCTCAGATCAAAGTCTCGCGGCCCTCTATCATAATCCAGAGTTTTGAGAAGATTGAAGAAACTTGATTTTTCGCCCGAAAACGGAAAAAAACGTAAGGGGTAACACTGTCGTTTTTTTTTTCGGGTCGAAATTTTGAGTTTCGATATCTCAGCCCTGGAAGGGTCTAGAGCCTCCATATTTGCGCTCAGGTCAAAGTCTCGCGGCCCTCTATCATAATCCAGAGTTTTGAGAAGATTGGAGAAACTTGATTTTTCGCCCGAAAACGAAAAAAAACGTAAGGGGTAACACTGTCGTTTTTTTTTCGGGTCGATATTTTGAGTTTCGATATCTCAGCCCTGGAAGGGTCTAGAGCCTCCATTTTTGCGCTCAGGTCAAAGTCTCGCGGCCCTCTATCATAATCCAAAGTTTTGAGAAGATTGGAGAAACTTGATTTTTCGCCCGAAAACGGAAAAAAACGTAAGGGGTAACACTGTCGTTTTTTTTTCGGGTCGAAATTTTGAGTTTCGATATCTCAGCCCTGGAAGGGTCTAGAGCCTCCATTTTTGCGCTCAGGTCAAAGTCTCGCGGCCCTCTATCATAATCCAGAGTTTTGAGAAGATTGGAGAAACTTGATTTTTCGCCCGAAAACGAAAAAAAACGTAAGGGGTAACACTGTCGTTTTTTTTTCGGGTCGAAATTTTGAGTTTCGATATCTCAGCCCTGGAAGGGTCTAGAGCCTCCATTTTTGCGCTCAGGTCAAAGTCTCACGGCCCTCTATCATAATCCAGAGTTTTGAGAAGATTGGAGAAACTTGATTTTTCGCCCGAAAACGAAAAAAAACGTAAGGGGTAACACTGTCGTTTTTTTTTCGGGTCGAAATTTTGAGTTTCGATATCTCAGCCCTGTAAGGGTCTAGAGCCTCCATTTTTGCGCTCAGGTCAAAGTCTCGCGGCCCTCTATCATAATCCAGAGTTTTGAGAAGATTGGAGAAACTTGATTTTTCGCCCGAAAACGAAAAAAAACGTAAGGGGTAACACTGTCGTTTTTTTTCGGGTCGAAATTTTGAGTTTCGATATCTCAGCCCTGGAAGGGTCTAGAGCCTCCATTTTTGCGCTCAGGTCAAAGTCTCGCGGCCCTCTATCATAATCCAGAGTTTTGAGAAGATTGGAGAAACTTGATTTTTCGCCCGAAAACGAAAAAAAACGTAAGGGGTAACACTGTCGTTTTTTTTTCGGGTCGAAATTTTGAGTTTCGATATCTCAGCCCTGGAAGGGTCTAGAGCCTCCATTTTTGCGCACAGGTCAAAGTCTCGCGGCCCTCTATCATAATCCAGAGTTTTGAGAAGATTGGAGAAACTTGATTTTTCGCCCGAAAACGGAAAAAAACGTAAGGGGTAACACTGTCGGTTTTTTTTCGGGTCGAAATTTTGAGTTTCGATATCTCAGCCCTGGAAGGGTCTAGAGCCTCCATTTTTGCGCTCAGGTCAAAGTCTCGCGGCCCTCTATCATAATCCAGAGTTTTGAGAAGATTGGAGAAACTTGATTTTTCGATCGAAAACGAAAAAAAAACGTAAGGGGTAACACTGTCGTTTTTTTTTTCGGGTTGAAATTTTGAGTTTCGATATCTCAGCCCTGGAAGGGTCTAGAGCCTCCATTTTTGCGCACAGGTCAAAGTCTCGCGGCCCTCTATCATAATCCAGAGTTTTGAGAAGATTGGAGAAACTTGATTTTTTGCCCGAAAACGGAAAAAAACGTAAGGGGTAACACTGTCGTTTTTTTTTTCGGGTCGAAATTTTTAGTTTCGATATCTCAGCCCTGGAAGGGTCTAGAGCCTCCATTTTTGCGCTCAGGTCAAAGTCTCGCGGCCCTCTATCATAATCCAGAGTTTTGAGAAGATTGGAGAAACTTGATTTTTCGCCCGAAAACGAAAAAAAAAACGTAAGGGGTAACACTGTCGTTTTTTTTTCGGGTCGAAATTTTGAGTTTCGATATCTCAGCCCTGGAAGGTCTAGAGCCTCCATTTTTGCGCTCAGGTCAAAGTCTCGCGGCCCTCTATCATAATCCAGAGTTTTGAGAAGATTGGAGAAACTTGATTTTTCGCCCGAAAACGGAAAAAAACGTAAGGGGTAACACTGTCGTTTTTTTTTTCGGGTCGAAATTTTGAGTTTCGATATCTCAGCCCTGGAAGGGTCTAGAGCCTCCATTTTTGCGCTCAGGTCAAAGTCTCGCGGCCCTCTATCATAATCCAGAGTTTTGAGAAGATTGGAGAAACTTGATTTTTCGCCCGAAAACGAAAAAAAACGTAAGGGGTAACACTGTCGTTTTTTTTTCGGGTCGAAATTTTGAGTTTCGATATCTCAGCCCTGGAAGGGTCTAGAGCCTCCATTTTTGCGCTCAGGTCAAAGTCTCACGGCCCTCTATCATAATCCAGAGTTTTGAGAAGATTGGAGAAACTTGATTTTTTGCTTGAAAACGAAAAAAAAACGTAAGGGGTAACACTGTCGTTTTTTTTTCGGGTCGAAATTTTGAGTTTCGATATCTCAGCCCTGGAAGGGTCTAGAGCCTCCATTTTTGCGCTCAGGTCAAAGTCTCGCGGCCCTCTATCATAATCCAGAGTTTTGAGAAGATTGGAGAAACTTGATTTTTCGCCCGAAAACGAAAAAAAACGTAAGGGGTAACACTGTCGTTTTTTTTCGGGTCGAAATTTTGAGTTTCGATATCTCAGCCCTGGAAGGGTCTAGAGCCTCCATTTTTGCGCTCAGGTCAAAGTCTCGCGGCCCTCTATCATAATCCAGAGTTTTGAGAAGATTGGAGAAACTTGATTTTTCGCCCGAAAACGAAAAAAAACGTAAGGGGTAACACTGTCGTTTTTTTTTTCGGGTCGAAATTTTGAGTTTCGATATCTCAGCCCTGGAAGGGTCTAGAGCCTCCATTTTTGCGCACAGGTCAAAGTCTCGCGGTCCTCTATCATAATCCAGAGTTTTGAGAAGATTGGAGAAACTTGATTTTTCGCCCGAAAACGGAAAAAAACGTAAGGGGTAACACTGTCGGTTTTTTTTCGGGTCGAAATTTTGAGTTTCGATATCTCAGCCCTGGAAGGGTCTAGAGCCTCCATTTTTGCGCTCAGGTCAAAGTCTCGCGGCCCTCTATCATAATCCAGAGTTTTGAGAAGATTGGAGAAACTTGATTTTTCGATCGAAAACGAAAAAAAAAACGTAAGGGGTAACACTGTCGTTTTTTTTTTCGGGTCGAAATTTTGAGTTTCGATATCTCAGCCCTGGAAGGGTCTAGAGCCTCCATTTTTGCGCACAGGTCAAAGTCTCGCGGCCCTCTATCATAATCCAGAGTTTTGAGAAGATTGGAGAAACTTGATTTTTCGCCCGAAAACGGAAAAAAACGTAAGGGGTAACACTGTCGTTTTTTTTTTCGGGTCGAAATTTTGAGTTTCGATATCTCAGCCCTGGAAGGGTCTAGAGCCTCCATTTTTGCGCTCAGGTCAAAGTCTCGCGGCCCTCTATCATAATCCAGAGTTTTGAGAAGATTGGAGAAACTTGATTTTTCGCCCGAAAACGAAAAAAAAACGTAAGGGGTAACACTGTCGTTTTTTTTTTCGGGTCGAAATTTTGAGTTTCGATATCTCAGCCCTGGAAGGGTCTAGAGCCTCCATTTTTGCGCTCAGGTCAAAGTCTCGCGGCCCTCTATCATAATCCAGAGTTTTGAGAAGATTGGAGAAACTTGATTTTTCGCCCGAAAACGGAAAAAAACGTAAGGGGTAACACTGTCGTTTTTTTTTCGGGTCGAAATTTTGAGTTTCGATATCTCAGCCCTGGAAGGGTCTAGAGCCTCCATTTTTGCGCTCAGGTCAAAGTCTCGCGGCCCTCTATCATAATCCAGAGTTTTGAGAAGATTGGAGAAACTTGATTTTTCGCCCGAAAACGAAAAAAAACGTAAGGGGTAACACTGTCGTTTTTTTTTCGGGTCGAAATTTTGAGTTTCGATATCTCAGCCCTGGAAGGGTCTAGAGCCTCCATTTTTGCGCTCAGGTCAAAGTCTCGCGGCCCTCTATCATAATCCAGAGTTTTGAGAAGATTGGAGAAACTTGATTTTTCGCCCGAAAACGAAAAAAAACGTAAGGGGTAACACTGTCGTTTTTTTTTCGGGTCGAAATTTTGAGTTTCGATATCTCAGCCCTGGAAGGGTCTAGAGCCTCCATTTTTGCGCTCAGGTCAAAGTCTCACAGCCCTCTATCATAATCCAGAGTTTTGAGAAGATTGGAGAAACTTGATTTTTCGCCCGAAAACGAAAAAAAACGTAAGGGGTAACACTGTCGTTTTTTTTTCGGGTCGAAATTTTGAGTTTCGATATCTCAGCCCTGGAAGGGTCTAGAGCCTCCATTTTTGCGCTCATGTCAAAGTCTCGCGGCCCTCTATCATAATCCAGAGTTTTGAGAAGATTGGAGAAACTTGATTTTTCGCCCGAAAACGGAAAAAAACGTAAGGGGTAACACTGTCGTTTTTTTTTCGGGTCGAAATTTTGAGTTTCGATATCTCAGCCCTGGAAGGGTCTAGAGCCTCCATTTTTGCGCTCAGGTCAAAGTCTCGCGGCCCTCTATCATAATCCAGAGTTTTGAGAAGATTGGAGAAACTTGATTTTTCGCCCGAAAACGGAAAAAAACGTAAGGGGTAACACTGTCGTTTTTTTTTCGGGTCGAAATTTTGAGTTTCGATATCTCAGCCCTGGAAGGGTCTAGAGCCTCCATTTTTGCGCTCAGGTCAAAGTCTCGCGGCCCTCTATCATAATCCAGAGTTTTGAGAAGATTAGAGAAACTTGATTTTTCGCCCGAAAACGGAAAAAAACGTAAGGGGTAACACTGTCGTTTTTTTTTCGGGTCGAAATTTTGAGTTTCTATATCTCAGCCCTGGAAGGGTCTAGAGCCTCCATTTTTGCGCTCATGTCAAAGTCTCGCGGCCCTCTATCATAATCCAGAGTTTTGAAAAGATTGGAGAAACTTGATTTTTCGCCCGAAAACGGAAAAAAACGTAAGGGGTAACACTGTCGTTTTTTTTTCGGGTTGAAATTTTGAGTTTCTGTATCTCAGCCCTGGAAGGGTCTAGAGCCTCCATTTTTGCGCTCAGGTCAAAGTCTCGCGGCCCTCTATCATAATCCAGAGTTTTGAAAAGATTGGAGAAACTTGATTTTTCGCCCGAAAACGGAAAAAAACGTAAGGGGTAACACTGTCGTTTTTTTTTCGGGTCGAAATTTTGAGTTTCGATATCTCAGCCCTGGAAGGGTCTAGAGCCTCCATTTTTGCGCTCAGGTCAAAGTCTCGCGGCCCTCTATCATAATCCAGAGTTTTGAGAAGATTGGAGAAACTTGATTTTTCGCCCGAAAACGAAAAAAAACGTAAGGGGTAACACTGTCGTTTTTTTTTTCGGGTCGAAATTTTGAGTTTCGATATCTCAGCCCTGGAAGGGTCTAGAGCCTCCATTTTTGATCTCAGGTCAAAGTCTCGCGGCCCTCTATCATAATCCAGAGTTTTGAGAAGATTGGAGAAACTTGATTTTTCGCCCGAAAACGAAAAAAAAAACGTAAGGGGTAACACTGTCGTTTTTTTTTCGGGTCGAAATTTTGAGTTTCGATATCTCAGCTCTGGAAGGGTCTAGAGCCTCCATTTTTGCACTCAGGTCAAAGTCTCACAGCCCTCTATCATAATCCAGAGTTTTGAGAAGATTGGAGAAACTTAATTTTTTGCCCGAAAATGAAAAAAAACGAAAGGGGTAACACTGTCGTTTTTTTTTTCGGCCGAAAAATTAACTTTCTCCAATCCTCTCAAAACTCTGGATTATGATAGAGGGCTGTGAGACTTTGACCTGAGTGCAAAAATGGAGGCTCTAGACCCTTCCAGAGCTGAGATATCAAAATTCAAAATTTCGACCCGGAAAAAAAACGACAGTGTTACCCCTTACGTTTTTTTTTTCATTTTCGGGCGAAAAATTAAGTTTCTCCAATCTTCTCAAAACTCTGGATTATGATAGAGGGCTGTGAGACTTTGACCTGAGTGCAGAAATGG
The DNA here is from genome assembly GCF_988280905.1 of Pimephales promelas. Classification (NCBI taxonomy): domain Eukaryota; kingdom Metazoa; phylum Chordata; class Actinopteri; order Cypriniformes; family Leuciscidae; genus Pimephales; species Pimephales promelas. The sequence goes on along the minus strand of NC_142769.1, from coordinate 51,806,423 downwards.
AGGCTCTAGACCCTTCCAGAGCTGAGATATCGAAACTCAAAATTTCGACCCGAAAAAAAAACGACAGTGTTACCCCTTACGTTTTTTTTCATTTTCGGGCAAAAAATTAAGTTTCTCCAATCTTCTCAAAACTCTGGATTATGATAGAGGGCTGTGAGACTTTGACCTGAGTGCAAAAATGGAGGCTCTAGACCCTTCCAGAGCTGAGATATCGAAACTCAAAATTTCGACCCGGAAAAAAAACGACAGTGTTACCCCTTACGTTTTTTTTCATTTTCGGGCGAAAAATTAAGTTTCTCCAATCTTCTCAAAACTCTGGATTATGATAGAGGGCTGTGAGACTTTGACCTGAGTGCAGAAATGGAGGCTCTAGACCCTTCCAGAGCTGAGATATCAAAATTCAAAATTTCGACCCGAAAAAAAAACGACAATGTTACCCCTTTCGTTTTTTTTCATTTTCGGGCCAAAAATTAAGTTTCTCCAATCTTCTCAAAACTCTGGATTATGATAGAGGGCTGTGAGACTTTGACCTGAGTGCAAAAATGGAGGCTCTAGACCCTTTCAGAGCTGAGATTTCAAAATTCAAAATTTCGACCCGAAAAAAAAAACGACAGTGTTACCCCTTTCGTTTTTTTTCATTTTCGGGCGAAAAATTAAGTTTCTCCAATCTTCTCAAAACTCTGGATTATGATAGAGGGCTGTGAGACTTTGACCTGAGTGCAAAAATGGAGGCTCTAGACCCTTCCAGAGCTGAGATATCGAAACTCTAAATTTCGACCCGGAAAAAAAACGACAGTGTTACCCCTTACGTTTTTTTTTTTTCATTTTCGGGCAAAAAATTAAGTTTCTCCAATCTTCTCAAAACTCTGGATTATGATAGAGGGCTGTGAGACTTTGACCTGAGTGCAAAAATGGAGGCTCTAGACCCTCCCAGAGCTGAGATATCAAAATTCAAAATTTCGACCCGAAAAAAAAACGACAGTGTTACCCCTTACGTTTTTTTTCATTTTCGGGCGAAAAATTAAGTTTCTCCAATCTTCTCAAAACTCTGGATTATGATAGAGGGCTGTGAGACTTTGACCTGAGTGCAAAAATGGAGGCTCTAGACCCTTCCAGAGCTGAGATATAAAAATTCAAAATTTCGACCCGAAAAAAAAAACGACAGTGTTACCCCTTTCGTTTTTTTTCATTTTCGGGCGAAAAATTAAGTTTCTCCAATCTTCTCAAAACTCTGGATTATGATAGAGGACTGTGAGACTTTGACCTGAGTGCAAAAATGGAGGCTCTAGACCCTTCCAGAGCTGAGATATCAAAATTCAAAATTTCGACCCGAAAAAAAAAACGACAGTGTTACCCCTTTTGTTTTTTTTTTCATTTTCGGGCGAAAAATTACGTTTCTCCAATCTTCTCAAAACTCTGGATTATGATAGAGGGCTGTGAGACTTTGACCTGAGTGCAAAAATGGAGGCTCTAGACCCTTCCAGAGCTGAGATATCGAAACTCAAAATTTCGACCCGAAAAAAAAAAACGACAGTGTTACCCCTTACGTTTTTTTTTTTTCATTTTCGGGCAAAAAATTCAGTTTCTCCAATCTTCTCAAAACTCTGGATTATGATAGAGGGCTGTGAGACTTTGACCTGAGTGCAAAAATGGAGGCTCTAGACCCTTCCAGAGCTGAGATATCAAAATTCAAAATTTCGACCCGAAAAAAAAAACGACAGTGTTACCCCTTTCGTTTTTTTTTCATTTTCGGGCGAAAAATTACGTTTCTTCAATCTTCTCAAAACTCTGGATTATGATAGAGGGCTGTGAGACTTTGACCTGAGTGCAAAAATGGAGGCTCTAGACCCTTCCAGAGCTGAGATATCAAAATTCAAAATTTCGACCCGAAAAAAAAAAAACGACAGTGTTACCCCTTTCGTTTTTTTTTCATTTTCGGGCGAAAAATTAAGTTTCTCCAATCTTCTCAAAACTCTGGATTATGATAGAGGGCTGTGAGACTTTGACCTGAGTGCAAAAATGGAGGCTCTAGACCCTTCCAGAGCTGAGATATAAAAATTCAAAATTTCGACCCGAAAAACAACCGACAGTGTTACCCCTTTCGTTTTTTTTTTCATTTTCGGGCGAAAAATTAAGTTTATCCAATCTTCTCAAAACTCTGGATTATGATAGAGGGCTGTGAGACTTTGACCTGAGTGCAAAAATGGAGGTTCTAGACCCTTCCAGAGCTGAGATATCAAAATTCAAAATTTCGACCCGAAAAAAAAAACGACAGTGTTACCCCTTTTGTTTTTTTTCATTTTCGGGCGAAAAATTAAGTTTCTCCAATCCTCTCAAAACTCTGGATTATGATAGAGGGCTGTGAGACTTTGACCTGAGTGCAAAAATGGAGGTTCTAGACCCTTCCAGAGCTGAGATATCAAAATTCAAAATTTCGACCCGAAAAAAAAACGACAGTGTTACCCCTTTCGTTTTTTTTTTTTCATTTTCGGGCGAAAAATTAAGTTTCTCCAATCTTCTCAAAACTCTGGATTATGATAGAGGGTTGTGAGACTTTGACCTGAGTGCAAAAATGGAGGCTCTAGACCCTTCCAGAGCTGAGATATCGAAACTCAAAATTTCGACCCGAAAAAATACGACAGTGTTACCCCTTACGTTTTTTTTCATTTTCGGGCAAAAAAATAAGTTTCTCCAATCTTCTCAAAGCTATGGATTATGATAGAGGGCTGTGAGACTTTGACCTGAGTGCAAAAATGGAGGCTCTAGACCCTTCCAGAGCTGAGATATCGAAATTCAAAATTACGACCCGAAAAAAAAACGACAGTGTTACCCCTTTCGTTTTTTTTTTCGTTTTCGGCCGAAAAATTAAGTTTCTCCAATCCTCTCAAAACTCTGGATTATGATAGAGGGCTGTGAGACTTTGACCTGAGTGCAAAAATGGAGGCTCTAGACCCTTCCAGAGCTGAGATATAAAAATTCAAAATTTCGACCCGAAAAAAAAACGACAGTGTTACCCCTTACGTTTTTTTTTCATTTTCGGGCAAAAAATTAAGTTTCTCCAATCTTCTCAAAATTCTGGATTATGATAGAGGGCTGTGAGACTTTGACCTGAGTGCAAAAATGGAGGCTCTAGACCCTTCCAGAGCTGAGATATCAAAATTCAAAATTTCGACCCGAAAAAAAAAACGACAGTGTTACCCCTTACGTTTTTTTTTCATTTTCGGGCAAAAAATTAAGTTCCTCCAATCTTCTCAAAACTCTGGATTATGATAGAGGGCTGTGAGACTTTGACCTGAGTGCAAAAATGGAGGCTCTAGACCCTTCCAGAGCTGAGATATCGAAACTCAAATTTTCGACCCGGAAAAAAAACGACAGTGTTACCCCTTACGTTTTTTTTCATTTTCGGGCGAAAAATTAAGTTTCTCCAATCTTCTCAAAACTCTGGATTATGATAGAGGGCTGTGAGACTTTGACCTGAGTGCAAAAATGGAGGCTCTAGACCCTTCCAGAGCTGAGATATCAAAATTCAAAATTTCGACCCGAAAAAAAAAACGACAGTGTTACCCCTTTCGTTTTTTTTCATTTTCGGGCGAAAAATTAAGTTTCTCCAATCTTCTCAAAACTCTGGATTATGATAGAGGGCTGTGAGACTTTGACCTGAGTGCAAAAATGGAGGCTCTAGACCCTTCCAGAGCTGAGATATCAAAATTCAAAATTTCGACCCGAAAAAAAAACGACAGTGTTACCCCTTACGTTTTTTTTTTCATTTTCGGGCAAAAAATTAAGTTCCTCCAATCTTCTCAAAACTCTGGATTATGATAGAGGGCTGTGAGACTTTGACCTGAGTGCAAAAATGGAGGCTCTAGACCCTTCCAGAGCTGAGATATAAAAATACAAAATTTCGACCCGAAAAAAAAACGACAGTGTTACCCCTTTCGTTTTTTTTCATTTTCGGGCGAAAAATTAAGTTTCTCCAATCTTCTCAAAACTCTGGATTATGATAGAGGGCTGTGAGACTTTGACCTGAGTGCAAAAATGGAGGCTCTAGACCCTTCCAGAGCTGAGATATCAAAATTCAAAATTTCGACCTGAAAAAAAAAAAACGACAGTGTTACTAACCCTTTCGTTTTTTTTTTTTCATTTTCGGGCGAAAAATTAAGTTTCTCCAATCTTCTCAAAACTCTGGATTATGATAGAGGGCTGTGAGACTTTGACCTGAGTGCAAAAATGGAGGCTCTAGACCCTTCCAGAGCTGAGATATAAAAATACAAAATTTCGACCCGAAAAAAAACGACAGTCTTACCCCTTTCGTTTTTTTTTTCATTTTCGGGCGAAAAATTAAGTTTCTCCAATCTTCTCAAAACTCTGGATTATGATAGAGGGCTGTGAGACTTTGACCTGAGTGCAAAAATGGAGGCTCTAGACCCTTCCAGAGCTGTAATATCAAAATTCAAAATTTCGACCCGAAAAAAAAAAAAAACGACAGTGTTACCCCTTTCGTTTTTTTTTTTCATTTTCGGGCGAAAAATTAAGTTTCTCCAATCTTCTCAAAACTCTGGATTATGATAGAGGGCTGTGAGACTTTGACCTGAGTGCAAAAATGGAGGCTCTAGACCCTTCCAGAGCTGAGATATCGAAACTCAAAATTTCGACCCGAAAAAAAAAACACAGTGTTACCCCTTACGTTTTTTTTTCATTTTCGGGCAAAAAATTAAGTTTCTCCAATCTTCTCAAAACTCTGGATTATGATAGAGGGCTGTGAGACTTTGACCTGAGTGCAAAAATGGAGGCTCTAGACCCTCCCAGAGCTGAGATATCAAAATTCAAAATTTCGACCCGAAAAAAAAACGACAGTGTTACCCCTTACGTTTTTTTTCATTTTCGGGCAAAAAATTAAGTTTCTCCAATCTTCTCAAAACTCTGGATTATGATAGAGGGCTGTGAGACTTTGACCTGAGTGCAAAAATGGAGGCTCTAGACCCTTCCAGAGCTGAGATATCGAAACTCAAAATTTCGACCCGAAAAAAAAAACGACAGTGTTACCCCTTACGTTTTTTTTCATTTTCGGGCAAAAAATTAAGTTTCTCCAATCTTCTCAAAACTCTGGATTATGATAGAGGGCTGTGAGACTTTGACCTGAGTGCAAAAATGGAGGCTCTAGACCCTTCCAGAGCTGAGATATCGAAACTCAAAATTTCGACCCGAAAAAAAAAAAACGACAGTGTTACCCCTTACGTTTTTTTTCATTTTCGGGCAAAAAATTAAGTTTCTCCAATCTTCTCAAAACTCTGGATTATGATAGAGGGCTGTGAGACTTTGACCTGAGTGCAAAAATGGAGGCTCTAGACCCTTCCAGAGATGAGATATCAAAATTCAAAATTTCGACCCGAAAAAAAAAACGACAGTGTTACCCCTTACGTTTTTTTTTTTTCATTTTCGGGCAAAAAATTAAGTTTCTCCAATCTTCTCAAAACTCTGGATTATGATATAGGGCTGTGAGACTTTGAACTGAGTGCAAAAATGGAGGCTCTAGACTCTTCCAGAGCTGAGATATCAAAATTCAAAATTTCGACCCGAAAAAAAAACGACAGTGTTACCCCTTACGTTTTTTTTTTCATTTTCGGGCAAAAAAATAAGTTTCTCCAGTCTTCTCAAAACTCTGGATTATGATAGAGGGCTGTGAGACTTTGACCTGAGTGCAAAAATGGAGGCTCTAGACCCTTCCAGAGCTGAGATATCAAAATTCAAAATTTCGACCCGAAAAAAAAACGACAGTGTTACCCCTTTCGTTTTTTTTTCATTTTTGGGCGAAAAATTAAGTTTCTCCAATCTTCTCAAAACTCTGGATTATGATAGAGGGCTGTGAGACTTTGACCTGAGTGCAAAAATGGAGGCTCTAGACCCTTCCAGAGCTGAGATATCAAAATTCAAAATTTCGACCCGAACAAAAAAACGACAGTGTTACCCCTTTCGTTTTTTTTCATTTTCGGGCGAAAAATTAAGTTTCTCCAATCTTCTCAAAACTCTGGATTATGATAGAGGGCTGTGAGACTTTGACCTGAGTAAAAAAATAAATGGAGGCTCTAGACCCTTCCAGAGCTGAGATATAGAAATTCAAAATTTCGACCCGAAAAAAAAAACGACAGTGTTACCCCTTTCGTTTTTTTTCATTTTCGGGCGAAAAATTAAGTTTCTCCAATCTTCTCAAAACTCTGGATTATGATAGAGGGCTGTGAGACTTTGACCTGAGTGCAAAAATGGAGGCTCTAGACCCTTCCAGAGCTGAGATATCGAAACTCAAAATTTCGACCCGAAAAAAAAAACGACAGTGTTACCCCTTACGTTTTTTTTTCATTTTCGGGCAAAAAATTAAGTTTCTCCAATCTTCTCAAAACTCTGGATTATGATAGAGGGCTGTGAGACTTTGACCTGAGTGCAAAAATGGAGGCTCTAGACCCTTCCAGAGCTGAGATATCAAAATACAAAATTTCGACCCGAAAAAAAAACGACAGTGTTACCCCTTACGTTTTTTTTTTTTCATTTTCGGGCGAAAAATTAAGTTTCTCCAATCTTCTCAAAACTCTGGATTATGATAGAGGGCTGTGAGACTTTGACCTGAGTGCAAAAATGGAGGCTCTAGACCCTTCCAGAGCTGAGATATAAAAATTCTAAATTTCGACCCGAAAAAAAACGACAGTGTTACCCCTTTCGTTTTTTTTTTCATTTTCGGGCGAAAAATTAAGTTTCTCCAATCTTCTCAAAACTCTGGATTATGATAGAGGGCTGTGAGACTTTGACCTGAGTGCAAAAATGGAGGCTCTAGACCCTTCCAGAGCTGAGATATAAAAATTCAAAATTTCGACCCGAAAAAAAAACGACAGTGTTACCCCTTACGTTTTTTTTCATTTTCGGGCAAAAAATTAAGTTTCTCCAATCTTCTCAAAACTCTGGATTATGATAGAGGGCTGTGAGACTTTGACCTGAGTGCAAAAATGGAGGCTCTAGACCCTTCCAGAGCTGAGATATCGAAACTCAAAATTTCGACCCGAAAAAAAAACGACAGTGTTACCCCTTACGTTTTTTTTCATTTTCGGGCAAAAAATTAAGTTTCTCCAATCTTCTCAAAACTCTGGATTATGATAGAGGGCTGTGAGACTTTGACCTGAGTGCAAAAATGGAGGCTCTAGACCCTTCCAGAGCTGAGATATAAAAATTCTAAATTTCGACCCGAAAAAAAACGACAGTGTTACCCCTTTCGTTTTTTTTTTCATTTTCGGGCGAAAAATTAAGTTTCTCCAATCTTCTCAAAACTCTGGATTATGATAGAGGGCTGTGAGACTTTGACCTGAGTGCAAAAATGGAGGCTCTAGACCCTTCCAGAGCTGAGATATAAAAATTCAAAATTTCGACCCGAAAAAAAAACGACAGTGTTACCCCTTACGTTTTTTTTTCATTTTCGGGCAAAAAATTAAGTTTCTCCAATCTTCTCAAAACTCTGGATTATGATAGAGGGCTGTGAGACTTTGACCTGAGTGCAAAAATGGAGGCTCTAGACCCTTCCAGAGCTGAGATATCGAAACTCAAAATTTCGACCCGAAAAAAAAACGACAGTGTTACCCCTTACGTTTTTTTTCATTTTCGGGCAAAAAATTAAGTTTCTCCAATCTTCTCAAAACTCTGGATTATGATAGAGGGCTGTGAGACTTTGACCTGAGTGCAAAAATGGAGGCTCTAGACCCTTCCAGAGCTGAGATATCAAAATTCAAAATTTCGACACGAAAAAAAACGACAGTGTTACCCCTTTCGTTTTTTTTTCATTTTCGGGCGAAAAATTAAGTTTCTCCAATCTTCTCAAAACTCTGGATTATGATAGAGGGCTGTGAGACTTTGACCTGAGTGCAAAAATGGAGGCTCTAGACCCTTCCAGAGCTGAGATATCAAAATTCTAAATTTCGACCCGAAAAAAAAACGACAGTGTTACCCCTTTCGTTTTTTTTTCATTTTCGGGCGAAAAATTAAGTTTCTCCAATCTTCTCAAAACTCTGGATTATGATAGAGGGCTGTGAGACTTTGACCTGAGTGCAAAAATGGAGGCTCTAGACCCTTCCAGAGCTGAGATATAAAAATTCTAAATTTCGACCCGAAAAAAAACGACAGTGTTACCCCTTTCGTTTTTTTTTTCATTTTCGGGCGAAAAATTAAGTTTCTCCAATCTTCTCAAAACTCTGGATTATGATAGAGGGCTGTGAGACTTTGACCTGAGTGCAAAATGGAGGCTCTAGACCCTTCCAGAGCTGAGATATCAAAATTCAAAATTTCGACCCGGAAAAAAAAAACGACAGTGTTACCCCTTACGTTTTTTTTCATTTTCGGGCGAAAAATTAAGTTTCTCCAATCTTCTCAAAACTCTGGATTATGATAGAGGGCTGTGAGACTTTGACCTGAGTGCAGAAATGGAGGCTCTAGACCCTTCCAGAGCTGAGATATCGAAACTCAAAATTTCGACCCGGAAAAAAAACGACAGTGTTACCCCTTACGTTTTTTTTCATTTTCGGGCAAAAAAATTAAGTTTCTCCAATCTTCTCAAAACTCTGGATTATGATAGAGGGCTGTGAGACTTTGACCTGAGTGCAAAAATGGAGGCTCTAGACCCTTCCAGAGCTGAGATATCGAAACTCAAAATTTCGACCCGAAAAAAAAACGACAGTGTTACCCCTTTCGTTTTTTTTTTCATTTTCGGGCGAAAAATTAAGTTTCTCCAATCTTCTCAAAACTCTGGATTATGATAGAGGGCTGTGAGACTTTGACCTGAGTGCAAAATGGAGGCTCTAGACCCTTCCAGAGCTGAGATATCAAAATTCAAAATTTCGACCCGGAAAAAAAAAACGACAGTGTTACCCCTTACGTTTTTTTTCATTTTCGGGCGAAAAATTAAGTTTCTCCAATCTTCTCAAAACTCTGGATTATGATAGAGGGCTGTGAGACTTTGACCTGAGTGCAGAAATGGAGGCTCTAGACCCTTCCAGAGCTGAGATATCGAAACTCAAAATTTCGACCCGGAAAAAAAACGACAGTGTTACCCCTTACGTTTTTTTTCATTTTCGGGCAAAAAAATTAAGTTTCTCCAATCTTCTCAAAACTCTGGATTATGATAGAGGGCTGTGAGACTTTGACCTGAGTGCAAAAATGGAGGCTCTAGACCCTTCCAGAGCTGAGATATCGAAACTCAAAATTTCGACCCGGAAAAAAAACGACAGTGTTACCCCTTACGTTTTTTTTTCATTTTCGGGCAAAAAATTAAGTTTCTCCAATCTTCTCAAAACTCTGGATTATGATAGAGGGCTGTGAGACTTTGACCTGAGTGCAAAAATGGAGGCTCTAGACCCTTCCAGAGCTGAGATATCAAAATTCAAAATTTCGACCCGAAAAAAAAACGACAGTGTTACCCCTTACGTTTTTTTTTTTCATTTTCGGGCAAAAAATTTAGTTTCTCCAATCTTCTCAAAACTCTGGATTATGATATAGGGCTGTGAGACTTTGACCTGAGTGCAAAAATGGAGGCTCTAGACCCTTCCAGAGCTGAGATATCAAAATTCAAAATTTCGACCCGAAAAAAAAAACGACAATGTTACCCCTTTCGTTTTTTTTCATTTTCGGGCGAAAAATTAAGTTTCTCCAATCTTCTCAAAACTCTGGATTATGATAGAGGGCTGTGAGACTTTGACCTGAGTGCAAAAATGGAGGCTCTAGACCCTTCCAGAGCTGAGATATAAAAATTCAAAATTTCGACCCGAAAAAAAACGACAGTGTTACCCCTTTCGTTTTTCTTTTTCATTTTCGGGCGAAAAATTAAGTTTCTCCAATCTTCTCAAAACTCTGGATTATGATAGAGGGCTGTGAGACTTTGACCTGAGTGCAAAAATGGAGGCTCTAGACCCTTCCAGAGCTGAGATATAAAAATTCAAAATTTCGACCCGAAAAAAAAAAACGACAGTGTTACCCCTTACGTTTTTTTTCATTTTCGGGCAAAAAATTAATTTTCTCCAATCTTCTCAAAACTCTGGATTATGATAGAGGGCTGTGAGACTTTGACCTGAGTGCAAAAATGGAGGCTCTAGACCCTCCCAGAGCTGAGATATCAAAATTCAAAATTTCGACCCGAAAAAAAAACGACAGTGTTACCCCTTACGTTTTTTTTCATTTTCGGGCAAAAAATTAAGTTTCTCCAATCTTCTCAAAACTCTGGATTATGATAGAGGGCTGTGAGACTTTGACCTGAGTGCAAAAATGGAGGCTCTAGACCCTTCCAGAGCTGAGATATCGAAACTCAAAATTTCGACCCGAAAAAAAAAACGACAGTGTTACCCCTTACGTTTTTTTTCATTTTCGGGCAAAAAATTAAGTTTCTCCAATCTTCTCAAAACTCTGGATTATGATAGAGGGCTGTGAGACTTTGACCTGAGTGCAAAAATGGAGGCTCTAGACCCTTCCAGAGCTGAGATATCGAAACTCAAAATTTCGACCCGGAAAAAAAACGACAGTGTTACCCCTTTCGTTTTTTTTTTCATTTTCGGGCGAAAAATTAAGTTTCTCCAATCTTCTCAAAACTCTGGATTATGATAGAGGGCTGTGAGACTTTGACCTGAGTGCAAAAATGGAGGCTCTAGACCCTTCCAGAGCTGAGATATCAAAATTCAAAATTTCGACCCGAAAAAAAAACGACAGTGTTACCCCTTTCGTTTTTTTTTCATTTTCGGGCGAAAAATTAAGTTTCTCCAATCTTCTCAAAACTCTGGATTATGATAGAGGGCTGTGAGACTTTGACCTGAGTGCAAAAATGGAGGCTCTAGACCCTTCCAGAGCTGAGATATAAAAATTCTAAATTTCGACCCGAAAAAAAACGACAGTGTTACCCCTTTCGTTTTTTTTTTCATTTTCGGGCGAAAAATTAAGTTTCTCCAATCTTCTCAAAACTCTGGATTATGATAGAGGGCTGTGAGACTTTGACCTGAGTGCAAAATGGAGGCTCTAGACCCTTCCAGAGCTGAGATATCAAAATTCAAAATTTCGACCCGGAAAAAAAAACGACAGTGTTACCCCTTACGTTTTTTTTTCATTTTCGGGCGAAAAATTAAGTTTCTCCAATCTTCTCAAAACTCTGGATTATGATAGAGGGCTGTGAGACTTTGACCTGAGTGCAGAAATGGAGGCTCTAGACCCTTCCAGAGCTGAGATATCGAAACTCAAAATTTCGACCCGGAAAAAAAACGACAGTGTTACCCCTTACGTTTTTTTTTTCATTTTCGGGCAAAAAAATTAAGTTTCTCCAATCTTCTCAAAACTCTGGATTATGATAGAGGGCTGTGAGACTTTGACCTGAGTGCAAAAATGGAGGCTCTAGACCCTTCCAGAGCTGAGATATCGAAACTCAAAATTTCGACCCGGAAAAAAAACGACAGTGTTACCCCTTACGTTTTTTTTCATTTTCGGGCAAAAAATTAAGTTTCTCCAATCTTCTCAAAACTCTGGATTATGATAGAGGGCTGTGAGACTTTGACCTGAGTGCAAAAATGGAGGCTCTAGACCCTTCCAGAGCTGAGATATAAAAATACAAAATTTCGACCCGAAAAAAAAACGACAGTGTTACCCCTTTCGTTTTTTTTCATTTTCGGGCGAAAAATTAAGTTTCTCCAATCTTCTCAAAACTCTGGATTATGATAGAGGGCTGTGAGACTTTGACCTGAGTGCAAAAATGGAGGCTCTAGACCCTTCCAGAGCTGAGATATCAAAATTCAAAATTTCGACCTGAAAAAAAAAAAACGACAGTGTTACTAACCCTTTCGTTTTTTTTTTTTCATTTTCGGGCGAAAAATTAAGTTTCTCCAATCTTCTCAAAACTCTGGATTATGATAGAGGGCTGTGAGACTTTGACCTGAGTGCAAAAATGGAGGCTCTAGACCCTTCCAGAGCTGAGATATAAAAATACAAAATTTCGACCCGAAAAAAAACGACAGTCTTACCCCTTTCGTTTTTTTTTTCATTTTCGGGCGAAAAATTAAGTTTCTCCAATCTTCTCAAAACTCTGGATTATGATAGAGGGCTGTGAGACTTTGACCTGAGTGCAAAAATGGAGGCTCTAGACCCTTCCAGAGCTGTAATATCAAAATTCAAAATTTCGACCCGAAAAAAAAAAAAACGACAGTGTTACCCCTTTCGTTTTTTTTTTTCATTTTCGGGCGAAAAATTAAGTTTCTCCAATCTTCTCAAAACTCTGGATTATGATAGAGGGCTGTGAGACTTTGACCTGAGTGCAAAAATGGAGGCTCTAGACCCTTCCAGAGCTGAGATATCGAAACTCAAAATTTCGACCCGAAAAAAAAAACACAGTGTTACCCCTTACGTTTTTTTTTCATTTTCGGGCAAAAAATTAAGTTTCTCCAATCTTCTCAAAACTCTGGATTATGATAGAGGGCTGTGAGACTTTGACCTGAGTGCAAAAATGGAGGCTCTAGACCCTCCCAGAGCTGAGATATCAAAATTCAAAATTTCGACCCGAAAAAAAAACGACAGTGTTACCCCTTACGTTTTTTTTCATTTTCGGGCAAAAAATTAAGTTTCTCCAATCTTCTCAAAACTCTGGATTATGATAGAGGGCTGTGAGACTTTGACCTGAGTGCAAAAATGGAGGCTCTAGACCCTTCCAGAGCTGAGATATCGAAACTCAAAATTTCGACCCGAAAAAAAAAACGACAGTGTTACCCCTTACGTTTTTTTTCATTTTCGGGCAAAAAATTAAGTTTCTCCAATCTTCTCAAAACTCTGGATTATGATAGAGGGCTGTGAGACTTTGACCTGAGTGCAAAAATGGAGGCTCTAGACCCTTCCAGAGCTGAGATATCGAAACTCAAAATTTCGACCCGAAAAAAAAAAACGACAGTGTTACCCCTTACGTTTTTTTTCATTTTCGGGCAAAAAATTAAGTTTCTCCAATCTTCTCAAAACTCTGGATTATGATAGAGGGCTGTGAGACTTTGACCTGAGTGCAAAAATGGAGGCTCTAGACCCTTCCAGAGCTGAGATATCAAAATTCAAAATTTCGACCCGAAAAAAAAAACGACAGTGTTACCCCTTACGTTTTTTTTTTTTCATTTTCGGGCAAAAAATTAAGTTTCTCCAATCTTCTCAAAACTCTGGATTATGATATAGGGCTGTGAGACTTTGAACTGAGTGCAAAAATGGAGGCTCTAGACTCTTCCAGAGCTGAGATATCAAAATTCAAAATTTCGACCCGAAAAAAAAACGACAGTGTTACCCCTTACGTTTTTTTTTTCATTTTCGGGCAAAAAAATAAGTTTCTCCAGTCTTCTCAAAACTCTGGATTATGATAGAGGGCTGTGAGACTTTGACCTGAGTGCAAAAATGGAGGCTCTAGACCCTTCCAGAGCTGAGATATCAAAATTCAAAATTTCGACCCGAAAAAAAAACGACAGTGTTACCCCTTTCGTTTTTTTTTCATTTTTGGGCGAAAAATTAAGTTTCTCCAATCTTCTCAAAACTCTGGATTATGATAGAGGGCTGTGAGACTTTGACCTGAGTGCAAAAATGGAGGCTCTAGACCCTTCCAGAGCTGAGATATCAAAATTCAAAATTTCGACCCGAACAAAAAAACGACAGTGTTACCCCTTTCGTTTTTTTTCATTTTCGGGCGAAAAATTAAGTTTCTCCAATCTTCTCAAAACTCTGGATTATGATAGAGGGCTGTGAGACTTTGACCTGAGTAAAAAAATAAATGGAGGCTCTAGACCCTTCCAGAGCTGAGATATAGAAATTAAAAATTTCGACCCGAAAAAAAAAACGACAGTGTTACCCCTTTCGTTTTTTTTCATTTTCGGGCGAAAAATTAAGTTTCTCCAATCTTCTCAAAACTCTGGATTATGATAGAGGGCTGTGAGACTTTGACCTGAGTGCAAAAATGGAGGCTCTAGACCCTTCCAGAGCTGAGATATCGAAACTCAAAATTTCGACCCGAAAAAAAAAACGACAGTGTTACCCCTTACGTTTTTTTTTCATTTTCGGGCAAAAAATTAAGTTTCTCCAATCTTCTCAAAACTCTGGATTATGATAGAGGGCTGTGAGACTTTGACCTGAGTGCAAAAATGGAGGCTCTAGACCCTTCCAGAGCTGAGATATCAAAATTCAAAATTTCGACCCGAAAAAAAAACGACAGTGTTACCCCTTACGTTTTTTTTTTTTCATTTTCGGGCGAAAAATTAAGTTTCTCCAATCTTCTCAAAACTCTGGATTATGATAGAGGGCTGTGAGACTTTGACCTGAGTGCAAAAATGGAGGCTCTAGACCCTTCCAGAGCTGAGATATAAAAATTCTAAATTTCGACCCGAAAAAAAACGACAGTGTTACCCCTTTCGTTTTTTTTTTCATTTTCGGGCGAAAAATTAAGTTTCTCCAATCTTCTCAAAACTCTGGATTATGATAGAGGGCTGTGAGACTTTGACCTGAGTGCAAAAATGGAGGCTCTAGACCCTTCCAGAGCTGAGATATAAAAATTCAAAATTTCGACCCGAAAAAAAAACGACAGTGTTACCCCTTACGTTTTTTTTCATTTTCGGGCAAAAAATTAAGTTTCTCCAATCTTCTCAAAACTCTGGATTATGATAGAGGGCTGTGAGACTTTGACCTGAGTGCAAAAATGGAGGCTCTAGACCCTTCCAGAGCTGAGATATCGAAACTCAAAATTTCGACCCGAAAAAAAAACGACAGTGTTACCCCTTACGTTTTTTTTCATTTTCGGGCAAAAAATTAAGTTTCTCCAATCTTCTCAAAACTCTGGATTATGATAGAGGGCTGTGAGACTTTGACCTGAGTGCAAAAATGGAGGCTCTAGACCCTTCCAGAGCTGAGATATAAAAATTCTAAATTTCGACCCGAAAAAAAACGACAGTGTTACCCCTTTCGTTTTTTTTTTCATTTTCGGGCGAAAAATTAAGTTTCTCCAATCTTCTCAAAACTCTGGATTATGATAGAGGGCTGTGAGACTTTGACCTGAGTGCAAAAATGGAGGCTCTAGACCCTTCCAGAGCTGAGATATAAAAATTCAAAATTTCGACCCGAAAAAAAAACGACAGTGTTACCCCTTACGTTTTTTTTTTCATTTTCGGGCAAAAAATTAAGTTTCTCCAATCTTCTCAAAACTCTGGATTATGATAGAGGGCTGTGAGACTTTGACCTGAGTGCAAAAATGGAGGCTCTAGACCCTTCCAGAGCTGAGATATCGAAACTCAAAATTTCGACCCGAAAAAAAAACGACAGTGTTACCCCTTACGTTTTTTTTCATTTTCGGGCAAAAAATTAAGTTTCTCCAATCTTCTCAAAACTCTGGATTATGATAGAGGGCTGTGAGACTTTGACCTGAGTGCAAAAATGGAGGCTCTAGACCCTTCCAGAGCTGAGATATCAAAATTCAAAATTTCGACACGAAAAAAAACGACAGTGTTACCCCTTTCGTTTTTTTTTTCATTTTCGGGCGAAAAATTAAGTTTCTCCAATCTTCTCAAAACTCTGGATTATGATAGAGGGCTGTGAGACTTTGACCTGAGTGCAAAAATGGAGGCTCTAGACCCTTCCAGAGCTGAGATATCAAAATTCTAAATTTCGACCCGAAAAAAAAACGACAGTGTTACCCCTTTCGTTTTTTTTTTTCATTTTCGGGCGAAAAATTAAGTTTCTCCAATCTTCTCAAAACTCTGGATTATGATAGAGGGCTGTGAGACTTTGACCTGAGTGCAAAATGGAGGCTCTAGACCCTTCCAGAGCTGAGATATCAAAATTCAAAATTTCGACCCGGAAAAAAAAAACGACAGTGTTACCCCTTACGTTTTTTTTCATTTTCGGGCGAAAAATTAAGTTTCTCCAATCTTCTCAAAACTCTGGATTATGATAGAGGGCTGTGAGACTTTGACCTGAGTGCAGAAATGGAGGCTCTAGACCCTTCCAGAGCTGAGATATCGAAACTCAAAATTTCGACCCGGAAAAAAAACGACAGTGTTACCCCTTACGTTTTTTTTCATTTTCGGGCAAAAAAATTAAGTTTCTCCAATCTTCTCAAAACTCTGGATTATGATAGAGGGCTGTGAGACTTTGACCTGAGTGCAAAAATGGAGGCTCTAGACCCTTCCAGAGCTGAGATATCGAAACTCAAAATTTCGACCCGAAAAAAAAACGACAGTGTTACCCCTTTCGTTTTTTTTTTCATTTTCGGGCGAAAAATTAAGTTTCTCCAATCTTCTCAAAACTCTGGATTATGATAGAGGGCTGTGAGACTTTGACCTGAGTGCAAAATGGAGGCTCTAGACCCTTCCAGAGCTGAGATATCAAAATTCAAAATTTCGACCCGGAAAAAAAAAACGACAGTGTTACCCCTTACGTTTTTTTTCATTTTCGGGCGAAAAATTAAGTTTCTCCAATCTTCTCAAAACTCTGGATTATGATAGAGGGCTGTGAGACTTTGACCTGAGTGCAGAAATGGAGGCTCTAGACCCTTCCAGAGCTGAGATATCGAAACTCAAAATTTCGACCCGGAAAAAAAACGACAGTGTTACCCCTTACGTTTTTTTTCATTTTCGGGCAAAAAAATTAAGTTTCTCCAATCTTCTCAAAACTCTGGATTATGATAGAGGGCTGTGAGACTTTGACCTGAGTGCAAAAATGGAGGCTCTAGACCCTTCCAGAGCTGAGATATCGAAACTCAAAATTTCGACCCGGAAAAAAAACGACAGTGTTACCCCTTACGTTTTTTTTTCATTTTCGGGCAAAAAATTAAGTTTCTCCAATCTTCTCAAAACTCTGGATTATGATAGAGGGCTGTGAGACTTTGACCTGAGTGCAAAAATGGAGGCTCTAGACCCTTCCAGAGCTGAGATATCAAAATTCAAAATTTCGACCCGAAAAAAAAACGACAGTGTTACCCCTTACGTTTTTTTTTTTCATTTTCGGGCAAAAAATTTAGTTTCTCCAATCTTCTCAAAACTCTGGATTATGATATAGGGCTGTGAGACTTTGACCTGAGTGCAAAAATGGAGGCTCTAGACCCTTCCAGAGCTGAGATATCAAAATTCAAAATTTCGACCCGAAAAAAAAACGACAATGTTACCCCTTTCGTTTTTTTTCATTTTCGGGCGAAAAATTAAGTTTCTCCAATCTTCTCAAAACTCTGGATTATGATAGAGGGCTGTGAGACTTTGACCTGAGTGCAAAAATGGAGGCTCTAGACCCTTCCAGAGCTGAGATATAAAAATTCTAAATTTCGACCCGAAAAAAAACGACAGTGTTACCCCTTTCGTTTTTTTTTTTCATTTTCGGGCGAAAAATTAAGTTTCTCCAATCTTCTCAAAACTCTGGATTATGATAGAGGGCTGTGAGACTTTGACCTGAGTGCAAAAATGGAGGCTCTAGACCCTTCCAGAGCTGAGATATAAAAATTCAAAATTTCGACCCGAAAAAAAAAAACGACAGTGTTACCCCTTACGTTTTTTTTCATTTTCGGGCAAAAAATTAATTTTCTCCAATCTTCTCAAAACTCTGGATTATGATAGAGGGCTGTGAGACTTTGACCTGAGTGCAAAAATGGAGGCTCTAGACCCTCCCAGAGCTGAGATATCAAAATTCAAAATTTCGACCCGAAAAAAAAACGACAGTGTTACCCCTTACGTTTTTTTTCATTTTCGGGCAAAAAATTAAGTTTCTCCAATCTTCTCAAAACTCTGGATTATGATAGAGGGCTGTGAGACTTTGACCTGAGTGCAAAAATGGAGGCTCTAGACCCTTCCAGAGCTGAGATATCGAAACTCAAAATTTCGACCCGAAAAAAAAAACGACAGTGTTACCCCTTACGTTTTTTTTCATTTTCGGGCAAAAAATTAAGTTTCTCCAATCTTCTCAAAACTCTGGATTATGATAGAGGGCTGTGAGACTTTGACCTGAGTGCAAAAATGGAGGCTCTAGACCCTTCCAGAGCTGAGATATCAAAATTCAAAATTTCGACACGAAAAAAAACGACAGTGTTACCCCTTTCGTTTTTTTTTCATTTTCGGGCGAAAAATTAAGTTTCTCCAATCTTCTCAAAACTCTGGATTATGATAGAGGGCTGTGAGACTTTGACCTGAGTGCAAAAATGGAGGCTCTAGACCCTTCCAGAGCTGAGATATCAAAATTCAAAATTTCGACCCGAAAAAAAAACGACAGTGTTACCCCTTTCGTTTTTTTTTCATTTTCGGGCGAAAAATTAAGTTTCTCCAATCTTCTCAAAACTCTGGATTATGATAGAGGGCTGTGAGACTTTGACCTGAGTGCAAAAATGGAGGCTCTAGACCCTTCCAGAGCTGAGATATAAAAATTCTAAATTTCGACCCGAAAAAAAACGACAGTGTTACCCCTTTCGTTTTTTTTTTCATTTTCGGGCGAAAAATTAAGTTTCTCCAATCTTCTCAAAACTCTGGATTATGATAGAGGGCTGTGAGACTTTGACCTGAGTGCAAAATGGAGGCTCTAGACCCTTCCAGAGCTGAGATATCAAAATTCAAAATTTCGACCCGGAAAAAAAAACGACAGTGTTACCCCTTACGTTTTTTTTCATTTTCGGGCGAAAAATTAAGTTTCTCCAATCTTCTCAAAACTCTGGATTATGATAGAGGGCTGTGAGACTTTGACCTGAGTGCAGAAATGGAGGCTCTAGACCCTTCCAGAGCTGAGATATCGAAACTCAAAATTTCGACCCGGAAAAAAAACGACAGTGTTACCCCTTACGTTTTTTTTTCATTTTCGGGCAAAAAAATTAAGTTTCTCCAATCTTCTCAAAACTCTGGATTATGATAGAGGGCTGTGAGACTTTGACCTGAGTGCAAAAATGGAGGCTCTAGACCCTTCCAGAGCTGAGATATCGAAACTCAAAATTTCGACCCGAAAAAAAAACGACAGTGTTACCCCTTACGTTTTTTTTCATTTTCGGGCAAAAAATTAAGTTTCTCCAATCTTCTCAAAACTCTGGATTATGATAGAGGGCTGTGAGACTTTGACCTGAGTGCAAAAATGGAGGCTCTAGACCCTTCCAGAGCTGAGATATCGAAACTCAAAATTTCGACCCGGAAAAAAAACGACAGTGTTACCCCTTACGTTTTTTTTCATTTTCGGGCAAAAAATTAAGTTTCTCCAATCTTCTCAAAACTCTGGATTATGATAGAGGGCTGTGAGACTTTGACCTGAGTGCAGAAATGGAGGCTCTAGACCCTTCCAGAGCTGAGATATCAAAATTCAAAATTTCGACCCGAAAAAAAAAAGACAATGTTACCCCTTTCGTTTTTTTTCATTTTCGGGCGAAAAATTAAGTTTCTCCAATCTTCTCAAAACTCTGGATTATGATAGAGGGATGTGAGACTTTGACCTGAGTGCAAAAATGGAGGCTCTAGACCCTTCCAGAGCTGAGATATCAAAATTCAAAATTTCGACCCGAAAAAAAAACGACAGTGTTACCCCTTTCGTTTTTTTTTCATTTTCGGGCGAAAAATTAAGTTTCTCCAATCTTCTCAAAACTCTGGATTATGATAGAGGGCTGTGAGACTTTGACCTGAGTGCAAAAATGGAGGCTCTAGACCCTCCCAGAGCTGAGATATCAAAATTCAAAATTTCGACCCGAAAAAAAAAAAACGACAGTGTTACCCCTTACGTTTTTTTTCATTTTCGGGCGAAAAATTAAGTTTCTCCAATCTTCTCAAAACTCTGGATTATGATAGAGGGCTGTGAGACTTTGACCTGAGTGCAAAAATGGAGGCTCTAGACCCTTCCAGAGCTGAGATATCAAAATTCAAAATTTCGACCCGAAAAAAAAAAAAACGACAGTGTTACCCCTTTCGTTTTTTTTCATTTTCGGGCGAAAAATTAAGTTTCTCCAATCTTCTCAAAACTCTGGATTATGATAGAGGGCTGTGAGACTTTGACCTGAGTGCAAAAATGGAGGCTCTAGACCCTTCCAGAGCTAAGATATCAAAATTCAAAATTTCGACCCGAAAAAAAAAAAACGACAGTGTTACCCCTTTCGTTTTTTTTCATTTTCGGGCGAAAAATTAAGTTTCTCCAATCTTCTCAAAACTCTGGATTATGATAGAGGGCTGTGAGACTTTGACCTGAGTGCAAAAATGGAGGCTCTAGACCCTTCCAGAGCTGAGATATAAAAATTCAAAATTTCGACCCGAAAAACAACCGACAGTGTTACCCCTTTCGTTTTTTTTTCATTTTCGGGCGAAAAATTAAGTTTCTCCAATCCTCTCAAAACTCTGGATTATGATAGAGGGCTGTGAGACTTTGACCTGAGTGCAAAAATGGAGGTTCTAGACCCTTCCAGAGCTGAGATATCAAAATTCAAAATTTCGACCCGAAAAAAAAACGACAGTGTTACCCCTTTCGTTTTTTTTTTTCATTTTCGGGCGAAAAATTAAGTTTCTCCAATCTTCTCAAAACTCTGGATTATGATAGAGGGCTGTGAGACTTTGACCTGAGTGCAAAAATGGAGGTTCTAGACCCTTCCAGAGCTGAGATATCGAAACTCAAAATTTCGACCCGAAAAAAAAAACGACAGTGTTACCCCTTACGTTTTTTTTCATTTTCGGGCAAAAAATTAAGTTTCTCCAATCTTCTCAAAACTATGGATTATGATAGAGGGCTGTGAGACTTTGACCTGAGTGCAAAAATGGAGGCTCTAGACCCTTCCAGAGCTGAGATATCGAAATTCAAAATTTCGACCCGAAAAAAAAACGACAGTGTTACCCCTTTCGTTTTTTTTTTCGTTTTCGGCCGAAAAATTAAGTTTCTCCAATCCTCTCAAAACTCTGGATTATGATAGAGGGCTGTGAGACTTTGACCTGAGTGCAAAAATGGAGGCTCTAGACCCTTCCAGAGCTGAGATATAAAAATTCAAAAATTCGACCCGAAAAAAAACGACAGTGTTACCCCTTTCGTTTTTTTTTCATTTTCGGGCGAAAAATTAAGTTTCTCCAATCTTCTCAAAACTCTGGATTATGATAGAGGGCTGTGAGACTTTGACCTGAGTGCAAAAATGGAGGCTCTAGACCCTTCCAGAGCTGAGATATCAAAATTCAAAATTTCGACCCGAAAAAAAAAAAACGACAATGTTACCCCTTTCGTTTTTTTTTCATTTTCGGGCGAAAAATTAAGTTTCTCCAATCTTCTCAAAACTCTGGATTATGATAGAGGGCTGTGAGACTTTGACCTGAGTGCAAAAATGGAGGCTCTAGACCCTTCCAGAGCTGAGATATCAAAATTCAAAATTTCGACCCGAAAAAAAAAACGACAGTGTTACCCCTTTCGTTTTTTTTCATTTTCGGGCGAAAAATTAAGTTTCTCCAATCTTCTCAAAACTCTGGATTATGATAGAGGGCTGTGAGACTTTGACCTGAGTGCAAAAATGGAGGCTCTAGACCCTTCCAGAGCTGAGATATCAAAATTCAAAATTTCGACCCGAAAAAAAAAACGACAGTGTTACCCCTTTCGTTTTTTTTTCATTTTCGGGCGAAAAATTAAGTTTCTCCAAACTTCTCAAAACTCTGGATTATGATAGAGGGCTGTGAGACTTTGACCTGAGTGCAAAAATGGAGGCTCTAGACCCTTCCAGAGCTGAGATATAAAAATTCTAAATTTCGACCCGAAAAAAAACGACAGTGTTACCCCTTTCGTTTTTTTTTTTCATTTTCGGGCGAAAAATTAAGTTTCTCCAATCTTCTCAAAACTCTGGATTATGATAGAGGGCTGTGAGACTTTGACCTGAGTGCAAAATGGAGGCTCTAGACCCTTCCAGAGCTGAGATATCAAAATTCAAAATTTCGACCCGGAAAAAAAAAACGACAGTGTTACCCCTTACGTTTTTTTTTCATTTTCGGGCGAAAAATTAAGTTTCTCCAATCTTCTCAAAACTCTGGATTATGATAGAGGGCTGTGAGACTTTGACCTGAGTGCAGAAATGGAGGCTCTAGACCCTTCCAGAGCTGAGATATCGAAACTCAAAATTTCGACCCGGAAAAAAAACGACAGTGTTACCCCTTACGTTTTTTTTTCATTTTCGGGCAAAAAAATTAAGTTTCTCCAATCTTCTCAAAACTCTGGATTATGATAGAGGGCTGTGAGACTTTGACCTGAGTGCAAAAATGGAGGCTCTAGACCCTTCCAGAGCTGAGATATCGAAACTCAAAATTTCGACCCGGAAAAAAAACGACAGTGTTACCCCTTACGTTTTTTTTTCATTTTCGGGCAAAAAAAATAAGTTTCTCCAATCTTCTCAAAACTCTGGATTATGATAGAGGGCTGTGAGACTTTGACCTGAGTGCAAAAATGGAGGCTCTAGACCCTTCCAGAGCTGAGATATCGAAACTCAAAATTTCGACCCGAAAAAAAAACGACAGTGTTACCCCTTACGTTTTTTTTTCATTTTCGGGCAAAAAATTAAGTTTCTCCAATCTTCTCAAAACTCTGGATTATGATAGAGGGCTGTGAAACTTTGACCTGAGTGCAAAAATGGAGGCTCTAGACCCTTCCAGAGCTGAGATATCGAAACTCAAAATTTCGACCCGGAAAAAAAACGACAGTGTTACCCCTTACGTTTTTTTTCATTTTCGGGCGAAAAATTAAGTTTCTCCAATCTTCTCAAAACTCTGGATTATGATAGAGGGCTGTGAGACTTTGACCTGAGTGCAGAAATGGAGGCTCTAGACCCTTCCAGAGCTGAGATATCAAAATTCAAAATTTCGACCCGAAAAAAAAAAGACAATGTTACCCCTTTCGTTTTTTTTCATTTTCGGGCGAAAAATTAAGTTTCTCCAATCTTCTCAAAACTCTGGATTATGATAGAGGGATGTGAGACTTTGACCTGAGTGCAAAAATGGAGGCTCTAGACCCTTCCAGAGCTGAGATATCAAAATTCAAAATTTAGACCCGAAAAAAAAACGACAGTGTTACCCCTTTCGTTTTTTTTCATTTTCGGGCGAAAAATTAAGTTTCTCCAATCTTCTCAAAACTCTGGATTATGATAGAGGGCTGTGAGACTTTGACCTGAGTGCAAAAATGGAGGCTCTAGACCCTCCCAGAGCTGAGATATCAAAATTCAAAATTTCGACCCGAAAAAAAAAAAACGACAGTGTTACCCCTTACGTTTTTTTTCATTTTCGGGCGAAAAATTAAGTTTCTCCAATCTTCTCAAAACTCTGGATTATGATAGAGGGCTGTGAGACTTTGACCTGAGTGCAAAAATGGAGGCTCTAGACCCTTCCAGAGCTGAGATATCAAAATTCAAAATTTCGACCCGAAAAAAAAAAAACGACAGTGTTACCCCTTTCGTTTTTTTTCATTTTCGGGCGAAAAATTAAGTTTCTCCAATCTTCTCAAAACTCTGGATTATGATAGAGGGCTGTGAGACTTTGACCTGAGTGCAAAAATGGAGGCTCTAGACCCTTCCAGAGCTGAGATATCAAAATTCAAAATTTCGACCCGAAAAAAAAAAAACGACAGTGTTACCCCTTTCGTTTTTTTTCATTTTCGGGCGAAAAATTAAGTTTCTCCAATCTTCTCAAAACTCTGGATTATGATAGAGGGCTGTGAGACTTTGACCTGAGTGCAAAAATGGAGGCTCTAGACCCTTCCAGAGCTGAGATATAAAAATTCAAAATTTCGACCCGAAAAACAACCGACAGTGTTACCCCTTTCGTTTTTTTTTTTCATTTTCGGGCGAAAAATTAAGTTTCTCCAATCTTCTCAAAACTCTGGATTATGATAGAGGGCTGTGAGACTTTGACCTGAGTGCAAAAATGGAGGTTCTAGACACTTCCAGAGCTGAGATATCAAAATTCAAAATTTCGACCCGAAAAAAAAAACGACAGTGTTACCCCTTTCGTTTTTTTTTTCATTTTCGGGCGAAAAATTAAGTTTCTCCAATCCTCTCAAAACTCTGGATTATGATAGAGGGCTGTGAGACTTTGACCTGAGTGCAAAAATGGAGGTTCTAGACCCTTCCAGAGCTGAGATATCAAAATTCAAAATTTCGACCCGAAAAAAAAAACGACAGTGTTACCCCTTTCGTTTTTTTTTTTCATTTTCGGGCGAAAAATTAAGTTTCTCCAATCTTCTCAAAACTCTGGATTATGATAGAGGGCTGTGAGACTTTGACCTGAGTACAAAAATGGAGGTTCTAGACCCTTCCAGAGCTGAGATATCGAAACTCAAAATTTCGACCCGAAAAAAAAAACGACAGTGTTACCCCTTACGTTTTTTTTCATTTTCGGGCAAAAAATTAAGTTTCTCCAATCTTCTCAAAACTATGGATTATGATAGAGGGCTGTGAGACTTTGACCTGAGTGCAAAAATGGAGGCTCTAGA
The DNA here is from genome assembly GCF_988280905.1 of Pimephales promelas. Taxonomy (NCBI): domain Eukaryota; kingdom Metazoa; phylum Chordata; class Actinopteri; order Cypriniformes; family Leuciscidae; genus Pimephales; species Pimephales promelas. The sequence goes on along the minus strand of NC_142769.1, from coordinate 51,781,976 downwards.
CCCTTCCAGAGCTGAGATATCGAAATTCAAAATTTTGACCCGAAAAAAAAACGACAGTGTTACCCATTTCGTTTTTTTTTTCGTTTTCGGCCGAAAAATTAAGTTTCTCCAATCCTCTCAAAACTCTGGATTATGATAGAGGGCTGTGAGACTTTGACCTGAGTGCAAAAATGGAGGCTCTAGACCCTTCCAGAGCTGAGATATAAAAATTCAAAAATTCGACCCGAAAAAAAACGACAGTGTTACCCCTTTCGTTTTTTTTTCATTTTCGGGCGAAAAATTAAGTTTCTCCAATCTTCTCAAAACTCTGGATTATGATAGAGGGCTGTGAGACTTTGACCTGAGTGCAAAAATGGAGGCTCTATACCCTTCCAGAGCTGAGATATCAAAATTCAAAATTTCGTCCCGAAAAAAAAAAACGACAATGTTACCCCTTTCGTTTTTTTTTCATTTTCGGGCGAAAAATTAAGTTTCTCCAATCTTCTCAAAACTCTGGATTATGATAGAGGGCTGTGAGACTTTGACCTGAGTGCAAAAATGGAGGCTCTAGACCCTTCCAGAGCTGAGATATCAAAATTCAAAATTTCGACCCGAAAAAAAAAACGACAGTGTTACCCCTTTCGTTTTTTTTCATTTTCGGGCGAAAAATTAAGTTTCTCCAATCTTCTCAAAACTCTGGATTATGATAGAGGGCTGTGAGACTTTGACCTGAGTGCAAAAATGGAGGCTCTAGACCCTTCCAGAGCTGAGATATCAAAATTCAAAATTTCGACCCGAAAAAAAAAAACGACAGTGTTACCCCTTTCGTTTTTTTTCATTTTCGGGCGAAAAATTAAGTTTCTCCAATCTTCTCAAAACTCTGGATTGTGATAGAGGGCTGTGAGACTTTGACCTGAGTGCAAAAATGGAGGCTCTAGACCCTTCCAGAGCTGAGATATCGAAATTCAAAATTTCGACCCGAAAAAAAAACGACAGTGTTACCCATTTCGTTTTTTTTTTCGTTTTCGGCCGAAAAATTAAGTTTCTCCAATCCTCTCAAAACTCTGGATTATGATAGAGGGCTGTGAGACTTTGACCTGAGTGCAAAAATGGAGGCTCTAGACCCTTCCAGAGCTGAGATATAAAAATTCAAAAATTCGACCCGAAAAAAAACGACAGTGTTACCCCTTTCGTTTTTTTTTCATTTTCGGGCGAAAAATTAAGTTTCTCCAATCTTCTCAAAACTCTGGATTATGATAGAGGGCTGTGAGACTTTGACCTGAGTGCAAAAATGGAGGCTCTATACCCTTCCAGAGCTGAGATATCAAAATTCAAAATTTCGTCCCGAAAAAAAAAACGACAATGTTACCCCTTTCGTTTTTTTTTCATTTTCGGGCGAAAAATTAAGTTTCTCCAATCTTCTCAAAACTCTGGATTATGATAGAGGGCTGTGAGACTTTGACCTGAGTGCAAAAATGGAGGCTCTAGACCCTTCCAGAGCTGAGATATCAAAATTCAAAATTTCGACCCGAAAAAAAAAACGACAGTGTTACCCCTTTCGTTTTTTTTCATTTTCGGGCGAAAAATTAAGTTTCTCCAATCTTCTCAAAACTCTGGATTATGATAGAGGGCTGTGAGACTTTGACCTGAGTGCAAAAATGGAGGCTCTAGACCCTTCCAGAGCTGAGATATCAAAATTCAAAATTTCGACCCGAAAAAAAAAACGACAGTGTTACCCCTTTCGTTTTTTTTCATTTTCAGGCGAAAAATTAAGTTTCTCCAATCTTCTCAAAACTCTGGATTGTGATAGAGGGCTGTGAGACTTTGACCTGAGTGCAAAAATGGAGGCTCTAGACCCTTCCAGAGCTGAGATATCAAAATTCAAAATTTCGACCCGAAAAAAAAACGACAGTGTTACCCCTTACGTTTTTTTTTTCATTTTCGGGCAAAAAATTAAGTTCCTCCAATCTTCTCAAAACTCTGGATTATGATAGAGGGCTGTGAGACTTTGACCTGAGTGCAAAAATGGAGGCTCTAGACAATTCCAGAGCTGAGATATCGAAACTCAAAATTTCGACCCGGAAAAAAAACGACAGTGTTACCCCTTACGTTTTTTTTCATTTTCGGGCGAAAAATTAAGTTTCTCCAATCTTCTCAAAACTCTGGATTATGATAGAGGGCTGTGAGACTTTGACCTGAGTGCAAAAATGGAGGCTCTAGACCCTTCCAGAGCTGCGATATAGAAATTTAAATTTTCGACCCGGAAAAAAAACGACAGTGTTACCCCTTACGTTTTTTTTCATTTTCGGGCGAAAAATTAAGTTTCTCCAATCTTCTCAAAACTCTGGATTATGATAGAGGGCTGTGAGACTTTGACCTGAGTGCAAAAATGGAGGCTCTAGACCCTTCCAGAGCTGAGATATCAAAATTCAAAATTTTGACCTGAAAAAAAAAAACGACAGTGTTACCCCTTTCGGTTTTTTTTTCATTTTCGGGCAAAAAATTAAGTTTCTCCAATCTTCTCAAAACTCTGGATTATGATAGAGGGCTGTGAGACTTTGACCTGAGTGCAAAAATGGAGGCTCTAGACCCTTCCAGAGCTGAGATATAAAAATACAAAATTTCGACCCGAAAAAAAAACGACAGTGTTACCCCTTTCGTTTTTTTTTTCATTTTCGGGCGAAAAATTAAGTTTCTCCAATCTTCTCAAAACTCTGGATTATGATAGAGGGCTGTGAGACTTTGACCTGAGTGCAAAAATGGAGGCTCTAGACCCTTCCAGAGCTGTAATATCAAAATTCAAAATTTCGACCCGAAAAAAAAAAAACGACAGTGTTACCCCTTTCGTTTTTTTTTTCATTTTCGGGCGAAAAATTAAGTTTCTCCAATCTTCTCAAAACTCTGGATTATGATAGAGGGCTGTGAGACTTTGACCTGAGTGCAAAAATGGAGGCTCTAGACCCTTCCAGAGCAGAGATATCGAAACTCAAAATTTCGACCCGAAAAAAAAAACACAGTGTTACCCCTTACGTTTTTTTTTCATTTTCGGGCAAAAAATTAAGTTTCTCCAATCTTCTCAAAACTCTGGATTATGATAGAGGGCTGTGAGACTTTGACCTGAGTGCAAAAATGGAGGCTCTAGACCCTCCCAGAGCTGAGATATCAAAATTCAAAATTTCGACCCGAAAAAAAAACGACAGTGTTACCCCTTACGTTTTTTTTCATTTTCGGGCAAAAAATTAAGTTTCTCCAATCTTCTCAAAACTCTGGATTATGATAGAGGGCTGTGAGACTTTGACCTGAGTGCAAAAATGGAGGCTCTAGACCCTCCCAGAGCTGAGATATCAAAATTCAAAATTTCGACCCGAAAAAAAAACGACAGTGTTACCCCTTACGTTTTTTTTCATTTTCGGGCAAAAAATTAAGTTTCTCCAATCTTCTCAAAACTCTGGATTATGATAGAGGGCTGTGAGACTTTGACCTGAGTGCAAAAATGGAGGCTCTAGACCCTTCCAGAGCTGAGATATCGAAACTCAAAATTTCGACCCGAAAAAAAAACGACAGTGTTACCCCTTACGTTTTTTTTCATTTTCGGGCAAAAAATTAAGTTTCTCCAATCTTCTCAAAACTCTGGATTATGATAGAGGGCTGTGAGACTTTGACCTGAGTGCAAAAATGGAGGCTCTAGACCCTTCCAGAGCTGAGATATCAAAATTCAAAATTTCGACCCGAAAAAAAAACGACAGTGTTACCCCTTACGTTTTTTTTTTCATTTTCGGGCAAAAAATTAAGTTTCTCCAATCTTCTCAAAACTCTGGATTATGATAGAGGGCTGTGAGACTTTGACCTGAGTGCAAAAATGGAGGCTCTAGACCCTTCCAGAGCTGAGATATCAAAATTCAAAATTTCGACCCGAAAAAAAAACGACAGTGTTACCCCTTACGTTTTTTTTTTTTCATTTTCGGGCAAAAAATTAAGTTTCTCCAATCTTCTCAAAACTCTGGATTATGATAGAGGTCTGTGAGACTTTGACCTGAGTGCAAAAATGGAGGCTCTAGACTCTTCCAGAGCAGAGATATCAAAATTCAAAATTTCGACCCGAAAAAAAAAAACGACAGTGTTACCCCTTACGTTTTTTTTTTCATTTTCGGGAAAAAAATAAGTTTCTCCAGTCTTCTCAAAACTCTGGATTATGATAGAGGGCTGTGAGACTTTGACCTGAGTGCAAAAATGGAGGCTCTAGACCCTTCCAGAGCTGAGATATCAAAATTCAAAATTTCGACCCGAAAAAAAAACGACAGTGTTACCCCTTTCGTTTTTTTTTCATTTTCGGGCGAAAAATTAAGTTTCTCCAATCTTCTCAAAACTCTGGATTATGATAGAGGGCTGTGAGACTTTGACCTGAGTGCAAAAATGGAGGCTCTAGACCCTCCCAGAGCTGAGATATCAAAATTCAAAATTTCGACCCGAACAAAAAAACGACAGTGTTACCCCTTTCGTTTTTTTTTCATTTTCGGGCGAAAAATTAAGTTTCTCCAATCTTCTCAAAACTCTGGATTATGATAGAGGGCTGTGAGACTTTGACCTGAGTGCAAAAATAAATGGAGGCTCTAGACCCTTCCAGAGCTGAGATATAGAAATTCAAAATTTCGACCCGAAAAAAAAAACGACAGTGTTACCCCTTTCGTTTTTTTTTTTCATTTTCGGGCGAAAAATTAAGTTTCTCCAATCTTCTTAAAACTCTGGATTATGATAGAGGGCTGTGAGACTTTGACCTGAGTGCAAAAATGGAGGCTCTAGACCCTTCCAGAGCTGAGATATCGAAACTCAAAATTTCGACCCGAAAAAAAAAAACGACAGTGTTACCCCTTACGTTTTTTTTCATTTTCGGGCAAAACATTAAGTTTCTCCAATCTTCTCAAAACTCTGGATTATGATAGAGGGCTGTGAGACTTTGACCTGAGTGCAAAAATGGAGGCTCTAGACCCTTCCAGAGCTGAGATATCAAAATTCAAAATTTCGACCCGAAAAAAAAACGACAATGTTACCCCTTTCGTTTTTTTTCATTTTCGGGCGAAAAATTAAGTTTCTCCAATCTTCTCAAAACTCTGGATTATGATAGAGGGCTGTGAGACTTTGACCTGAGTGCAAAAATGGAGGCTCTAGACCCTTCCAGAGCTGAGATATCAAAATTCAAAATTTCGACCCGAAAAAAAAACGACAGTGTTACCCCTTTCGTTTTTTTTCATTTTCGGGCGAAAAATTAAGTTTCTCCAATCTTCTCAAAACTCTGAATTATGATAGAGGGCTGTGAGACTTTGACCTGAGTGAAAAAATGGAGGCTCTAGACCCTTCCAGAGCTGAGATATCGAAACTCAAAATTTCGACCCGAAAAAAAAAAAACGACAGTGTTACCCCTTACGTTTTTTTTCATTTTCGGGCAAAAAATTAAGTTTCTCCAATCTTCTCAAAACTCGGGATTATGATAGAGGGCTGTGAGACTTTGACCTGAGTGCAAAAATGGAGGCTCTAGACCCTTCCAGAGCTGAGATATCGAAACTCAAAATTTCGACCCGAAAAAAAAAACGACAGTGTTACCCCTTACGTTTTCTTTCATTTTCGGGCAAAAAATTAAGTTTCTCCAATCTTCTCAAAACTCTGGATTATGATAGAGGGCTGTGAAACTTTGACCTGAGTGCAAAAATGGAGGCTCTAGACCCTTCCAGAGCTGAGATATCGAAACTCAAAATTTCGACCCGAAAAAAAAAAACGACAGTGTTACCCCTTACGTTTTTTTTCATTTTCGGGCAAAAAATTAAGTTTCTCCAATCTTCTCAAAACTCGGGATTATGATAGAGGGCTGTGAGACTTTGACCTGAGTGCAAAAATGGAGGCTCTAGACCCTTCCAGAGCTGAGATATCGAAACTCAAAATTTCGACCCGGAAAAAAAACGACAGTGTTACCCCTTACGTTTTTTTTCATTTTCGGGCAAAAAATTAAGTTTCTCCAATCTTCTCAAAACTCTGGATTATGATAGAGGGCTGTGAGACTTTGACCTGAGTGCAAAAATGGAGGCTCTAGACCCTTCCAGAGCTGAGATATCGAAACTCAAAATTTCGACCCGAAAAAAAAAACGACAGTGTTACCCCTTACGTTTTCTTTCATTTTCGGGCAAAAAATTAAGTTTCTCCAATCTTCTCAAAACTCTGGATTATGATAGAGGGCTGTGAGACTTTGACCTGAGTGCAAAAATGGAGGCTCTAGACCCTTCCAGAGCTGAGATATCAAAATTCAAAATTTCGACCCGAAAAAAAAACTACAGTGTTACCCCTTTCGTTTTTTTTTCGTTTTCGGCCGAAAAATTAAGTTTCTCCAATCTTCTCAAAACTCTGGATTATGATAGAGGGCTGTGAGACTTTGACCTGAGTGCAAAAATGGAGGCTCTAGACCCTTCCAGAGCTGAGATATCGAAACTCAAAATTTCGACCCGAAAAAAAAAAACGACAGTGTTACCCCTTACGTTTTCTTTCATTTTCGGGCAAAAAATTAAGTTTCTCCAATCTTATCAAAACTCTGGATTATGATAGAGGGCTGTGAGACTTTGACCTGAGTGCAAAAATGGAGGCTCTAGACCCTTCCAGAGCTGAGATATAAAAATACAAAATTTCGACCCGAAAAAAAACGACAGTGTTACCCCTTACGTTTTTTTTCATTTTCGGGCAAAAAATTAAGTTTCTCCAATCTTCTCAAAACTCTGGATTATGATAGAGGGCTGTGAGACTTTGACCTGAGTGCAAAAATGGAGGCTCTAGACCCTTCCAGAGCAGAGATATCGAAACTCAAAATTTCGACCCGAAAAAAAAAACACAGTGTTACCCCTTACGTTTTTTTTTCATTTTCGGGCAAAAAATTAAGTTTCTCCAATCTTCTCAAAACTCTGGATTATGATAGAGGGCTGTGAGACTTTGACCTGAGTGCAAAAATGGAGGCTCTAGACCCTCCCAGAGCTGAGATATCAAAATTCAAAATTTCGACCCGAAAAAAAAACGACAGTGTTACCCCTTACGTTTTTTTTCATTTTCGGGCAAAAAATTAAGTTTCTCCAATCTTCTCAAAACTCTGGATTATGATAGAGGGCTGTGAGACTTTGACCTGAGTGCAAAAATGGAGGCTCTAGACCCTCCCAGAGCTGAGATATCAAAATTCAAAATTTCGACCCGAAAAAAAAACGACAGTGTTACCCCTTACGTTTTTTTTCATTTTCGGGCAAAAAATTAAGTTTCTCCAATCTTCTCAAAACTCTGGATTATGATAGAGGGCTGTGAGACTTTGACCTGAGTGCAAAAATGGAGGCTCTAGACCCTTCCAGAGCTGAGATATCGAAACTCAAAATTTCGACCCGAAAAAAAAACGACAGTGTTACCCCTTACGTTTTTTTTCATTTTCGGGCAAAAAATTAAGTTTCTCCAATCTTCTCAAAACTCTGGATTATGATAGAGGGCTGTGAGACTTTGACCTGAGTGCAAAAATGGAGGCTCTAGACCCTTCCAGAGCTGAGATATCAAAATTCAAAATTTCGACCCGAAAAAAAAACGACAGTGTTACCCCTTACGTTTTTTTTTTCATTTTCGGGCAAAAAATTAAGTTTCTCCAATCTTCTCAAAACTCTGGATTATGATAGAGGGCTGTGAGACTTTGACCTGAGTGCAAAAATGGAGGCTCTAGACCCTTCCAGAGCTGAGATATCAAAATTCAAAATTTCGACCCGAAAAAAAAACGACAGTGTTACCCCTTACGTTTTTTTTTTTTCATTTTCGGGCAAAAAATTAAGTTTCTCCAATCTTCTCAAAACTCTGGATTATGATAGAGGTCTGTGAGACTTTGACCTGAGTGCAAAAATGGAGGCTCTAGACTCTTCCAGAGCAGAGATATCAAAATTCAAAATTTCGACCCGAAAAAAAAAAACGACAGTGTTACCCCTTACGTTTTTTTTTTCATTTTCGGGAAAAAAATAAGTTTCTCCAGTCTTCTCAAAACTCTGGATTATGATAGAGGGCTGTGAGACTTTGACCTGAGTGCAAAAATGGAGGCTCTAGACCCTTCCAGAGCTGAGATATCAAAATTCAAAATTTCGACCCGAAAAAAAAACGACAGTGTTACCCCTTTCGTTTTTTTTTTCATTTTCGGGCGAAAAATTAAGTTTCTCCAATCTTCTCAAAACTCTGGATTATGATAGAGGGCTGTGAGACTTTGACCTGAGTGCAAAAATGGAGGCTCTAGACCCTCCCAGAGCTGAGATATCAAAATTCAAAATTTCGACCCGAACAAAAAAACGACAGTGTTACCCCTTTCGTTTTTTTTTCATTTTCGGGCGAAAAATTAAGTTTCTCCAATCTTCTCAAAACTCTGGATTATGATAGAGGGCTGTGAGACTTTGACCTGAGTGCAAAAATAAATGGAGGCTCTAGACCCTTCCAGAGCTGAGATATAGAAATTCAAAATTTCGACCCGAAAAAAAAAACGACAGTGTTACCCCTTTCGTTTTTTTTTTTCATTTTCGGGCGAAAAATTAAGTTTCTCCAATCTTCTTAAAACTCTGGATTATGATAGAGGGCTGTGAGACTTTGACCTGAGTGCAAAAATGGAGGCTCTAGACCCTTCCAGAGCTGAGATATCGAAACTCAAAATTTCGACCCGAAAAAAAAAAACGACAGTGTTACCCCTTACGTTTTTTTTCATTTTCGGGCAAAACATTAAGTTTCTCCAATCTTCTCAAAACTCTGGATTATGATAGAGGGCTGTGAGACTTTGACCTGAGTGCAAAAATGGAGGCTCTAGACCCTTCCAGAGCTGAGATATCAAAATTCAAAATTTCGACCCGAAAAAAAAACGACAATGTTACCCCTTTCGTTTTTTTTCATTTTCGGGCGAAAAATTAAGTTTCTCCAATCTTCTCAAAACTCTGGATTATGATAGAGGGCTGTGAGACTTTGACCTGAGTGCAAAAATGGAGGCTCTAGACCCTTCCAGAGCTGAGATATCAAAATTCAAAATTTCGACCCGAAAAAAAAACGACAGTGTTACCCCTTTCGTTTTTTTTCATTTTCGGGCGAAAAATTAAGTTTCTCCAATCTTCTCAAAACTCTGAATTATGATAGAGGGCTGTGAGACTTTGACCTGAGTGAAAAAATGGAGGCTCTAGACCCTTCCAGAGCTGAGATATCGAAACTCAAAATTTCGACCCGAAAAAAAAAAAACGACAGTGTTACCCCTTACGTTTTTTTTCATTTTCGGGCAAAAAATTAAGTTTCTCCAATCTTCTCAAAACTCGGGATTATGATAGAGGGCTGTGAGACTTTGACCTGAGTGCAAAAATGGAGGCTCTAGACCCTTCCAGAGCTGAGATATCGAAACTCAAAATTTCGACCCGAAAAAAAAAAACGACAGTGTTACCCCTTACGTTTTCTTTCATTTTCGGGCAAAAAATTAAGTTTCTCCAATCTTCTCAAAACTCTGGATTATGATAGAGGGCTGTGAAACTTTGACCTGAGTGCAAAAATGGAGGCTCTAGACCCTTCCAGAGCTGAGATATCGAAACTCAAAATTTCGACCCGAAAAAAAAAAACGACAGTGTTACCCCTTACGTTTTTTTTCATTTTCGGGCAAAAAATTAAGTTTCTCCAATCTTCTCAAAACTCGGGATTATGATAGAGGGCTGTGAGACTTTGACCTGAGTGCAAAAATGGAGGCTCTAGACCCTTCCAGAGCTGAGATATCGAAACTCAAAATTTCGACCCGGAAAAAAAACGACAGTGTTACCCCTTACGTTTTTTTTCATTTTCGGGCAAAAAATTAAGTTTCTCCAATCTTCTCAAAACTCTGGATTATGATAGAGGGCTGTGAGACTTTGACCTGAGTGCAAAAATGGAGGCTCTAGACCCTTCCAGAGCTGAGATATCGAAACTCAAAATTTCGACCCGAAAAAAAAAAACGACAGTGTTACCCCTTACGTTTTCTTTCATTTTCGGGCAAAAAATTAAGTTTCTCCAATCTTCTCAAAACTCTGGATTATGATAGAGGGCTGTGAGACTTTGACCTGAGTGCAAAAATGGAGGCTCTAGACCCTTCCAGAGCTGAGATATCAAAATTCAAAATTTCGACCCGAAAAAAAAACTACAGTGTTACCCCTTTCGTTTTTTTTTCGTTTTCGGCCGAAAAATTAAGTTTCTCCAATCTTCTCAAAACTCTGGATTATGATAGAGGGCTGTGAGACTTTGACCTGAGTGCAAAAATGGAGGCTCTAGACCCTTCCAGAGCTGAGATATCGAAACTCAAAATTTCGACCCGAAAAAAAAAACGACAGTGTTACCCCTTACGTTTTCTTTCATTTTCGGGCAAAAAATTAAGTTTCTCCAATCTTATCAAAACTCTGGATTATGATAGAGGGCTGTGAGACTTTGACCTGAGTGCAAAAATGGAGGCTCTAGACCCTTCCAGAGCTGAGATATAAAAATACAAAATTTCGACCCGAAAAAAAACGACAGTGTTACCCCTTACGTTTTTTTTCATTTTCGGGCAAAAAATTAAGTTTCTCCAATCTTCTCAAAACTCTGGATTATGATAGAGGGCTGTGAGACTTTGACCTGAGTGCAAAAATGGAGGCTCTAGACCCTTCCAGAGCTGAGATATCGAAACTCAAAATTTCGACCCGAAAAAAAACGACAGTGTTACCCCTTACGTTTTTTTTTTTTCATTTTCGGGCAAAAAAATTAAGTTTCTCCAATCTTCTCAAAACTCTGGATTATGATAGAGGGCTGTGAGACTTTGACCTGAGTGCAAAAATGGAGGCTCTAGACCCTTCCAGAGCTGAGATATCGAAACTCAAAATTTCGACCCGGAAAAAAAACGACAGTGTTACCCCTTACGTTTTTTTTCATTTTCGGGCAAAAAATTAAGTTTCTCCAATCTTCTCAAAACTCTGGATTATGATAGAGGGCTGTGAGACTTTGACCTGAGTGCAAAAATGGAGGCTCTAGACCCTTCCAGAGCTGAGATAGCAAAATTCAAAATTTCGACCCGAAAAAAAAACTACAGTGTTACCCCTTTCGTTTTTTTTTCCGTTTTCGGACGAAAAATTAAGTTTCTCCAATCTTCTCAAAACTCTGGATTATGATAGAGGGCTGTGAGACTTTGACCTGAGTGCAAAAATGGAGGCTCTAGACCCTTCCAGAGCTGAGATATCAAAATTCAAAATTTCGACCTGAAAAAAAAAAACGACAGTGTTACCCCTTTCGTTTTTTTTTCTTCATTTTCGGGCGAAAAATTAAGTTTCTCCAATCTTCTCAAAACTCTGGATTATGATAGAGGGCTGTGAGACTTTGACCTGAGTGCAAAAATGGAGGCTCTAGACCCTTCCAGAGCTGAGATATAAAAATACAAAATTTCGACCCGAAAAAAAACGACAGTGTCACCCCTTTCGTTTTTTTTTTCATTTTCGGGCGAAAAATTAAGTTTCTCCAATCTTCTCAAAACTCTGGATTATGATAGAGGGCTGTGAGACTTTGACCTGAGTGCAAAAATGGAGGCTCTAGACCCTTCCAGAGCTGAGATATCGAAACTCAAAATTTCGACCCGAAAAAAAAAACAGAGTGTTACCCCTTACGTTTTTTTTTCATTTTCGGGCAAAAAATTAAGTTTCTCCAATCTTCTCAAAACTCTGGATTATGATAGAGGGCTGTGAGACTTTGACCTGAGTGCAAAAATGGAGGCTCTAGACCCTCCCAGAGCTGAGATATCAAAATTCAAAATTTCGACCCGAAAAAAAAAACGACAGTGTTACCCCTTACGTTTTTTTTTCATTTTCGGGCAAAAAATTAAGTTTCTCCAATCTTCTCAAAACTCTGGATTATGATAGAGGGCTGTGAGACTTTGACCTGAGTGCAAAAATGGAGGCTCTAGACCCTTCCAGAGCTGAGATATCGAAACTCAAAATTTCGACCCGAAAAAAAAACGACAGTGTTACCCCTTACGTTTTTTTTCATTTTCGGGCAAAAAATTAAGTTTCTCCAATCTTCTCAAAACTCTGGATTATGATAGAGGGCTGTGAGACTTTGACCTGAGTGCAAAAATGGAGGCTCTAGACCCTTCCAGAGCTGAGATATCGAAACTCAAAATTTCGACCCGGAAAAAAAACGACAGTGTTACCCCTTACGTTTTTTTTCATTTTCGGGCAAAAAATTAAGTTTCTCCAATCTTCTCAAAACTCTGGATTATGATAGAGGGCTGTGAGACTTTGACCTAAGTGCAAAAATGGAGGCTCTAGACCCTTCCAGAGCTAAGATATCAAAATTCAAAATTTCGACCTGAAAAAAAAAAAAACGACAGTGTTACCCCTTTCGTTTTTTTTTCATTTTCGGGCGAAAAATTAAGTTTCTCCAATCTTCTCAAAACTCTGGATTATGATAGAGGGCTGTGAGACTTTGACCTGAGTGCAAAAATGGAGGCTCTAGACCCTCCCAGAGCTGAGATATCAAAATTCAAAATTTCGACCCGAAAAAAAAAAAACGACAGTGTTACCCCTTACGTTTTTTTTCATTTTCGGGCAAAAAATTAAGTTTCTCCAATCTTCTCAAAACTCTGGATTATGATAGTGAGACTTTGACCTGAGTGCAAAAATGGAGGCTCTAGACCCTTCCAGAGCTGAGATATAAAAATTCAAAATTTCGACCCGAAAAAAAAAACGACAGTGTTACCCCTTTCGTTTTTTTTCATTTTCGGGCGAAAAATTAAGTTTCTCAAATCTTCTCAAAACTCTGGATCATGATAGAGGGCTGTGAGACTTTGACCTGAGTGCAAAAATGGAGGCTCTAGTCCCTTCCAGAGCTGAGATATCAAAATTCAAAATTTCGACCCGAAAAAAAACCGACAGTGTTACCCCTTTCGTTTTTTTTTTTCATTTTCGGGCGAAAAATTAAGTTTCTCCAATCTTCTCAAAACTCTGGATTATGATAGAGGGCTGTGAGACTTTGACCTGAGTGCAAAAATGGAGGCTCTAGACCCTTCCAGAGCTGAGATATAGAAACTCAAATTTTCGACCCGGAAAAAAAACGACAGTGTTACCCCTTACGTTTTTTTTCATTTTCGGGCGAAAAATTAAGTTTCTCCAATCTTCTCAAAACTCTGGATTATGATAGAGGGCTGTGAGACTTTGACCTGAGTGCAAAAATGGAGGCTCTAGACCCTTCCAGAGCTGAGATATAAAAATACAAAATTTCGACCCGAAAAAAAACGACAGTGTCACCCCTTTCGTTTTTTTTTTCATTTTCGGGCGAAAAATTAAGTTTCTCCAATCTTCTCAAAACTCTGGATTATGATAGAGGGCTGTGAGACTTTGACCTGAGTGCAAAAATGGAGGCTCTAGACCCTTCCAGAGCTGAGATATCGAAACTCAAAATTTCGACCCGAAAAAAAAAACAGAGTGTTACCCCTTACGTTTTTTTTTCATTTTCGGGCAAAAAATTAAGTTTCTCCAATCTTCTCAAAACTCTGGATTATGATAGAGGGCTGTGAGACTTTGACCTGAGTGCAAAAATGGAGGCTCTAGACCAGGGGTCACCAAACTTTTTTCTCTGGGGGCCACATTATCGTTCCTGACTGTGATGGGGGGCCGGGGCTATATAAAATAGAATTGTGTGACCAAGACCAAACTGACCACCAGCAGGCCTCATAGTAGAGATTACTAGCCTGGCACAGCCATATTTGTTTATCATTAATAGTTGTTTGCAAAAGTAGTAATCGAGTCTTCACATTTTGTTTTAATTTGAAATACCACAGATTTTCCATTTATTTATTTTCGAATACAAATAACATCAAACCTGTCAAGGTAAGAAACATCTGCCTAGTTGAGGTGAGTGGCACTGGTAAGGATGAATGAAAAATTATAAATTATAGGTAGGCCTGTTACTATTTATAATAATTGTGTACAGCACTTAATAAAGGTCAAATAAATAGGCCTATAAAATAAATAAATAAACATTGAAATTATAACAACAACATGAGTAATAGAACTAGTCAGCTCTTATGCCTATCCAGGTGAGCATGCTCAGTAAACAACAAAATACCAAATGCAGACATGTTATTATTTTCCAAAAAGCAATTTAAAAAAATAGGCCATGACGACTTTTGGGGATTGCCGGTTCAAGTAGTGGGGGGCAGAGGGGTTGGGGGGCCAGTCAAAGGGGTGTGGCGGGCCTGATTCGGCCCGCGGGCCTTAGTTTGGTGACCCATGCTCTAGACCCTCCCAGAGCTGAGATATCAAAATTCAAAATTTCGACCCGAAAAAAAAAACGACAGTGTTACCCCTTACGTTTTTTTTTCATTTTCGGGCAAAAAATTAAGTTTCTCCAATCTTCTCAAAACTCTGGATTATGATAGAGGGCTGTGAGACTTTGACCTGAGTGCAAAAATGGAGGCTCTAGACCCTTCCAGAGCTGAGATATCGAAACTCAAAATTTCGACCCGAAAAAAAAACGACAGTGTTACCCCTTACGTTTTTTTTCATTTTCGGGCAAAAAATTAAGTTTCTCCAATCTTCTCAAAACTCTGGATTATGATAGAGGGCTGTGAGACTTTGACCTGAGTGCAAAAATGGAGGCTCTAGACCCTTCCAGAGCTGAGATATCGAAACTCAAAATTTCGACCCGGAAAAAAAACGACAGTGTTACCCCTTACGTTTTTTTTCATTTTCGGGCAAAAAATTAAGTTTCTCCAATCTTCTCAAAACTCTGGATTATGATAGAGGGCTGTGAGACTTTGACCTAAGTGCAAAAATGGAGGCTCTAGACCCTTCCAGAGCTAAGATATCAAAATTCAAAATTTCGACCTGAAAAAAAAAAAAACGACAGTGTTACCCCTTTCGTTTTTTTTTTCATTTTCGGGCGAAAAATTAAGTTTCTCCAATCTTCTCAAAACTCTGGATTATGATAGAGGGCTGTGAGACTTTGACCTGAGTGCAAAAATGGAGGCTCTAGACCCTTCCAGAGCTGAGATATAAAAATACAAAATTTCGACCCGAAAAAAACGACAGTGTTACCCCTTTCGTTTTTTTTCATTTTCGGCCGAAAAATTAAGTTTCTCCAATCTTCTCAAAACTCTGGATTATGATAGAGGGCTGTGAGACTTTGACCTGAGTGCAAAAATGGAGGCTCTAGACCCTCCCAGAGCTGAGATATCAAAATTCAAAATTTCGACCCGAAAAAAAAAAAACGACAGTGTTACCCCTTACGTTTTTTTTCATTTTCGGGCAAAAAATTAAGTTTCTCCAATCTTCTCAAAACTCTGGATTATGATAGTGAGACTTTGACCTGAGTGCAAAAATGGAGGCTCTAGACCCTTCCAGAGCTGAGATATAAAAATTCAAAATTTCGACCCGAAAAAAAAAACGACAGTGTTACCCCTTTCGTTTTTTTTCATTTTCGGGCGAAAAATTAAGTTTCTCAAATCTTCTCAAAACTCTGGATCATGATAGAGGGCTGTGAGACTTTGACCTGAGTGCAAAAATGGAGGCTCTAGTCCCTTCCAGAGCTGAGATATCAAAATTCAAAATTTCGACCCGAAAAAAAACCGACAGTGTTACCCCTTTCGTTTTTTTTTTTCATTTTCGGGCGAAAAATTAAGTTTCTCCAATCTTCTCAAAACTCTGGATTATGATAGAGGGCTGTGAGACTTTGACCTGAGTGCAAAAATGGAGGCTCTAGACCCTTCCAGAGCTGAGATATAGAAACTCAAATTTTCGACCCGGAAAAAAAACGACAGTGTTACCCCTTACGTTTTTTTTCATTTTCGGGCGAAAAATTAAGTTTCTCCAATCTTCTCAAAACTCTGGATTATGATAGAGGGCTGTGAGACTTTGACCTGAGTGCAAAAATGGAGGCTCTAGACCCTTCCAGAGCTGAGATATCAAAATTCAAAATTTCGACCTGAAAAAAAAAAAACGACAGTGTTACCCCTTTCGTTTTTTTTTCATTTTCGGGCGAAAAATTAAGTTTCTCCAATCTTCTCAAAACTCTGGATTATGATAGAGGGCTGTGAGACTTTGACCTGAGTGCAAAAATGGAGGCTCTAGACCCTTCCAGAGCTGAGATATAAAAATACAAAATTTCGACCCGAAAAAAAACGACAGTGTTACCCCTTTCGTTTTTTTTTTCATTTTCGGGCGAAAAATTAAGTTTCTCCAATCTTCTCAAAACTCTGGATTATGATAGAGGGCTGTGAGACTTTGACCTGAGTGCAAAAATGGAGGCTCTAGACCCTTCCAGAGCTGTAATATCAAAATTCAAAATTTCGACCCGAAAAAAAAAAAAAACGACAGTGTTACCCCTTTCGTTTTTTTTTCATTTTCGGGCGAAAAATTAAGTTTCTCCAATCTTCTCAAAACTCTGGATTATGATAGAGGGCTGTGAGACTTTGACCTGAGTGCAAAAATGGAGGCTCTAGACCCTTCCAGAGCTGAGATATCAAAACTCAAAATTTCGACCCGAAAAAAAAAAACACATTGTTACCCCTTACGTTTTTTTTTTTCATTTTCGGGCAAAAAATTAAGTTTCTCCAATCTTCTCAAAACTCTGGATTATGATAGAGGGCTGTGAGACTTTGACCTGAGTGCAAAAATGGAGGCTCTAGACCCTCCCAGAGCTGAGATATCAAAATTCAAAATTTCGACCCGAAAAAAAAACGACAGTGTTACCCCTTACGTTTTTTTTTTCATTTTCGGGCAAAAAATTAAGTTTCTCCAATCTTCTCAAAACTCTGGATTATGATAGAGGGCTGTGAGACTTTGACCTGAGTGCAAAAATGGAGGCTCTAGACCCTTCCAGAGCTGAGATATCGAAACTCAAAATTTCGACCCGAAAAAAAAACGACAGTGTTACCCCTTACGTTTTTTTTCATTTTCGGGCAAAAAATTAAGTTTCTCCAATCTTCTCAAAACTCTGGATTATGATAGAGGGCTGTGAGACTTTGACCTGAGTGCAAAAATGGAGGCTCTAGACCCTTCCAGAGCTGAGATATCAAAATTCAAAATTTCGACCCGAAAAAAAAAAACGACAGTGTTACCCCTTACGTTTTTTTTTTCATTTTCGGGCAAAAAATTAAGTTTCTCCAATCTTCTCAAAACTCTGGATTATGATAGAGGGCTGTGAGACTTTGACCTGAGTGCAAAAATGGAGGCTCTAGACCCTTCCAGAGCTGAGATATCGAAACTCAAAATTTCGACCCGGAAAAAAAACGACAGTGTTACCCCTTACGTTTTTTTTCATTTTCGGGCAAAAAATTAAGTTTCTCCAATCTTCTCAAAACTCTGGATTATGATAGAGGGCTGTGAGACTTTGACCTGAGTGCAAAAATGGAGGCTCTAGACCCTTCCAGAGCTGAGATATCAAAATTCAAAATTTCGACCTGAAAAAAAAAAAACGACAGTGTTACCCCTTTCGTTTTTTTTTTTCATTTTCGGGCGAAAAATTAAGTTTCTCCAATCTTCTCAAAACTCTGGATTATGATAGAGGGCTGTGAGACTTTGACCTGAGTGCAAAAATGGAGGCTCTAGACCCTTCCAGAGCTGAGATATAAAAATACAAAATTTCGACCCGAAAAAAACGACAGTGTTACCCCTTTCGTTTTTTTTCATTTTCGGCCGAAAAATTAAGTTTCTCCAATCTTCTCAAAACTCTGGATTATGATAGAGGGCTGTGAGACTTTGACCTGAGTGCAAAAATGGAGGCTCTAGACCCTCCCAGAGCTGAGATATCAAAATTCAAAATTTCGACCCGAAAAAAAAAAAACGACAGTGTTACCCCTTACGTTTTTTTTCATTTTCGGGCAAAAAATTAAGTTTCTCCAATCTTCTCAAAACTCTGGATTATGATAGTGAGACTTTGACCTGAGTGCAAAAATGGAGGCTCTAGACCCTTCCAGAGCTGAGATATAAAAATTCAAAATTTCGACCCGAAAAAAAAAACGACAGTGTTACCCCTTTCGTTTTTTTTCATTTTCGGGCGAAAAATTAAGTTTCTCAAATCTTCTCAAAACTCTGGATCATGATAGAGGGCTGTGAGACTTTGACCTGAGTGCAAAAATGGAGGCTCTAGTCCCTTCCAGAGCTGAGATATCAAAATTCAAAATTTCGACCCGAAAAAAAACCGACAGTGTTACCCCTTTCGTTTTTTTTTTTCATTTTCGGGCGAAAAATTAAGTTTCTCCAATCTTCTCAAAACTCTGGATTATGATAGAGGGCTGTGAGACTTTGACCTGAGTGCAAAAATGGAGGCTCTAGACCCTTCCAGAGCTGAGATATAGAAACTCAAATTTTCGACCCGGAAAAAAAACGACAGTGTTACCCCTTACGTTTTTTTTCATTTTCGGGCGAAAAATTAAGTTTCTCCAATCTTCTCAAAACTCTGGATTATGATAGAGGGCTGTGAGACTTTGACCTGAGTGCAAAAATGGAGGCTCTAGACCCTTCCAGAGCTGAGATATCAAAATTCAAAATTTCGACCTGAAAAAAAAAAAACGACAGTGTTACCCCTTTCGTTTTTTTTTCATTTTCGGGCGAAAAATTAAGTTTCTCCAATCTTCTCAAAACTCTGGATTATGATAGAGGGCTGTGAGACTTTGACCTGAGTGCAAAAATGGAGGCTCTAGACCCTTCCAGAGCTGAGATATAAAAATACAAAATTTCGACCCGAAAAAAAACGACAGTGTTACCCCTTTCGTTTTTTTTTTCATTTTCGGGCGAAAAATTAAGTTTCTCCAATCTTCTCAAAACTCTGGATTATGATAGAGGGCTGTGAGACTTTGACCTGAGTGCAAAAATGGAGGCTCTAGACCCTTCCAGAGCTGTAATATCAAAATTCAAAATTTCGACCCGAAAAAAAAAAAAACGACAGTGTTACCCCTTTCGTTTTTTTTTCATTTTCGGGCGAAAAATTAAGTTTCTCCAATCTTCTCAAAACTCTGGATTATGATAGAGGGCTGTGAGACTTTGACCTGAGTGCAAAAATGGAGGCTCTAGACCCTTCCAGAGCTGAGATATCAAAACTCAAAATTTCGACCCGAAAAAAAAAAACACATTGTTACCCCTTACGTTTTTTTTTTTCATTTTCGGGCAAAAAATTAAGTTTCTCCAATCTTCTCAAAACTCTGGATTATGATAGAGGGCTGTGAGACTTTGACCTGAGTGCAAAAATGGAGGCTCTAGACCCTCCCAGAGCTGAGATATCAAAATTCAAAATTTCGACCCGAAAAAAAAACGACAGTGTTACCCCTTACGTTTTTTTTTTCATTTTCGGGCAAAAAATTAAGTTTCTCCAATCTTCTCAAAACTCTGGATTATGATAGAGGGCTGTGAGACTTTGACCTGAGTGCAAAAATGGAGGCTCTAGACCCTTCCAGAGCTGAGATATCGAAACTCAAAATTTCGACCCGAAAAAAAAACGACAGTGTTACCCCTTACGTTTTTTTTCATTTTCGGGCAAAAAATTAAGTTTCTCCAATCTTCTCAAAACTCTGGATTATGATAGAGGGCTGTGAGACTTTGACCTGAGTGCAAAAATGGAGGCTCTAGACCCTTCCAGAGCTGAGATATCAAAATTCAAAATTTCGACCCGAAAAAAAAAAACGACAGTGTTACCCCTTACGTTTTTTTTTTCATTTTCGGGCAAAAAATTAAGTTTCTCCAATCTTCTCAAAACTCTGGATTATGATAGAGGGCTGTGAGACTTTGACCTGAGTGCAAAAATGGAGGCTCTAGACCCTTCCAGAGCTGAGATATCGAAACTCAAAATTTCGACCCGGAAAAAAAACGACAGTGTTACCCCTTACGTTTTTTTTCATTTTCGGGCAAAAAATTAAGTTTCTCCAATCTTCTCAAAACTCTGGATTATGATAGAGGGCTGTGAGACTTTGACCTGAGTGCAAAAATGGAGGCTCTAGACCCTTCCAGAGCTGAGATATCAAAATTCAAAATTTCGACCTGAAAAAAAAAAAACGACAGTGTTACCCCTTTCGTTTTTTTTTTTCATTTTCGGGCGAAAAATTAAGTTTCTCCAATCTTCTCAAAACTCTGGATTATGATAGAGGGCTGTGAGACTTTGACCTGAGTGCAAAAATGGAGGCTCTAGACCCTTCCAGAGCTGAGATATAAAAATACAAAATTTCGACCCGAAAAAAACGACAGTGTTACCCCTTTCGTTTTTTTTCATTTTCGGCCGAAAAATTAAGTTTCTCCAATCTTCTCAAAACTCTGGATTATGATAGAGGGCTGTGAGACTTTGACCTGAGTGCAAAAATGGAGGCTCTAGACCCTCCCAGAGCTGAGATATCAAAATTCAAAATTTCGACCCGAAAAAAAAAAAACGACAGTGTTACCCCTTACGTTTTTTTTTCATTTTCGGGCAAAAAATTAAGTTTCTCCAATCTTCTCAAAACTCTGGATTATGATAGTGAGACTTTGACCTGAGTGCAAAAATGGAGGCTCTAGACCCTTCCAGAGCTGAGATATAAAAATTCAAAATTTCGACCCGAAAAAAAAAACGACAGTGTTACCCCTTTCGTTTTTTTTCATTTTCGGGCGAAAAATTAAGTTTCTCAAATCTTCTCAAAACTCTGGATTATGATAGAGGGCTGTGAGACTTTGACCTGAGTGCAAAAATGGAGGCTCTAGTCCCTTCCAGAGCTGAGATATCAAAATTCAAAATTTCGACCCGAAAAAAAACCGACAGTGTTACCCCTTTCGTTTTTTTTTTTCATTTTCGGGCGAAAAATTAAGTTTCTCCAATCTTCTCAAAACTCTGGATTATGATAGAGGGCTGTGAGACTTTGACCTGAGTGCAAAAATGGAGGCTCTAGACCCTTCCAGAGCTGAGATATAGAAACTCAAATTTTCGACCCGGAAAAAAAACGACAGTGTTACCCCTTACGTTTTTTTTCATTTTCGGGCGAAAAATTAAGTTTCTCCAATCTTCTCAAAACTCTGGATTATGATAGAGGGCTGTGAGACTTTGACCTGAGTGCAAAAATGGAGGCTCTAGACCCTTCCAGAGCTGAGATATCAAAATTCAAAATTTCGACCTGAAAAAAAAAAAACGACAGTGTTACCCCTTTCGTTTTTTTTTCATTTTCGGGCGAAAAATTAAGTTTCTCCAATCTTCTCAAAACTCTGGATTATGATAGAGGGCTGTGAGACTTTGACCTGAGTGCAAAAATGGAGGCTCTAGACCCTTCCAGAGCTGAGATATAAAAATACAAAATTTCGACCCGAAAAAAAACGACAGTGTTACCCCTTTCGTTTTTTTTTTCATTTTCGGGCGAAAAATTAAGTTTCTCCAATCTTCTCAAAACTCTGGATTATGATAGAGGGCTGTGAGACTTTGACCTGAGTGCAAAAATGGAGGCTCTAGACCCTTCCAGAGCTGTAATATCAAAATTCAAAATTTCGACCCGAAAAAAAAAAAAACGACAGTGTTACCCCTTTCGTTTTTTTTTCATTTTCGGGCGAAAAATTAAGTTTCTCCAATCTTCTCAAAACTCTGGATTATGATAGAGGGCTGTGAGACTTTGACCTGAGTGCAAAAATGGAGGCTCTAGACCCTTCCAGAGCTGAGATATCGAAACTCAAAATTTCGACCCGAAAAAAAAAACACATTGTTACCCCTTACGTTTTTTTTTTTCATTTTCGGGCAAAAAATTAAGTTTCTCCAATCTTCTCAAAACTCTGGATTATGATAGAGGGCTGTGAGACTTTGACCTGAGTGCAAAAATGGAGGCTCTAGACCCTCCCAGAGCTGAGATATCAAAATTCAAAATTTCGACCCGAAAAAAAAACGACAGTGTTACCCCTTACGTTTTTTTTTCATTTTCGGGCAAAAAATTAAGTTTCTCCAATCTTCTCAAAACTCTGGATTATGATAGAGGGCTGTGAGACTTTGACCTGAGTGCAAAAATGGAGGCTCTAGACCCTTCCAGAGCTGAGATATCGAAACTCAAAATTTCGACCCGAAAAAAAAACGACAGTGTTACCCCTTACGTTTTTTTTCATTTTCGGGCAAAAAATTAAGTTTCTCCAATCTTCTCAAAACTCTGGATTATGATAGAGGGCTGTGAGACTTTGACCTGAGTGCAAAAATGGAGGCTCTAGACCCTTCCAGAGCTGAGATATCAAAATTCAAAATTTCGACCCGAAAAAAAAACGACAGTGTTACCCCTTACGTTTTTTTTTTCATTTTCGGGCAAAAAATTAAGTTTCTCCAATCTTCTCAAAACTCTGGATTATGATAGAGGGCTGTGAGACTTTGACCTGAGTGCAAAAATGGAGGCTCTAGACCCTTCCAGAGCTGAGATATCAAAATTCAAAATTTCGACCCGAAAAAAAAACGACAGTGTTACCCCTTACGGTTTTTTTTTCATTTTGGGGCAAAAAATTAAGTTTCTCCAATCTTCTCAAAACTCTGGATTATGATAGAGGTCTGTGAGACTTTGACCTGAGTGCAAAAATGGAGGCTCTAGACTCTTCCAGAGCAGAGATATCAAAATTCAAAATTTCGACCCAAAAAAAAAAAACGACAGTGTTACCCCTTACGTTTTTTTTTCATTTTCGGGCAAAAAAATAAGTTTCTCCAGTCTTCTCAAAACTCTGGATTATGATAGAGGGCTGTGAGACTTTGACCTGAGTGCAAAAATGGAGGCTCTAGACCCTTCCAGAGCTGAGATATCAAAATTCAAAATTTCGACCCGAAAAAAAAACGACAGTGTTACCCCTTTCGTTTTTTTTTTCATTTTCGGGCGAAAAATTAAGTTTCTCCAATCTTCTCAAAACTCTGGATTATGATAGAGGGCTGTGAGACTTTGACCTGAGTGCAAAAATAAATGGAGGCTCTAGACCCTTCCAGAGCTGAGATATCAAAATTCAAAATTTCGACCCGAACAAAAAAACGACAGTGTTACCCCTTTCGGTTTTTTTTCATTTTCGGGCGAAAAATTAAGTTTCTCCAATCTTCTCAAAACTCTGGATTATGATAGAGGGCTGTGAGACTTTGACCTGAGTGCAAAAATAAATGGAGGCTCTAGACCCTTCCAGAGCTGAGATATAGAAATTCAAAATTTCGACCCGAAAAAAAAACCGACAGTGTTACCCCTTTCGTTTTTTTTTTCATTTTCGGGCGAAAAATTAAGTTTCTCCAATCTTCTCAAAACTCTGGATTATGATGGAGGGCTGTGAGACTTTGACCTGAGTGCAAAAATGGAGGCTCTAGACCCTTCCAGAGCTGAGATATCAAAACTCAAAATTTCGACCCGAAAAAAAAAACGACAGTGTTACCCCTTACGTTTTTTTTCATTTTCGGGCAAAACATTAAGTTTCTCCAATCTTCTCAAAACTCTGGATTATGATAGAGGGCTGTGAGACTTTGACCTGAGTGCAAAAATGGAGGCTCTAGACCCTTCCAGAGCTGAGATATCAAAATTCAAAATTTCGACCCGAAAAAAAAACGACAATGTTACCCCTTTCGTTTTTTTTCATTTTCGGGCGAAAAATTAAGTTTCTCCAATCTTCTCAAAACTCTGGATTATGATAGAGGGCTGTGAGACTTTGACCTGAGTGCAAAAATGGAGGCTCTAGACCCTTCCAGAGCTGAGATATCAAAATTCAAAATTTCGACCCGAAAAAAAAACGACAGTGTTACCCCTTTCGTTTTTTTTCATTTTCGGGCGAAAAATTAAGTTTCTCCAATCTTCTCAAAACTCTGGATCATGATAGAGGGCTGTGAGACTTTGACCTGAGTGAAAAAATGGAGGCTCTAGACCCTTCCAGAGCTGAGATATCGAAACTCAAAATTTCGACCCGAAAAAAAAAAACGACAGTGTTACCCCTTACGTTTTTTTTCATTTTCGGGCAAAAAATTAAGTTTCTCCAATCTTCTCAAAACTCTGGTTTATGATAGAGGGCTGTGAGACTTTGACCTGAGTGCAAAAATGGAGGCTCTAGACCCTTCCAGAGCTGAGATATCGAAACTCAAAATTTCGACCCGGAAAAAAAAACGACGGTGTTACCCCTTACGTTTTTTTTTTCATTTTCGGGCAAAAAATTAAGTTTCTCCAATCTTCTCAAAACTCTGGATTATGATAGAGGGCTGTGAGACTTTGACCTGAGTGCAAAAATGGAGGCTCTAGACCCTTCCAGAGCTGAGATATCGAAACTCAAAATTTCGACCCGGAAAAAAAACGACAGTGTTACCCCTTACGTTTTTTTTCATTTTCGGGCAAAAAATTAAGTTTCTCCAATCTTCTCAAAACTCTGGATTATGATAGAGGGCTGTGAGACTTTGACCTGAGTGCAAAAATGGAGGCTCTAGACCCTTCCAGAGCTGAGATATCGAAACTCAAAATTTCGACCCGAAAAAAAAAACCGACAGTGTTACCCCTTACGTTTTCTTTCATTTTCGGGCAAAAAATTAAGTTTCTCCAATCTTCTCAAAACTCTGGATTATGATAGAGGGCTGTGAGACTTTGACCTGAGTGCAAAAATGGAGGCTCTAGACCCTTCCAGAGCTGAGATATCAAAATTCAAAATTTCGACCCGAAAAAAAAACGACAGTGTTACCCCTTACGTTTTTTTTTTCATTTTCGGGCAAAAAATTAAGTTTCTCCAATCTTCTCAAAACTCTGGATTATGATAGAGGGCTGTGAGACTTTGACCTGAGTGCAAAAATGGAGGCTCTAGACCCTTCCAGAGCTGAGATAGCAAAATTCAAAATTTCGACCCGAAAAAAAAACTACAGTGTTACCCCTTTCGTTTTTTTTTTGTTTTCGGCCGAAAAATTAAGTTTCTCCAATCTTCTCAAAACTCTGGATTATGATAGAGGGCTGTGAGACTTTGACCTGAGTGCAAAAATGGAGGCTCTAGACCCTTCCAGAGCTGAGATATCAAAATTCTAAATTTCGACCTGAAAAAAAAAAACGACAGTGTTACCCCTTTCGTTTTTTTTTTTCATTTTCGGGCGAAAAATTAAGTTTCTCCAATCTTCTCAAAACTCTGGATTATGATAGAGGGCTGTGAGACTTTGACCTGAGTGCAAAAATGGAGGCTCTAGACCCTTCCAGAGCTGAGATATAAAAATACAAAATTTCGCCCCGAAAAAAAACGACAGTGTTACCCCTTTCGTTTTTTTTCATTTTCGGGCAAAAAATTAAGTTTCTCCGATCTTCTCAAAACTCTGGATTATGATAGAGGGCTGTGAGACTTTGACCTGAGTGCAAAAATGGAGGCTCTAGACCCTTCCAGAGCTGAGATAGCAAAATTCAAAATTTCGACCCGAAAAAAAAACTACAGTGTTACCCCTTTCGTTTTTTTTTTGTTTTCGGCCGAAAAATTAAGTTTCTCCAATCTTCTCAAAACTCTGGATTATGATAGAGGGCTGTGAGACTTTGACCTGAGTGCAAAAATGGAGGCTCTAGACCCTTCCAGAGCTGAGATATCAAAATTCTAAATTTCGACCTGAAAAAAAAAAACGACAGTGTTACCCCTTTCGTTTTTTTTTTTCATTTTCGGGCGAAAAATTAAGTTTCTCCAATCTTCTCAAAACTCTGGATTATGATAGAGGGCTGTGAGACTTTGACCTGAGTGCAAAAATGGAGGCTCTAGACCCTTCCAGAGCTGAGATATAAAAATACAAAATTTCGCCCCGAAAAAAAACGACAGTGTTACCCCTTTCGTTTTTTTTCATTTTCGGGCAAAAAATTAAGTTTCTCCGATCTTCTCAAAACTCTGGATTATGATAGAGGGCTGTGAGACTTTGACCTGAGTGCAAAAATGGAGGCTCTAGACCCTTCCAGAGCTGAGATATCAAAATTCAAAATTTCGTCCCGAAAAAAAAAACGACAGTGTTACCCCTTACGGTTTTTTTTTCATTTTCGGGCAAAAAAATTAAGTTTCTCCAATCTTCTCAAAACTCTGGATTATGATAGAGGGCTGTGAGACTTTGACCTGAGTGCAAAAATGGAGGCTCTAGACCCTTCCAGAGCTGAGATATCGAAACTCAAAATTTCGACCCGGAAAAAAAACGACAGTGTTACCCCTTACGTTTTTTTTCATTTTCGGGCAAAAAATTAAGTTTCTCCAATCTTCTCAAAACTCTGGATTATGATAGAGGGCTGTGAGACTTTGACCTGAGTGCAAAAATGGAGGCTCTAGACCCTTCCAGAGCTGAGATAGCAAAATTCAAAATTTCGACCCGAAAAAAAAACTACAGTGTTACCCCTTTCGTTTTTTTTTTTCGTTTTCGGCCGAAAAATTAAGTTTCTCCAATCTTCTCAAAACTCTGGATTATGATAGAGGGCTGTGAGACTTTGA
This sequence comes from Pimephales promelas, assembly GCF_988280905.1. Classification (NCBI taxonomy): domain Eukaryota; kingdom Metazoa; phylum Chordata; class Actinopteri; order Cypriniformes; family Leuciscidae; genus Pimephales; species Pimephales promelas. The sequence continues at coordinate 51,755,598 of NC_142769.1, read as the reverse complement.
CCTGAGTGCAAAAATGGAGGCTCTAGACTCTTCCAGAGCTGAGATATCAAAATTCAAAATTTCGACCTGAAAAAAAAAAACGACAGTGTTACCCCTTTCGTTTTTTTTTTTCATTTTCGGGCGAAAAATTAAGTTTCTCCAATCTTCTCAAAACTCTGGATTATGATAGAGGGCTGTGAGACTTTGACCTGAGTGCAAAAATGGAGGCTCTAGACCCTTCCAGAGCTGAGATATAAAAATACAAAATTTCGACCCGAAAAAAAACGACAGTGTCACCCCTTTCGTTTTTTTTCATTTTCGGGCGAAAAATTAAGTTTCTCCAATCTTCTCAAAACTCTGGATTATGATAGAGGGCTGTGAGACTTTGACCTGAGTGCAAAAATGGAGGCTCTAGACCCTTCCAGAGCTGAGATATCAAAATTCAAAATTTCGACCCGAAAAAAAAAACGACAGTGTTACCCCTTTCGTTTTTTTTTCATTTTCGGGCGAAAAATTAAGTTTCTCCAATCTTCTCAAAACTCTGGATTATGATAGAGGGCTGTGAGACTTTGACCTGAGTGCAAAAATGGAGGCTCTAGACCCTTCCAGAGCTGAGATATCGAAACTCAAAATTTCGACCCGAAAAAAAAAACAGAGTGTTACCCCTTACGTTTTTTTTCATTTTCGGGCAAAAAAATTAAGTTTCTCCAATCTTCTCAAAACTCTGGATTATGATAGAGGGCTGTGAGACTTTGACCTGAGTGCAAAAATGGAGGCTCTAGACCCTCCCAGAGCTGAGATATCAAAATTCAAAATTTCGACCCGAAAAAAAAACGACAGTGTTACCCCTTACGTTTTTTTTTCATTTTCGGGCAAAAAATTAAGTTTCTCCAATCTTTTCAAAACTCTGGATTATGATAGAGGGCTGTGAGACTTTGACCTGAGTGCAAAAATGGAGGCTCTAGACCCTTCCAGAGCTGAGATATCGAAACTCAAAATTTCGACCCGAAAAAAAAAACACAGTGTTACCCCTTACGTTTTTTTTTCATTTTCGGGCAAAAAATTAAGTTTCTCCAATCTTCTCAAAACTCTGGATTATGATAGAGGGCTGTGAGACTTTGACCTGAGTGCAAAAATGGAGGCTCTAGACCCTCCCAGAGCTGAGATATCAAAATTCAAAATTTCGACCCGAAAAAAAAACGACAGTGTTACCCCTTACGTTTTTTTTTCATTTTCGGGCAAAAAATTAAGTTTCTCCAATCTTCTCAAAACTCTGGATTATGATAGAGGGCTGTGAGACTTTGACCTGAGTGCAAAAATGGAGGCTCTAGACCCTTCCAGAGCTGAGATATCGAAACTCAAAATTTCGACCCGAAAAAAAAACGACAGTGTTACCCCTTACGTTTTTTTTTCATTTTCGGGCAAAAAATTAAGTTTCTCCAATCTTCTCAAAACTCTGGATTATGATAGAGGGCTGTGAGACTTTGACCTGAGTGCAAAAATGGAGGCTCTAGACCCTTCCAGAGCTGAGATATCAAAATTCAAAATTTCGACCCGAAAAAAAAACGACAGTGTTACCCCTTACGTTTTTTTTTTTCATTTTCGGGCAAAAAATTAAGTTTCTCCAATCTTCTCAAAACTCTGGATTATGATAGAGGGCTGTGAGACTTTGACCTGAGTGCAAAAATGGAGGCTCTAGACCCTTCCAGAGCTGAGATATCAAAATTCAAAATTTCGACCTGAAAAAAAAAACGACAGTGTTACCCCTTTCGTTTTTTTTTTCATTTTCGGGCGAAAAATTAAGTTTCTCCAATCTTCTCAAAACTCTGGATTATGATAGAGGGCTGTGAGACTTTGACCTGAGTGCAAAAATGGAGGCTCTAGACCCTTCCAGAGCTGAGATATAAAAATACAAAATTTCGACCCGAAAAAAACGACAGTGTTACCCCTTTCGTTTTTTTTCATTTTCGGCCGAAAAATTAAGTTTCTCCAATCTTCTCAAAACTCTGGATTATGATAGAGGGCTGTGAGACTTTGACCTGAGTGCAAAAATGGAGGCTCTAGACCCTCCCAGAGCTGAGATATCAAAATTCAAAATTTCGACGCGAAAAAAAAAAACGACAGTGTTACCCCTTACGTTTTTTTTCATTTTCGGGCAAAAAATTAAGTTTCTCCAATCTTCTCAAAACTCTGGATTATGATAGTGAGACTTTGACCTGAGTGCAAAAATGGAGGCTCTAGACCCTTCCAGAGCTGAGATATAAAAATTCAAAATTTCGACCCGAAAAAAAAAACGACAGTGTTACCCCTTTCGTTTTTTTTCATTTTCGGGCGAAAAATTAAGTTTCTCAAATCTTCTCAAAACTCTGGATTATGATAGAGGGCTGTGAGACTTTGACCTGAGTGCAAAAATGGAGGCTCTAGACCCTTCCAGAGCTGAGATATCAAAATTCAAAATTTCGACCCGAAAAAAAACCGACAGTTTTACCCCTTTCGTTTTTTTTTTTTCATTTTCGGGCGAAAAATTAAGTTTCTCCAATCTTCTCAAAACTCTGGATTATGATAGAGGGCTGTGAGACTTTGACCTGAGTGCAAAAATGGAGGCTCTAGACCCTTCCAGAGCTGAGATATCAAAATTCAAAATTTCGACCTGAAAAAAAAAAAACGACAGTGTTACCCCTTTCGTTTTTTTTTCATTTTCGGGCGAAAAATTAAGTTTCTCCAATCTTCTCAAAACTCTGGATTATGATAGAGGGCTGTGAGACTTTGACCTGAGTGCAAAAATGGAGGCTCTAGACCCTTCCAGAGCTGAGATATAAAAATACAAAATTTCGACCCGAAAAAAAACGACAGTGTTACCCCTTTCGTTTTTTTTTTCATTTTCGGGCGAAAAATTAAGTTTCTCCAATCTTCTCAAAACTCTGGATTATGATAGAGGGCTGTGAGACTTTGACCTGAGTGCAAAAATGGAGGCTCTAGACCCTTCCAGAGCTGTAATATCAAAATTCAAAATTTCGACCCGAAAAAAAAAAAACGACAGTGTTACCCCTTTCGTTTTTTTTTCATTTTCGGGCGAAAAATTAAGTTTCTCCAATCTTCTCAAAACTCTGGATTATGATAGAGGGCTGTGAGACTTTGACCTGAGTGCAAAAATGGAGGCTCTAGACCCTTCCAGAGCTGAGATATCGAAACTCAAAATTTCGACCCGAAAAAAAAAAACACAGTGTTACCCCTTACGTTTTTTTTTTTTCATTTTCGGGCAAAAAATTAAGTTTCTCCAATCTTCTCAAAACTCTGGATTATGATAGAGGGCTGTGAGACTTTGACCTGAGTGCAAAAATGGAGGCTCTAGACCCTCCCAGAGCTGAGATATCAAAATTCAAAATTTCGACCCGAAAAAAAAACGACAGTGTTACACCTTACGTTTTTTTTTCATTTTCGGGCAAAAAATTAAGTTTCTCCAATCTTCTCAAAACTCTGGATTATGATAGAGGGCTGTGAGACTTTGACCTGAGTGCAAAAATGGAGGCTCTAGACCCTTCCAGAGCTGAGATATCGAAACTCAAAATTTCGACCCGAAAAAAAAACGACAGTGTTACCCCTTACGTTTTTTTTCATTTTCGGGCAAAAAATTAAGTTTCTCCAATCTTCTCAAAACTCTGGATTATGATAGAGGGCTGTGAGACTTTGACCTGAGTGCAAAAATGGAGGCTCTAGACCCTTCCAGAGCTGAGATATCAAAATTCAAAATTTCGACCCGAAAAAAAAACGACAGTGTTACCCCTTACGTTTTTTTTTTCATTTTCGGGCAAAAAATTAAGTTTCTCCAATCTTCTCAAAACTCTGGATTATGATAGAGGGCTGTGAGACTTTGACCTGAGTGCAAAAATGGAGGCTCTAGACCCTTCCAGAGCTGAGATATCAAAATTCAAAATTTCGACCCGAAAAAAAAACGACAGTGTTACCCCTTACGTTTTTTTTTTATTTTGGGGCAAAAAATTAAGTTTCTCCAATCTTCTCAAAACTCTGGATTATGATAGAGGTCTGTGAGACTTTGACCTGAGTGCAAAAATGGAGGCTCTAGACTCTTCCAGAGCAGAGATATCAAAATTCAAAATTTCGACCCGAAAAAAAAAAACGACAGTGTTACCCCTTACGTTTTTTTTTTCATTTTCGGGCAAAAAAATAAGTTTCTCCAGTCTTCTCAAAACTCTGGATTATGATAGAGGGCTGTGAGACTTTGACCTGAGTGCAAAAATGGAGGCTCTAGACCCTTCCAGAGCTGAGATATCAAAATTCAAAATTTCGACCCGAAAAAAAAAACGACAGTGATACCTCTTTCGTTTTTTTTCATTTTCGGGCGAAAAATTAAGTTTCTCTAATCTTCTCAAAACTCTGGATTATGATAGAGGGCTGTGAGACTTTGACCTGAGTGCAAAAATGGAGGCTCTAGACCCTCCCAGAGCTGAGATATCAAAATTCAAAATTTCGACCCGAACAAAAAAACGACAGTGATACCTCTTTCGTTTTTTTTCATTTTCGGGCGAAAAATTAAGTTTCTCTAATCTTCTCAAAACTCTGGATTATGATAGAGGGCTGTGAGACTTTGACCTGAGTGCAAAAATGGAGGCTCTAGACCCTCCCAGAGCTGAGATATCAAAATTCAAAATTTCGACCCGAACAAAAAAACGACAGTGTTACCCCTTTCGTTTTTTTTTCATTTTCGGGCGAAAAATTAAGTTTCTCCAATCTTCTCAAAACTCTGGATTATGATAGAGGGCTGTGAGACTTTGACCTGAGTGCAAAAATAAATGGAGGCTCTAGACCCTTCCAGAGCTGAGATATAGAAATTCAAAATTTCGACCCGAAAAAAAAACCGACAGTGTTACCCCTTTCGTTTTTTTTTCATTTTCGGGCGAAAAATTAAGTTTCTCCAATCTTCTCAAAACTCTGGATTATGATGGAGGGCTGTGAGACTTTGACCTGAGTGCAAAAATGGAGGCTCTAGACCCTTCCAGAGCTGAGATATCAAAACTCAAAATTTCGACCCGAAAAAAAAACGACAGTGTTACCCCTTACGTTTTTTTTCATTTTCGGGCAAAACATTAAGTTTCTCCAATCTTCTCAAAACTCTGGATTATGATAGAGGGCTGTGAGACTTTGACCTGAGTGCAAAAATGGAGGCTCTAGACCCTTCCAGAGCTGAGATATCAAAATTCAAAATTTCGACCCGAAAAAAAAACGACAATGTTACCCCTTTCGTTTTTTTTCATTTTCGGGCGAAAAATTAAGTTTCTCCAATCTTCTCAAAACTCTGGATTATGATAGAGGGCTGTGAGACTTTGACCTGAGTGCAAAAATGGAGGCTCTAGACCCTTCCAGAGCTGAGATATCAAAATTCAAAATTTCGACCCGAAAAAAAAACGACAGTGTTACCCCTTTCGTTTTTTTTCATTTTCGGGCGAAAAATTAAGTTTCTCCAATCTTCTCAAAACTCTGGATTATGATAGAGGGCTGTGAGACTTTGACCTGAGTGAAAAAATGGAGGCTCTAGACCCTTCCAGAGCTGAGATATCGAAACTCAAAATTTCGACCCGAAAAAAAAAAACGACAGTGTTACCCCTTACGTTTTTTTTCATTTTCGGGCAAAAAATTAAGTTTCTCCAATCTTCTCAAAACTCTGGATTATGATAGAGGGCTGTGAGACTTTGACCTGAGTGCAAAAATAAATGGAGGCTCTAGACCCTTCCAGAGCTGAGATATAGAAATTCAAAATTTCGACCCGAAAAAAAAACCGACAGTGTTACCCCTTTCGTTTTTTTTTTCATTTTCGGGCGAAAAATTAAGTTTCTCCAATCTTCTCAAAACTCTGGATTATGATGGAGGGCTGTGAGACTTTGACCTGAGTGCAAAAATGGAGGCTCTAGACCCTTCCAGAGCTGAGATATCAAAACTCAAAATTTCGACCCGAAAAAAAAACGACAGTGTTACCCCTTACGTTTTTTTTCATTTTCGGGCAAAACATTAAGTTTCTCCAATCTTCTCAAAACTCTGGATTATGATAGAGGGCTGTGAGACTTTGACCTGAGTGCAAAAATGGAGGCTCTAGACCCTTCCAGAGCTGAGATATCAAAATTCAAAATTTCGACCCGAAAAAAAAACGACAATGTTACCCCTTTCGTTTTTTTTCATTTTCGGGCGAAAAATTAAGTTTCTCCAATCTTCTCAAAACTCTGGATTATGATAGAGGGCTGTGAGACTTTGACCTGAGTGCAAAAATGGAGGCTCTAGACCCTTCCAGAGCTGAGATATCAAAATTCAAAATTTCGACCCGAAAAAAAAACGACAGTGTTACCCCTTTCGTTTTTTTTCATTTTCGGGCGAAAAATTAAGTTTCTCCAATCTTCTCAAAACTCTGGATTATGATAGAGGGCTGTGAGACTTTGACCTGAGTGAAAAAATGGAGGCTCTAGACCCTTCCAGAGCTGAGATATCGAAACTCAAAATTTCGACCCGAAAAAAAAAAACGACAGTGTTACCCCTTACGTTTTTTTTCATTTTCGGGCAAAAAATTAAGTTTCTCCAATCTTCTCAAAACTCTGGATTATGATAGAGGGCTGTGAGACTTTGACCTGAGTGCAAAAATGGAGGCTCTAGACCCTTCCAGAGCTGAGATATCGAAACTCAAAATTTCGACCCGGAAAAAAAAACGACGGTGTTACCCCTTACGTTTTTTTTTTCATTTTCGGGCAAAAAATTAAGTTTCTCCAATCTTCTCAAAACTCTGGATTATGATAGAGGGCTGTGAGACTTTGACCTGAGTGCAAAAATGGAGGCTCTAGACCCTTCCAGAGCTGAGATATCGAAACTCAAAATTTCGACCCGGAAAAAAAACGACAGTGTTACCCCTTACGTTTTTTTTCATTTTCGGGCAAAAAATTAAGTTTCTCCAATCTTCTCAAAACTCTGGATTATGATAGAGGGCTGTGAGACTTTGACCTGAGTGCAAAAATGGAGGCTCTAGACCCTTCCAGAGCTGAGATATCGAAACTCAAAATTTCGACCCGAAAAAAAAAAACGACAGTGTTACCCCTTACGTTTTCTTTCATTTTCGGGCAAAAAATTAAGTTTCTCCAATCTTCTCAAAACTCTGGATTATGATAGAGGGCTGTGAGACTTTGACCTGAGTGCAAAAATGGAGGCTCTAGACCCTTCCAGAGCTGAGATATCAAAATTCAAAATTTCGACCCGAAAAAAAAACGACAGTGTTACCCCTTACGTTTTTTTTTTCATTTTCGGGCAAAAAATTAAGTTTCTCCAATCTTCTCAAAACTTTGGATTATGATAGAGGGCTGTGAGACTTTGACCTGAGTGCAAAAATGGAGGCTCTAGACCCTTCCAGAGCTGAGATATCGAAACTCAAAATTTCGACCCGGAAAAAAAACGACAGTGTTACCCCTTACGTTTTTTTTCATTTTCGGGCAAAAAATTAAGTTTCTCCAATCTTCTCAAAACTCTGGATTATGATAGAGGGCTGTGAGACTTTGACCTGAGTGCAAAAATGGAGGCTCTAGACCCTTCCAGAGCTGAGATATCGAAACTCAAAATTTCGACCCGAAAAAAAAAAACGACAGTGTTACCCCTTACGTTTTCTTTCATTTTCGGGCAAAAAATTAAGTTTCTCCAATCTTCTCAAAACTCTGGATTATGATAGAGGGCTGTGAGACTTTGACCTGAGTGCAAAAATGGAGGCTCTAGACCCTTCCAGAGCTGAGATATCAAAATTCAAAATTTCGACCCGAAAAAAAAACGACAGTGTTACCCCTTACGTTTTTTTTTTCATTTTCGGGCAAAAAATTAAGTTTCTCCAATCTTCTCAAAACTCTGGATTATGATAGAGGGCTGTGAGACTTTGACCTGAGTGCAAAAATGGAGGCTCTAGACCCTTCCAGAGCTGAGATAGCAAAATTCAAAATTTCGACCCGAAAAAAAAACTACAGTGTTACCCCTTTCGTTTTTTTTTTCGTTTTCGGCCGAAAAATTAAGTTTCTCCAATCTTCTCAAAACTCTGGATTATGATAGAGGGCTGTGAGACTTTGACCTGAGTGCAAAAATGGAGGTTCTAGACCCTTCCAGAGCTGAGATATCAAAATTCTAAATTTCGACCTGAAAAAAAAAAACGACAGTGTTACCCCTTTCGTTTTTTTTTTCATTTTCGGGCGAAAAATTAAGTTTCTCCAATCTTCTCAAAACTCTGGATTATGATAGAGGGCTGTGAGACTTTGACCTGAGTGCAAAAATGGAGGCTCTAGACCCTTCCAGAGCTGAGATATAAAAATACAAAATTTCGACCCGAAAAAAACCGACAGTGTTACCCCTTACGTTTTTTTTCATTTTCGGGCAAAAAATTAAGTTTCTCCAATCTTCTCAAAACTCTGGATTATGATAGAGGGCTGTGAGACTTTGACCTGAGTGCAAAAATGGAGGCTCTAGACCCTTCCAGAGCTGAGATATCAAAATTCAAAATTTCGACCCGAAAAAAAAAACGACAGTGTTACCCCTTACGGTTTTTTTTTTCATTTTCGGGCAAAAAAATTAAGTTTCTCCAATCTTCTCAAAACTCTGGATTATGATAGAGGGCTGTGAGACTTTGACCTGAGTGCAAAAATGGAGGCTCTAGACCCTTCCAGAGCTGAGATATCGAAACTCAAAATTTCGACCCGGAAAAAAAACGACAGTGTTACCCCTTACGTTTTTTTTCATTTTTGGGCAAAAAATTAAGTTTCTCCAATCTTCTCAAAACTCTGGATTATGATAGAGGGCTGTGAGACTTTGACCTGAGTGCAAAAATGGAGGCTCTAGACCCTTCCAGAGCTGAGATAGCAAAATTCAAAATTTCGACCCGAAAAAAAAACTACAGTGTTACCCCTTTCGTTTTTTTTTTCGTTTTCGGCCGAAAAATTAAGTTTCTCCAATCTTCTCAAAACTCTGGATTATGATAGAGGGCTGTGAGACTTTGACCTGAGTGCAAAAATGGAGGCTCTAGACCCTTCCAGAGCTGAGATATCAAAATTCAAAATTTCGACCTGAAAAAAAAAAAACGACAGTGTTACCCCTTTCGTTTTTTTTTTTCATTTTCGGGCGAAAAATTAAGTTTCTCCAATCTTCTCAAAACTCTGGATTATGATAGAGGGCTGTGAGACTTTGACCTGAGTGCAAAAATGGAGGCTCTAGACCCTTCCAGAGCTGAGATATAAAAATACAAAATTTCGACCCGAAAAAAAACGACAGTGTCACCCCTTTCGTTTTTTTTCATTTTCGGGCGAAAAATTAAGTTTCTCCAATCTTCTCAAAACTCTGGATTATGATAGAGGGCTGTGAGACTTTGACCTGAGTGCAAAAATGGAGGCTCTAGACCCTTCCAGAGCTGAGATATCAAAATTCAAAATTTCGACCCGAAAAAAAAAAACGACAGTGTTACCCCTTTCGTTTTTTTTTCATTTTCGAGCGAAAAAATTAAGTTTCTCCAATCTTCTCAAAACTCTGGATTATGATAGAGGGCTGTGAGACTTTGACCTGAGTGCAAAAATAAATGGAGGCTCTAGACCCTTCCAGAGCTGAGATATAGAAATTCAAAATTTCGACCCGAAAAAAAAAACGACAGTGTTACCCCTTTCGTTTTTTTTTTTCATTTTCGGGCGAAAAATTAAGTTTCTCCAATCTTCTTAAAACTCTGGATTATGATAGAGGGCTGTGAGACTTTGACCTGAGTGCAAAAATGGAGGCTCTAGACCCTTCCAGAGCTGAGATATCGAAACTCAAAATTTCGACCCGAAAAAAAAAAACGACAGTGTTACCCCTTACGTTTTTTTTCATTTTCGGGCAAAACATTAAGTTTCTCCAATCTTCTCAAAACTCTGGATTATGATAGAGGGCTGTGAGACTTTGACCTGAGTGCAAAAATGGAGGCTCTAGACCCTTCCAGAGCTGAGATATCAAAATTCAAAATTTCGACCCGAAAAAAAAACGACAATGTTACCCCTTTCGTTTTTTTTCATTTTCGGGCGAAAAATTAAGTTTCTCCAATCTTCTCAAAACTCTGGATTATGATAGAGGGCTGTGAGACTTTGACCTGAGTGCAAAAATGGAGGCTCTAGACCCTTCCAGAGCTGAGATATCAAAATTCAAAATTTCGACCCGAAAAAAAAACGACAGTGTTACCCCTTTCGTTTTTTTTCATTTTCGGGCGAAAAATTAAGTTTCTCCAATCTTCTCAAAACTCTGAATTATGATAGAGGGCTGTGAGACTTTGACCTGAGTGAAAAAATGGAGGCTCTAGACCCTTCCAGAGCTGAGATATCGAAACTCAAAATTTCGACCCGAAAAAAAAAAACGACAGTGTTACCCCTTACGTTTTTTTTCATTTTCGGGCAAAAAATTAAGTTTCTCCAATCTTCTCAAAACTCGGGATTATGATAGAGGGCTGTGAGACTTTGACCTGAGTGCAAAAATGGAGGCTCTAGACCCTTCCAGAGCTGAGATATCGAAACTCAAAATTTCGACCCGAAAAAAAAAAACGACAGTGTTACCCCTTACGTTTTCTTTCATTTTCGGGCGAAAAATTAAGTTTCTCCAATCTTCTCAAAACTCTGGATTATGATAGAGGGCTGTGAAACTTTGACCTGAGTGCAAAAATGGAGGCTCTAGACCCTTCCAGAGCTGAGATATCGAAACTCAAAATTTCGACCCGAAAAAAAAAAACGACAGTGTTACCCCTTACGTTTTTTTCATTTTCGGGCAAAAAATTAAGTTTCTCCAATCTTCTCAAAACTCGGGATTATGATAGAGGGCTGTGAGACTTTGACCTGAGTGCAAAAATGGAGGCTCTAGACCCTTCCAGAGCTGAGATATCGAAACTCAAAATTTCGACCCGGAAAAAAAACGACAGTGTTACCCCTTACGTTTTTTTTCATTTTCGGGCAAAAAATTAAGTTTCTCCAATCTTCTCAAAACTCTGGATTATGATAGAGGGCTGTGAGACTTTGACCTGAGTGCAAAAATGGAGGCTCTAGACCCTTCCAGAGCTGAGATATCGAAACTCAAAATTTCGACCCGAAAAAAAAAAACGACAGTGTTACCCCTTACGTTTTCTTTCATTTTCGGGCAAAAAATTAAGTTTCTCCAATCTTCTCAAAACTCTGGATTATGATAGAGGGCTGTGAGACTTTGACCTGAGTGCAAAAATGGAGGCTCTAGACCCTTCCAGAGCTGAGATATCAAAATTCAAAATTTCGACCCGAAAAAAAAACTACAGTGTTACCCCTTTCGTTTTTTTTTCGTTTTCGGCCGAAAAATTAAGTTTCTCCAATCTTCTCAAAACTCTGGATTATGATAGAGGGCTGTGAGACTTTGACCTGAGTGCAAAAATGGAGGCTCTAGACCCTTCCAGAGCTGAGATATCGAAACTCAAAATTTCGACCCGAAAAAAAAAACGACAGTGTTACCCCTTACGTTTTCTTTCATTTTCGGGCAAAAAATTAAGTTTCTCCAATCTTATCAAAACTCTGGATTATGATAGAGGGCTGTGAGACTTTGACCTGAGTGCAAAAATGGAGGCTCTAGACCCTTCCAGAGCTGAGATATAAAAATACAAAATTTCGACCCGAAAAAAAACGACAGTGTTACCCCTTACGTTTTTTTTCATTTTCGGGCAAAAAATTAAGTTTCTCCAATCTTCTCAAAACTCTGGATTATGATAGAGGGCTGTGAGACTTTGACCTGAGTGCAAAAATGGAGGCTCTAGACCCTTCCAGAGCTGAGATATCGAAACTCAAAATTTCGACCCGAAAAAAAACGACAGTGTTACCCCTTACGTTTTTTTTTTTTCATTTTCGGGCAAAAAAATTAAGTTTCTCCAATCTTCTCAAAACTCTGGATTATGATAGAGGGCTGTGAGACTTTGACCTGAGTGCAAAAATGGAGGCTCTAGACCCTTCCAGAGCTGAGATATCGAAACTCAAAATTTCGACCCGGAAAAAAAACGACAGTGTTACCCCTTACGTTTTTTTTCATTTTCGGGCAAAAAATTAAGTTTCTCCAATCTTCTCAAAACTCTGGATTATGATAGAGGGCTGTGAGACTTTGACCTGAGTGCAAAAATGGAGGCTCTAGACCCTTCCAGAGCTGAGATAGCAAAATTCAAAATTTCGACCCGAAAAAAAAACTACAGTGTTACCCCTTTCGTTTTTTTTTCCGTTTTCGGACGAAAAATTAAGTTTCTCCAATCTTCTCAAAACTCTGGATTATGATAGAGGGCTGTGAGACTTTGACCTGAGTGCAAAAATGGAGGCTCTAGACCCTTCCAGAGCTGAGATATCAAAATTCAAAATTTCGACCTGAAAAAAAAAAACGACAGTGTTACCCCTTTCGTTTTTTTTTCTTCATTTTCGGGCGAAAAATTAAGTTTCTCCAATCTTCTCAAAACTCTGGATTATGATAGAGGGCTGTGAGACTTTGACCTGAGTGCAAAAATGGAGGCTCTAGACCCTTCCAGAGCTGAGATATAAAAATACAAAATTTCGACCCGAAAAAAAACGACAGTGTCACCCCTTTCGTTTTTTTTTTCATTTTCGGGCGAAAAATTAAGTTTCTCCAATCTTCTCAAAACTCTGGATTATGATAGAGGGCTGTGAGACTTTGACCTGAGTGCAAAAATGGAGGCTCTAGACCCTTCCAGAGCTGAGATATCGAAACTCAAAATTTCGACCCGAAAAAAAAAACAGAGTGTTACCCCTTACGTTTTTTTTTCATTTTCGGGCAAAAAATTAAGTTTCTCCAATCTTCTCAAAACTCTGGATTATGATAGAGGGCTGTGAGACTTTGACCTGAGTGCAAAAATGGAGGCTCTAGACCCTCCCAGAGCTGAGATATCAAAATTCAAAATTTCGACCCGAAAAAAAAAACGACAGTGTTACCCCTTACGTTTTTTTTTCATTTTCGGGCAAAAAATTAAGTTTCTCCAATCTTCTCAAAACTCTGGATTATGATAGAGGGCTGTGAGACTTTGACCTGAGTGCAAAAATGGAGGCTCTAGACCCTTCCAGAGCTGAGATATCGAAACTCAAAATTTCGACCCGAAAAAAAAACGACAGTGTTACCCCTTACGTTTTTTTTCATTTTCGGGCAAAAAATTAAGTTTCTCCAATCTTCTCAAAACTCTGGATTATGATAGAGGGCTGTGAGACTTTGACCTGAGTGCAAAAATGGAGGCTCTAGACCCTTCCAGAGCTGAGATATCGAAACTCAAAATTTCGACCCGGAAAAAAAACGACAGTGTTACCCCTTACGTTTTTTTTCATTTTCGGGCAAAAAATTAAGTTTCTCCAATCTTCTCAAAACTCTGGATTATGATAGAGGGCTGTGAGACTTTGACCTAAGTGCAAAAATGGAGGCTCTAGACCCTTCCAGAGCTAAGATATCAAAATTCAAAATTTCGACCTGAAAAAAAAAAAAAACGACAGTGTTACCCCTTTCGTTTTTTTTTCATTTTCGGGCGAAAAATTAAGTTTCTCCAATCTTCTCAAAACTCTGGATTATGATAGAGGGCTGTGAGACTTTGACCTGAGTGCAAAAATGGAGGCTCTAGACCCTTCCAGAGCTGAGATATAAAAATACAAAATTTCGACCCGAAAAAAACGACAGTGTTACCCCTTTCGTTTTTTTTCATTTTCGGCCGAAAAATTAAGTTTCTCCAATCTTCTCAAAACTCTGGATTATGATAGAGGGCTGTGAGACTTTGACCTGAGTGCAAAAATGGAGGCTCTAGACCCTCCCAGAGCTGAGATATCAAAATTCAAAATTTCGACCCGAAAAAAAAAAAACGACAGTGTTACCCCTTACGTTTTTTTTCATTTTCGGGCAAAAAATTAAGTTTCTCCAATCTTCTCAAAACTCTGGATTATGATAGTGAGACTTTGACCTGAGTGCAAAAATGGAGGCTCTAGACCCTTCCAGAGCTGAGATATAAAAATTCAAAATTTCGACCCGAAAAAAAAAACGACAGTGTTACCCCTTTCGTTTTTTTTCATTTTCGGGCGAAAAATTAAGTTTCTCAAATCTTCTCAAAACTCTGGATCATGATAGAGGGCTGTGAGACTTTGACCTGAGTGCAAAAATGGAGGCTCTAGTCCCTTCCAGAGCTGAGATATCAAAATTCAAAATTTCGACCCGAAAAAAAACCGACAGTGTTACCCCTTTCGTTTTTTTTTTTCATTTTCGGGCGAAAAATTAAGTTTCTCCAATCTTCTCAAAACTCTGGATTATGATAGAGGGCTGTGAGACTTTGACCTGAGTGCAAAAATGGAGGCTCTAGACCCTTCCAGAGCTGAGATATAGAAACTCAAATTTTCGACCCGGAAAAAAAACGACAGTGTTACCCCTTACGTTTTTTTTCATTTTCGGGCGAAAAATTAAGTTTCTCCAATCTTCTCAAAACTCTGGATTATGATAGAGGGCTGTGAGACTTTGACCTGAGTGCAAAAATGGAGGCTCTAGACCCTTCCAGAGCTGAGATATAAAAATACAAAATTTCGACCCGAAAAAAAACGACAGTGTCACCCCTTTCGTTTTTTTTTTCATTTTCGGGCGAAAAATTAAGTTTCTCCAATCTTCTCAAAACTCTGGATTATGATAGAGGGCTGTGAGACTTTGACCTGAGTGCAAAAATGGAGGCTCTAGACCCTTCCAGAGCTGAGATATCGAAACTCAAAATTTCGACCCGAAAAAAAAAACAGAGTGTTACCCCTTACGTTTTTTTTTCATTTTCGGGCAAAAAATTAAGTTTCTCCAATCTTCTCAAAACTCTGGATTATGATAGAGGGCTGTGAGACTTTGACCTGAGTGCAAAAATGGAGGCTCTAGACCAGGGGTCACCAAACTTTTTTCTCTGGGGGCCACATTATCGTTCCTGACTGTGATGGGGGGCCGGGGCTATATAAAATAGAATTGTGTGACCAAGACCAAACTGACCACCAGCAGGCCTCATAGTAGAGATTACTAGCCTGGCACAGCCATATTTGTTTATCATTAATAGTTGTTTGCAAAAGTAGTAATCGAGTCTTCACATTTTGTTTTAATTTGAAATACCACAGATTTTCCATTTATTTATTTTCGAATACAAATAACATCAAACCTGTCAAGGTAAGAAACATCTGCCTAGTTGAGGTGAGTGGCACTGGTAAGGATGAATGAAAAATTATAAATTATAGGTAGGCCTGTTACTATTTATAATAATTGTGTACAGCACTTAATAAAGGTCAAATAAATAGGCCTATAAAATAAATAAATAAACATTGAAATTATAACAACAACATGAGTAATAGAACTAGTCAGCTCTTATGCCTATCCAGGTGAGCATGCTCAGTAAACAACAAAATACCAAATGCAGACATGTTATTATTTTCCAAAAAGCAATTTAAAAAAATAGGCCATGACGACTTTTGGGGATTGCCGGTTCAAGTAGTGGGGGGCAGAGGGGTTGGGGGGCCAGTCAAAGGGGTGTGGCGGGCCTGATTCGGCCCGCGGGCCTTAGTTTGGTGACCCATGCTCTAGACCCTCCCAGAGCTGAGATATCAAAATTCAAAATTTCGACCCGAAAAAAAAAACGACAGTGTTACCCCTTACGTTTTTTTTTCATTTTCGGGCAAAAAATTAAGTTTCTCCAATCTTCTCAAAACTCTGGATTATGATAGAGGGCTGTGAGACTTTGACCTGAGTGCAAAAATGGAGGCTCTAGACCCTTCCAGAGCTGAGATATCGAAACTCAAAATTTCGACCCGAAAAAAAAACGACAGTGTTACCCCTTACGTTTTTTTTCATTTTCGGGCAAAAAATTAAGTTTCTCCAATCTTCTCAAAACTCTGGATTATGATAGAGGGCTGTGAGACTTTGACCTGAGTGCAAAAATGGAGGCTCTAGACCCTTCCAGAGCTGAGATATCGAAACTCAAAATTTCGACCCGGAAAAAAAACGACAGTGTTACCCCTTACGTTTTTTTTCATTTTCGGGCAAAAAATTAAGTTTCTCCAATCTTCTCAAAACTCTGGATTATGATAGAGGGCTGTGAGACTTTGACCTAAGTGCAAAAATGGAGGCTCTAGACCCTTCCAGAGCTAAGATATCAAAATTCAAAATTTCGACCTGAAAAAAAAAAAAACGACAGTGTTACCCCTTTCGTTTTTTTTTCATTTTCGGGCGAAAAATTAAGTTTCTCCAATCTTCTCAAAACTCTGGATTATGATAGAGGGCTGTGAGACTTTGACCTGAGTGCAAAAATGGAGGCTCTAGACCCTTCCAGAGCTGAGATATAAAAATACAAAATTTCGACCCGAAAAAAACGACAGTGTTACCCCTTTCGTTTTTTTTCATTTTCGGCCGAAAAATTAAGTTTCTCCAATCTTCTCAAAACTCTGGATTATGATAGAGGGCTGTGAGACTTTGACCTGAGTGCAAAAATGGAGGCTCTAGACCCTCCCAGAGCTGAGATATCAAAATTCAAAATTTCGACCCGAAAAAAAAAAAACGACAGTGTTACCCCTTACGTTTTTTTTCATTTTCGGGCAAAAAATTAAGTTTCTCCAATCTTCTCAAAACTCTGGATTATGATAGTGAGACTTTGACCTGAGTGCAAAAATGGAGGCTCTAGACCCTTCCAGAGCTGAGATATAAAAATTCAAAATTTCGACCCGAAAAAAAAAACGACAGTGTTACCCCTTTCGTTTTTTTTCATTTTCGGGCGAAAAATTAAGTTTCTCAAATCTTCTCAAAACTCTGGATCATGATAGAGGGCTGTGAGACTTTGACCTGAGTGCAAAAATGGAGGCTCTAGTCCCTTCCAGAGCTGAGATATCAAAATTCAAAATTTCGACCCGAAAAAAAACCGACAGTGTTACCCCTTTCGTTTTTTTTTTTCATTTTCGGGCGAAAAATTAAGTTTCTCCAATCTTCTCAAAACTCTGGATTATGATAGAGGGCTGTGAGACTTTGACCTGAGTGCAAAAATGGAGGCTCTAGACCCTTCCAGAGCTGAGATATAGAAACTCAAATTTTCGACCCGGAAAAAAAACGACAGTGTTACCCCTTACGTTTTTTTTCATTTTCGGGCGAAAAATTAAGTTTCTCCAATCTTCTCAAAACTCTGGATTATGATAGAGGGCTGTGAGACTTTGACCTGAGTGCAAAAATGGAGGCTCTAGACCCTTCCAGAGCTGAGATATAAAAATACAAAATTTCGACCCGAAAAAAAACGACAGTGTCACCCCTTTCGTTTTTTTTTTCATTTTCGGGCGAAAAATTAAGTTTCTCCAATCTTCTCAAAACTCTGGATTATGATAGAGGGCTGTGAGACTTTGACCTGAGTGCAAAAATGGAGGCTCTAGACCCTTCCAGAGCTGAGATATCGAAACTCAAAATTTCGACCCGAAAAAAAAAACAGAGTGTTACCCCTTACGTTTTTTTTTCATTTTCGGGCAAAAAATTAAGTTTCTCCAATCTTCTCAAAACTCTGGATTATGATAGAGGGCTGTGAGACTTTGACCTGAGTGCAAAAATGGAGGCTCTAGACCAGGGGTCACCAAACTTTTTTCTCTGGGGGCCACATTATCGTTCCTGACTGTGATGGGGGGCCGGGGCTATATAAAATAGAATTGTGTGACCAAGACCAAACTGACCACCAGCAGGCCTCATAGTAGAGATTACTAGCCTGGCACAGCCATATTTGTTTATCATTAATAGTTGTTTGCAAAAGTAGTAATCGAGTCTTCACATTTTGTTTTAATTTGAAATACCACAGATTTTCCATTTATTTATTTTCGAATACAAATAACATCAAACCTGTCAAGGTAAGAAACATCTGCCTAGTTGAGGTGAGTGGCACTGGTAAGGATGAATGAAAAATTATAAATTATAGGTAGGCCTGTTACTATTTATAATAATTGTGTACAGCACTTAATAAAGGTCAAATAAATAGGCCTATAAAATAAATAAATAAACATTGAAATTATAACAACAACATGAGTAATAGAACTAGTCAGCTCTTATGCCTATCCAGGTGAGCATGCTCAGTAAACAACAAAATACCAAATGCAGACATGTTATTATTTTCCAAAAAGCAATTTAAAAAAATAGGCCATGACGACTTTTGGGGATTGCCGGTTCAAGTAGTGGGGGGCAGAGGGGTTGGGGGGCCAGTCAAAGGGGTGTGGCGGGCCTGATTCGGCCCGCGGGCCTTAGTTTGGTGACCCATGCTCTAGACCCTCCCAGAGCTGAGATATCAAAATTCAAAATTTCGACCCGAAAAAAAAAACGACAGTGTTACCCCTTACGTTTTTTTTTCATTTTCGGGCAAAAAATTAAGTTTCTCCAATCTTCTCAAAACTCTGGATTATGATAGAGGGCTGTGAGACTTTGACCTGAGTGCAAAAATGGAGGCTCTAGACCCTTCCAGAGCTGAGATATCGAAACTCAAAATTTCGACCCGAAAAAAAAACGACAGTGTTACCCCTTACGTTTTTTTTCATTTTCGGGCAAAAAATTAAGTTTCTCCAATCTTCTCAAAACTCTGGATTATGATAGAGGGCTGTGAGACTTTGACCTGAGTGCAAAAATGGAGGCTCTAGACCCTTCCAGAGCTGAGATATCGAAACTCAAAATTTCGACCCGGAAAAAAAACGACAGTGTTACCCCTTACGTTTTTTTTCATTTTCGGGCAAAAAATTAAGTTTCTCCAATCTTCTCAAAACTCTGGATTATGATAGAGGGCTGTGAGACTTTGACCTAAGTGCAAAAATGGAGGCTCTAGACCCTTCCAGAGCTAAGATATCAAAATTCAAAATTTCGACCTGAAAAAAAAAAAAACGACAGTGTTACCCCTTTCGTTTTTTTTTCATTTTCGGGCGAAAAATTAAGTTTCTCCAATCTTCTCAAAACTCTGGATTATGATAGAGGGCTGTGAGACTTTGACCTGAGTGCAAAAATGGAGGCTCTAGACCCTTCCAGAGCTGAGATATAAAAATACAAAATTTCGACCCGAAAAAAACGACAGTGTTACCCCTTTCGTTTTTTTTCATTTTCGGCCGAAAAATTAAGTTTCTCCAATCTTCTCAAAACTCTGGATTATGATAGAGGGCTGTGAGACTTTGACCTGAGTGCAAAAATGGAGGCTCTAGACCCTCCCAGAGCTGAGATATCAAAATTCAAAATTTCGACCCGAAAAAAAAAAAACGACAGTGTTACCCCTTACGTTTTTTTTCATTTTCGGGCAAAAAATTAAGTTTCTCCAATCTTCTCAAAACTCTGGATTATGATAGTGAGACTTTGACCTGAGTGCAAAAATGGAGGCTCTAGACCCTTCCAGAGCTGAGATATAAAAATTCAAAATTTCGACCCGAAAAAAAAAACGACAGTGTTACCCCTTTCGTTTTTTTTCATTTTCGGGCGAAAAATTAAGTTTCTCAAATCTTCTCAAAACTCTGGATCATGATAGAGGGCTGTGAGACTTTGACCTGAGTGCAAAAATGGAGGCTCTAGTCCCTTCCAGAGCTGAGATATCAAAATTCAAAATTTCGACCCGAAAAAAAACCGACAGTGTTACCCCTTTCGTTTTTTTTTTTCATTTTCGGGCGAAAAATTAAGTTTCTCCAATCTTCTCAAAACTCTGGATTATGATAGAGGGCTGTGAGACTTTGACCTGAGTGCAAAAATGGAGGCTCTAGACCCTTCCAGAGCTGAGATATAGAAACTCAAATTTTCGACCCGGAAAAAAAACGACAGTGTTACCCCTTACGTTTTTTTTCATTTTCGGGCGAAAAATTAAGTTTCTCCAATCTTCTCAAAACTCTGGATTATGATAGAGGGCTGTGAGACTTTGACCTGAGTGCAAAAATGGAGGCTCTAGACCCTTCCAGAGCTGAGATATCAAAATTCAAAATTTCGACCTGAAAAAAAAAAACGACAGTGTTACCCCTTTCGTTTTTTTTTCATTTTCGGGCGAAAAATTAAGTTTCTCCAATCTTCTCAAAACTCTGGATTATGATAGAGGGCTGTGAGACTTTGACCTGAGTGCAAAAATGGAGGCTCTAGACCCTTCCAGAGCTGAGATATAAAAATACAAAATTTCGACCCGAAAAAAAACGACAGTGTTACCCCTTTCGTTTTTTTTTTCATTTTCGGGCGAAAAATTAAGTTTCTCCAATCTTCTCAAAACTCTGGATTATGATAGAGGGCTGTGAGACTTTGACCTGAGTGCAAAAATGGAGGCTCTAGACCCTTCCAGAGCTGTAATATCAAAATTCAAAATTTCGACCCGAAAAAAAAAAAAACGACAGTGTTACCCCTTTCGTTTTTTTTTCATTTTCGGGCGAAAAATTAAGTTTCTCCAATCTTCTCAAAACTCTGGATTATGATAGAGGGCTGTGAGACTTTGACCTGAGTGCAAAAATGGAGGCTCTAGACCCTTCCAGAGCTGAGATATCAAAACTCAAAATTTCGACCCGAAAAAAAAAAACACATTGTTACCCCTTACGTTTTTTTTTTTCATTTTCGGGCAAAAAATTAAGTTTCTCCAATCTTCTCAAAACTCTGGATTATGATAGAGGGCTGTGAGACTTTGACCTGAGTGCAAAAATGGAGGCTCTAGACCCTCCCAGAGCTGAGATATCAAAATTCAAAATTTCGACCCGAAAAAAAAACGACAGTGTTACCCCTTACGTTTTTTTTTTCATTTTCGGGCAAAAAATTAAGTTTCTCCAATCTTCTCAAAACTCTGGATTATGATAGAGGGCTGTGAGACTTTGACCTGAGTGCAAAAATGGAGGCTCTAGACCCTTCCAGAGCTGAGATATCAAAACTCAAAATTTCGACCCGAAAAAAAAACGACAGTGTTACCCCTTACGTTTTTTTTCATTTTCGGGCAAAAAATTAAGTTTCTCCAATCTTCTCAAAACTCTGGATTATGATAGAGGGCTGTGAGACTTTGACCTGAGTGCAAAAATGGAGGCTCTAGACCCTTCCAGAGCTGAGATATCAAAATTCAAAATTTCGACCCGAAAAAAAAACGACAGTGTTACCCCTTACGTTTTTTTTTTCATTTTCGGGCAAAAAATTAAGTTTCTCCAATCTTCTCAAAACTCTGGATTATGATAGAGGGCTGTGAGACTTTGACCTGAGTGCAAAAATGGAGGCTCTAGACCCTTCCAGAGCTGAGATATCGAAACTCAAAATTTCGACCCGGAAAAAAAACGACAGTGTTACCCCTTACGTTTTTTTTCATTTTCGGGCAAAAAATTAAGTTTCTCCAATCTTCTCAAAACTCTGGATTATGATAGAGGGCTGTGAGACTTTGACCTGAGTGCAAAAATGGAGGCTCTAGACCCTTCCAGAGCTGAGATATCAAAATTCAAAATTTCGACCTGAAAAAAAAAAAACGACAGTGTTACCCCTTTCGTTTTTTTTTTTCATTTTCGGGCGAAAAATTAAGTTTCTCCAATCTTCTCAAAACTCTGGATTATGATAGAGGGCTGTGAGACTTTGACCTGAGTGCAAAAATGGAGGCTCTAGACCCTTCCAGAGCTGAGATATAAAAATACAAAATTTCGACCCGAAAAAAACGACAGTGTTACCCCTTTCGTTTTTTTTCATTTTCGGCCGAAAAATTAAGTTTCTCCAATCTTCTCAAAACTCTGGATTATGATAGAGGGCTGTGAGACTTTGACCTGAGTGCAAAAATGGAGGCTCTAGACCCTCCCAGAGCTGAGATATCAAAATTCAAAATTTCGACCCGAAAAAAAAAAAAACGACAGTGTTACCCCTTACGTTTTTTTTTCATTTTCGGGCAAAAAATTAAGTTTCTCCAATCTTCTCAAAACTCTGGATTATGATAGTGAGACTTTGACCTGAGTGCAAAAATGGAGGCTCTAGACCCTTCCAGAGCTGAGATATAAAAATTCAAAATTTCGACCCGAAAAAAAAAACGACAGTGTTACCCCTTTCGTTTTTTTTCATTTTCGGGCGAAAAATTAAGTTTCTCAAATCTTCTCAAAACTCTGGATTATGATAGAGGGCTGTGAGACTTTGACCTGAGTGCAAAAATGGAGGCTCTAGTCCCTTCCAGAGCTGAGATATCAAAATTCAAAATTTCGACCCGAAAAAAAACCGACAGTGTTACCCCTTTCGTTTTTTTTTTTCATTTTCGGGCGAAAAATTAAGTTTCTCCAATCTTCTCAAAACTCTGGATTATGATAGAGGGCTGTGAGACTTTGACCTGAGTGCAAAAATGGAGGCTCTAGACCCTTCCAGAGCTGAGATATAGAAACTCAAATTTTCGACCCGGAAAAAAAACGACAGTGTTACCCCTTACGTTTTTTTTCATTTTCGGGCGAAAAATTAAGTTTCTCCAATCTTCTCAAATCTCTGGATTATGATAGAGGGCTGTGAGACTTTGACCTGAGTGCAAAAATGGAGGCTCTAGACCCTTCCAGAGCTGAGATATCAAAATTCAAAATTTCGACCTGAAAAAAAAAAAACGACAGTGTTACCCCTTTCGTTTTTTTTTCATTTTCGGGCGAAAAATTAAGTTTCTCCAATCTTCTCAAAACTCTGGATTATGATAGAGGGCTGTGAGACTTTGACCTGAGTGCAAAAATGGAGGCTCTAGACCCTTCCAGAGCTGAGATATAAAAATACAAAATTTCGACCCGAAAAAAAACGACAGTGTTACCCCTTTCGTTTTTTTTTTCATTTTCGGGCGAAAAATTAAGTTTCTCCAATCTTCTCAAAACTCTGGATTATGATAGAGGGCTGTGAGACTTTGACCTGAGTGCAAAAATGGAGGCTCTAGACCCTTCCAGAGCTGTAATATCAAAATTCAAAATTTCGACCCGAAAAAAAAAAAAACGACAGTGTTACCCCTTTCGTTTTTTTTTCATTTTCGGGCGAAAAATTAAGTTTCTCCAATCTTCTCAAAACTCTGGATTATGATAGAGGGCTGTGAGACTTTGACCTGAGTGCAAAAATGGAGGCTCTAGACCCTTCCAGAGCTGAGATATCGAAACTCAAAATTTCGACCCGAAAAAAAAAAACACATTGTTACCCCTTACGTTTTTTTTTTTCATTTTCGGGCAAAAAATTAAGTTTCTCCAATCTTCTCAAAACTCTGGATTATGATAGAGGGCTGTGAGACTTTGACCTGAGTGCAAAAATGGAGGCTCTAGACCCTCCCAGAGCTGAGATATCAAAATTCAAAATTTCGACCCGAAAAAAAAACGACAGTGTTACCCCTTACGTTTTTTTTTTCATTTTCGGGCAAAAAATTAAGTTTCTCCAATCTTCTCAAAACTCTGGATTATGATAGAGGGCTGTGAGACTTTGACCTGAGTGCAAAAATGGAGGCTCTAGACCCTTCCAGAGCTGAGATATCGAAACTCAAAATTTCGACCCGAAAAAAAAACGACAGTGTTACCCCTTACGTTTTTTTTCATTTTCGGGCAAAAAATTAAGTTTCTCCAATCTTCTCAAAACTCTGGATTATGATAGAGGGCTGTGAGACTTTGACCTGAGTGCAAAAATGGAGGCTCTAGACCCTTCCAGAGCTGAGATATCAAAATTCAAAATTTCGACCCGAAAAAAAAACGACAGTGTTACCCCTTACGTTTTTTTTTTCATTTTCGGGCAAAAAATTAAGTTTCTCCAATCTTCTCAAAACTCTGGATTATGATAGAGGGCTGTGAGACTTTGACCTGAGTGCAAAAATGGAGGCTCTAGACCCTTCCAGAGCTGAGATATCAAAATTCAAAATTTCGACCCGAAAAAAAAACGACAGTGTTACCCCTTACGGTTTTTTTTTCATTTTGGGGCAAAAAATTAAGTTTCTCCAATCTTCTCAAAACTCTGGATTATGATAGAGGTCTGTGAGACTTTGACCTGAGTGCAAAAATGGAGGCTCTAGACTCTTCCAGAGCAGAGATATCAAAATTCAAAATTTTGACCCAAAAAAAAAAAACGACAGTGTTACCCCTTACGTTTTTTTTTCATTTTCGGGCAAAAAAATAAGTTTCTCCAGTCTTCTCAAAACTCTGGATTATGATAGAGGGCTGTGAGACTTTGACCTGAGTGCAAAAATGGAGGCTCTAGACCCTTCCAGAGCTGAGATATCAAAATTCAAAATTTCGACCCGAAAAAAAAACGACAGTGTTACCCCTTTCGTTTTTTTTTTCATTTTCGGGCGAAAAATTAAGTTTCTCCAATCTTCTCAAAACTCTGGATTATGATAGAGGGCTGTGAGACTTTGACCTGAGTGCAAAAATAAATGGAGGCTCTAGACCCTTCCAGAGCTGAGATATCAAAATTCAAAATTTCGACCCGAACAAAAAAACGACAGTGTTACCCCTTTCGGTTTTTTTTCATTTTCGGGCGAAAAATTAAGTTTCTCCAATCTTCTCAAAACTCTGGATTATGATAGAGGGCTGTGAGACTTTGACCTGAGTGCAAAAATAAATGGAGGCTCTAGACCCTTCCAGAGCTGAGATATAGAAATTCAAAATTTCGACCCGAAAAAAAAACCGACAGTGTTACCCCTTTCGTTTTTTTTTTCATTTTCGGGCGAAAAATTAAGTTTCTCCAATCTTCTCAAAACTCTGGATTATGATGGAGGGCTGTGAGACTTTGACCTGAGTGCAAAAATGGAGGCTCTAGACCCTTCCAGAGCTGAGATATCAAAACTCAAAATTTCGACCCGAAAAAAAAAACGACAGTGTTACCCCTTACGTTTTTTTTCATTTTCGGGCAAAACATTAAGTTTCTCCAATCTTCTCAAAACTCTGGATTATGATAGAGGGCTGTGAGACTTTGACCTGAGTGCAAAAATGGAGGCTCTAGACCCTTCCAGAGCTGAGATATCAAAATTCAAAATTTCGACCCGAAAAAAAAATGACAATGTTACCCCTTTCGTTTTTTTTCATTTTCGGGCGAAAAATTAAGTTTCTCCAATCTTCTCAAAACTCTGGATTATGATAGAGGGCTGTGAGACTTTGACCTGAGTGCAAAAATGGAGGCTCTAGACCCTTCCAGAGCTGAGATATCAAAATTCAAAATTTCGACCCGAAAAAAAAACGACAGTGTTACCCCTTTCGTTTTTTTTCATTTTCGGGCGAAAAATTAAGTTTCTCCAATCTTCTCAAAACTCTGGATTATGATAGAGGGCTGTGAGACTTTGACCTGAGTGAAAAAATGGAGGCTCTAGACCCTTCCAGAGCTGAGATATCGAAACTCAAAATTTCGACCCGAAAAAAAAAAAACGACAGTGTTACCCCTTACGTTTTTTTTCATTTTCGGGCAAAAAATTAAGTTTCTCCAATCTTCTCAAAACTCTGGTTTATGATAGAGGGCTGTGAGACTTTGACCTGAGTGCAAAAATGGAGGCTCTAGACCCTTCCAGAGCTGAGATATCGAAACTCAAAATTTCGACCCGGAAAAAAAAACGACGGTGTTACCCCTTACGTTTTTTTTTTCATTTTCGGGCAAAAAATTAAGTTTCTCCAATCTTCTCAAAACTCTGGATTATGATAGAGGGCTGTGAGACTTTGACCTGAGTGCAAAAATGGAGGCTCTAGACCCTTCCAGAGCTGAGATATCGAAACTCAAAATTTCGACCCGGAAAAAAAACGACAGTGTTACCCCTTACGTTTTTTTTCATTTTCGGGCAAAAAATTAAGTTTCTCCAATCTTCTCAAAACTCTGGATTATGATAGAGGGCTGTGAGACTTTGACCTGAGTGCAAAAATGGAGGCTCTAGACCCTTCCAGAGCTGAGATATCGAAACTCAAAATTTCGACCCGAAAAAAAAAACCGACAGTGTTACCCCTTACGTTTTCTTTCATTTTCGGGCAAAAAATTAAGTTTCTCCAATCTTCTCAAAACTCTGGATTATGATAGAGGGCTGTGAGACTTTGACCTGAGTGCAAAAATGGAGGCTCTAGACCCTTCCAGAGCTGAGATATCAAAATTCAAAATTTCGACCCGAAAAAAAAACGACAGTGTTACCCCTTACGTTTTTTTTTTCATTTTCGGGCAAAAAATTAAGTTTCTCCAATCTTCTCAAAACTCTGGATTATGATAGAGGGCTGTGAGACTTTGACCTGAGTGCAAAAATGGAGGCTCTAGACCCTTCCAGAGCTGAGATAGCAAAATTCAAAATTTCGACCCGAAAAAAAAACTACAGTGTTACCCCTTTCGTTTTTTTTTTGTTTTCGGCCGAAAAATTAAGTTTCTCCAATCTTCTCAAAACTCTGGATTATGATAGAGGGCTGTGAGACTTTGACCTGAGTGCAAAAATGGAGGCTCTAGACCCTTCCAGAGCTGAGATATCAAAATTCTAAATTTCGACCTGAAAAAAAAAAACGACAGTGTTACCCCTTTCGTTTTTTTTTTTTCATTTTCGGGCGAAAAATTAAGTTTCTCCAATCTTCTCAAAACTCTGGATTATGATAGAGGGCTGTGAGACTTTGACCTGAGTGCAAAAATGGAGGCTCTAGACCCTTCCAGAGCTGAGATATAAAAATACAAAATTTCGCCCCGAAAAAAAACGACAGTGTTACCCCTTTCGTTTTTTTTCATTTTCGGGCAAAAAATTAAGTTTCTCCGATCTTCTCAAAACTCTGGATTATGATAGAGGGCTGTGAGACTTTGACCTGAGTGCAAAAATGGAGGCTCTAGACCCTTCCAGAGCTGAGATAGCAAAATTCAAAATTTCGACCCGAAAAAAAAACTACAGTGTTACCCCTTTCGTTTTTTTTTTGTTTTCGGCCGAAAAATTAAGTTTCTCCAATCTTCTCAAAACTCTGGATTATGATAGAGGGCTGTGAGACTTTGACCTGAGTGCAAAAATGGAGGCTCTAGACCCTTCCAGAGCTGAGATATCAAAATTCTAAATTTCGACCTGAAAAAAAAAAACGACAGTGTTACCCCTTTCGTTTTTTTTTTTCATTTTCGGGCGAAAAATTAAGTTTCTCCAATCTTCTCAAAACTCTGGATTATGATAGAGGGCTGTGAGACTTTGACCTGAGTGCAAAAATGGAGGCTCTAGACCCTTCCAGAGCTGAGATATAAAAATACAAAATTTCGCCCCGAAAAAAAACGACAGTGTTACCCCTTTCGTTTTTTTTCATTTTCGGGCAAAAAATTAAGTTTCTCCGATCTTCTCAAAACTCTGGATTATGATAGAGGGCTGTGAGACTTTGACCTGAGTGCAAAAATGGAGGCTCTAGACCCTTCCAGAGCTGAGATATCAAAATTCAAAATTTCGTCCCGAAAAAAAAAACGACAGTGTTACCCCTTACGGTTTTTTTTTCATTTTCGGGCAAAAAAATTAAGTTTCTCCAATCTTCTCAAAACTCTGGATTATGATAGAGGGCTGTGAGACTTTGACCTGAGTGCAAAAATGGAGGCTCTAGACCCTTCCAGAGCTGAGATATCGAAACTCAAAATTTCGACCCGGAAAAAAAACGACAGTGTTACCCCTTACGTTTTTTTTCATTTTCGGGCAAAAAATTAAGTTTCTCCAATCTTCTCAAAACTCTGGATTATGATAGAGGGCTGTGAGACTTTGACCTGAGTGCAAAAATGGAGGCTCTAGACCCTTCCAGAGCTGAGATAGCAAAATTCAAAATTTCGACCCGAAAAAAAAACTACAGTGTTACCCCTTTCGTTTTTTTTTTTCGTTTTCGGCCGAAAAATTAAGTTTCTCCAATCTTCTCAAAACTCTGGATTATGATAGAGGGCTGTGAGACTTTGACCTGAGTGCAAAAATGGAGGCTCTAGACTCTTCCAGAGCTGAGATATCAAAATTCAAAATTTCGACCTGAAAAAAAAAAACGACAGTGTTACCCCTTTCGTTTTTTTTTTTCATTTTCGGGCGAAAAATTAAGTTTCTCCAATCTTCTCAAAACTCTGGATTATGATAGAGGGCTGTGAGACTTTGACCTGAGTGCAAAAATGGAGGCTCTAGACCCTTCCAGAGCTGAGATATAAAAATACAAAATTTCGACCCGAAAAAAAACGACAGTGTCACCCCTTTCGTTTTTTTTCATTTTCGGGCGAAAAATTAAGTTTCTCCAATCTTCTCAAAACTCTGGATTATGATAGAGGGCTGTGAGACTTTGACCTGAGTGCAAAAATGGAGGCTCTAGACCCTTCCAGAGCTGAGATATCAAAATTCAAAATTTCGACCCGAAAAAAAAAACGACAGTGTTACCCCTTTCGTTTTTTTTTCATTTTCGGGCGAAAAATTAAGTTTCTCCAATCTTCTCAAAACTCTGGATTATGATAGAGGGCTGTGAGACTTTGACCTGAGTGCAAAAATGGAGGCTCTAGACCCTTCCAGAGCTGAGATATCGAAACTCAAAATTTCGACCCGAAAAAAAAAACAGAGTGTTACCCCTTACGTTTTTTTTTTCATTTTCGGGCAAAAAAATTAAGTTTCTCCAATCTTCTCAAAACTCTGGATTATGATAGAGGGCTGTGAGACTTTGACCTGAGTGCAAAAATGGAGGCTCTAGACCCTCCCAGAGCTGAGATATCAAAATTCAAAATTTCGACCCGAAAAAAAAACGACAGTGTTACCCCTTACGTTTTTTTTTCATTTTCGGGCAAAAAATTAAGTTTCTCCAATCTTTTCAAAACTCTGGATTATGATAGAGGGCTGTGAGACTTTGACCTGAGTGCAAAAATGGAGGCTCTAGACCCTTCCAGAGCTGAGATATCGAAACTCAAAATTTCGACCCGAAAAAAAAAACACAGTGTTACCCCTTACGTTTTTTTTTCATTTTCGGGCAAAAAATTAAGTTTCTCCAATCTTCTCAAAACTCTGGATTATGATAGAGGGCTGTGAGACTTTGACCTGAGTGCAAAAATGGAGGCTCTAGACCCTCCCAGAGCTGAGATATCAAAATTCAAAATTTCGACCCGAAAAAAAAACGACAGTGTTACCCCTTACGTTTTTTTTTCATTTTCGGGCAAAAAATTAAGTTTCTCCAATCTTCTCAAAACTCTGGATTATGATAGAGGGCTGTGAGACTTTGACCTGAGTGCAAAAATGGAGGCTCTAGACCCTTCCAGAGCTTAGATATCGAAACTCAAAATTTCGACCCGAAAAAAAAACGACAGTGTTACCCCTTACGTTTTTTTTTCATTTTCGGGCAAAAAATTAAGTTTCTCCAATCTTCTCAAAACTCTGGATTATGATAGAGGGCTGTGAGACTTTGACCTGAGTGCAAAAATGGAGGCTCTAGACCCTTCCAGAGCTGAGATATCAAAATTCAAAATTTCGACCCGAAAAAAAAACGACAGTGTTACCCCTTACGTTTTTTTTTTTCATTTTCGGGCAAAAAATTAAGTTTCTCCAATCTTCTCAAAACTCTGGATTATGATAGAGGGCTGTGAGACTTTGACCTGAGTGCAAAAATGGAGGCTCTAGACCCTTCCAGAGCTGAGATATCAAAATTCAAAATTTCGACCTGAAAAAAAAAACGACAGTGTTACCCCTTTCGTTTTTTTTTTCATTTTCGGGCGAAAAATTAAGTTTCTCCAATCTTCTCAAAACTCTGGATTATGATAGAGGGCTGTGAGACTTTGACCTGAGTGCAAAAATGGAGGCTCTAGACCCTTCCAGAGCTGAGATATAAAAATACAAAATTTCGACCCGAAAAAAACGACAGTGTTACCCCTTTCGTTTTTTTTCATTTTCGGCCGAAAAATTAAGTTTCTCCAATCTTCTCAAAACTCTGGATTATGATAGAGGGCTGTGAGACTTTGACCTGAGTGCAAAAATGGAGGCTCTAGACCCTCCCAGAGCTGAGATATCAAAATTCAAAATTTCGACGCGAAAAAAAAAAAACGACAGTGTTACCCCTTACGTTTTTTTTCATTTTCGGGCAAAAAATTAAGTTTCTCCAATCTTCTCAAAACTCTGGATTATGATAGTGAGACTTTGACCTGAGTGCAAAAATGGAGGCTCTAGACCCTTCCAGAGCTGAGATATAAAAATTCAAAATTTCGACCCGAAAAAAAAAACGACAGTGTTACCCCTTTCGTTTTTTTTCATTTTCGGGCGAAAAATTAAGTTTCTCAAATCTTCTCAAAACTCTGGATTATGATAGAGGGCTGTGAGACTTTGACCTGAGTGCAAAAATGGAGGCTCTAGACCCTTCCAGAGCTGAGATATCAAAATTCAAAATTTCGACCCGAAAAAAAACCGACAGTTTTACCCCTTTCGTTTTTTTTTTTTCATTTTCGGGCGAAAAATTAAGTTTCTCCAATCTTCTCAAAACTCTGGATTATGATAGAGGGCTGTGAGACTTTGACCTGAGTGCAAAAATGGAGGCTCTAGACCCTTCCAGAGCTGAGATATCAAAATTCAAAATTTCGACCTGAAAAAAAAAAAACGACAGTGTTACCCCTTTCGTTTTTTTTTCATTTTCGGGCGAAAAATTAAGTTTCTCCAATCTTCTCAAAACTCTGGATTATGATAGAGGGCTGTGAGACTTTGACCTGAGTGCAAAAATGGAGGCTCTAGACCCTTCCAGAGCTGAGATATAAAAATACAAAATTTCGACCCGAAAAAAAACGACAGTGTTACCCCTTTCGTTTTTTTTTTCATTTTCGGGCGAAAAATTAAGTTTCTCCAATCTTCTCAAAACTCTGGATTATGATAGAGGGCTGTGAGACTTTGACCTGAGTGCAAAAATGGAGGCTCTAGACCCTTCCAGAGCTGTAATATCAAAATTCAAAATTTCGACCCGAAAAAAAAAAAACGACAGTGTTACCCCTTTCGTTTTTTTTTCATTTTCGGGCGAAAAATTAAGTTTCTCCAATCTTCTCAAAACTCTGGATTATGATAGAGGGCTGTGAGACTTTGACCTGAGTGCAAAAATGGAGGCTCTAGACCCTTCCAGAGCTGAGATATCGAAACTCAAAATTTCGACCCGAAAAAAAAAAACACAGTGTTACCCCTTACGTTTTTTTTTTTTCATTTTCGGGCAAAAAATTAAGTTTCTCCAATCTTCTCAAAACTCTGGATTATGATAGAGGGCTGTGAGACTTTGACCTGAGTGCAAAAATGGAGGCTCTAGACCCTCCCAGAGCTGAGATATCAAAATTCAAAATTTCGACCCGAAAAAAAAACGACAGTGTTACACCTTACGTTTTTTTTTCATTTTCGGGCAAAAAATTAAGTTTCTCCAATCTTCTCAAAACTCTGGATTATGATAGAGGGCTGTGAGACTTTGACCTGAGTGCAAAAATGGAGGCTCTAGACCCTTCCAGAGCTGAGATATCGAAACTCAAAATTTCGACCCGAAAAAAAAACGACAGTGTTACCCCTTACGTTTTTTTTCATTTTCGGGCAAAAAATTAAGTTTCTCCAATCTTCTCAAAACTCTGGATTATGATAGAGGGCTGTGAGACTTTGACCTGAGTGCAAAAATGGAGGCTCTAGACCCTTCCAGAGCTGAGATATCAAAATTCAAAATTTCGACCCGAAAAAAAAACGACAGTGTTACCCCTTACGTTTTTTTTTTCATTTTCGGGCAAAAAATTAAGTTTCTCCAATCTTCTCAAAACTCTGGATTATGATAGAGGGCTGTGAGACTTTGACCTGAGTGCAAAAATGGAGGCTCTAGACCCTTCCAGAGCTGAGATATCAAAATTCAAAATTTCGACCCGAAAAAAAAAACGACAGTGTTACCCCTTACGTTTTTTTTTTATTTTGGGGCAAAAAATTAAGTTTCTCCAATCTTCTCAAAACTCTGGATTATGATAGAGGTCTGTGAGACTTTGACCTGAGTGCAAAAATGGAGGCTCTAGACTCTTCCAGAGCAGAGATATCAAAATTCAAAATTTCGACCCGAAAAAAAAAAACGACAGTGTTACCCCTTAAGTTTTTTTTTTCATTTTCGGGCAAAAAAATAAGTTTCTCCAGTCTTCTCAAAACTCTGGATTATGATAGAGGGCTGTGAGACTTTGACCTGAGTGCAAAAATGGAGGCTCTAGACCCTTCCAGAGCTGAGATATCAAAATTCAAAATTTCGACCCGAAAAAAAAAACGACAGTGATACCTCTTTCGTTTTTTTTCATTTTCGGGCGAAAAATTAAGTTTCTCTAATCTTCTCAAAACTCTGGATTATGATAGAGGGCTGTGAGACTTTGACCTGAGTGCAAAAATGGAGGCTCTAGACCCTCCCAGAGCTGAGATATCAAAATTCAAAATTTCGACCCGAACAAAAAAACGACAGTGATACCTCTTTCGTTTTTTTTTCATTTTCGGGCGAAAAATTAAGTTTCTCTAATCTTCTCAAAACTCTGGATTATGATAGAGGGCTGTGAGACTTTGACCTGAGTGCAAAAATGGAGGCTCTAGACCCTCCCAGAGCTGAGATATCAAAATTCAAAATTTCGACCCGAACAAAAAAACGACAGTGTTACCCCTTTCGTTTTTTTTTCATTTTCGGGCGAAAAATTAAGTTTCTCCAATCTTCTCAAAACTCTGGATTATGATAGAGGGCTGTGAGACTTTGACCTGAGTGCAAAAATAAATGGAGGCTCTAGACCCTTCCAGAGCTGAGATATAGAAATTCAAAATTTCGACCCGAAAAAAAAACCGACAGTGTTACCCCTTTCGTTTTTTTTTCATTTTCGGGCGAAAAATTAAGTTTCTCCAATCTTCTCAAAACTCTGGATTATGATAGAGGGCTGTGAGACTTTGACCTGAGTGCAAAAATGGAGGCTCTAGACCCTTCCAGAGCTGAGATATCGAAACTCAAAATTTCGACCCGGAAAAAAAACGACAGTGTTACCCCTTACGTTTTTTTTCATTTTCGGGCAAAAAATTAAGTTTCTCCAATCTTCTCAAAACTCTGGATTATGATAGAGGGCTGTGAGACTTTGACCTGAGTGCAAAAATGGAGGCTCTAGACCCTTCCAGAGCTGAGATATCAAAATTCAAAATTTCGACCTGAAAAAAAAAAAACGACAGTGTTACCCCTTTCGTTTTTTTTTTTCATTTTCGGGCGAAAAATTAAGTTTCTCCAATCTTCTCAAAACTCTGGATTATGATAGAGGGCTGTGAGACTTTGACCTGAGTGCAAAAATGGAGGCTCTAGACCCTTCCAGAGCTGAGATATAAAAATACAAAATTTCGACCCGAAAAAAACGACAGTGTTACCCCTTTCGTTTTTTTTCATTTTCGGCCGAAAAATTAAGTTTCTCCAATCTTCTCAAAACTCTGGATTATGATAGAGGGCTGTGAGACTTTGACCTGAGTGCAAAAATGGAGGCTCTAGACCCTCCCAGAGCTGAGATATCAAAATTCAAAATTTCGACCCGAAAAAAAAAAAAACGACAGTGTTACCCCTTACGTTTTTTTTTCATTTTCGGGCAAAAAATTAAGTTTCTCCAATCTTCTCAAAACTCTGGATTATGATAGTGAGACTTTGACCTGAGTGCAAAAATGGAGGCTCTAGACCCTTCCAGAGCTGAGATATAAAAATTCAAAATTTCGACCCGAAAAAAAAAACGACAGTGTTACCCCTTTCGTTTTTTTTCATTTTCGGGCGAAAAATTAAGTTTCTCAAATCTTCTCAAAACTCTGGATTATGATAGAGGGCTGTGAGACTTTGACCTGAGTGCAAAAATGGAGGCTCTAGTCCCTTCCAGAGCTGAGATATCAAAATTCAAAATTTCGACCCGAAAAAAAACCGACAGTGTTACCCCTTTCGTTTTTTTTTTTCATTTTCGGGCGAAAAATTAAGTTTCTCCAATCTTCTCAAAACTCTGGATTATGATAGAGGGCTGTGAGACTTTGACCTGAGTGCAAAAATGGAGGCTCTAGACCCTTCCAGAGCTGAGATATAGAAACTCAAATTTTCGACCCGGAAAAAAAACGACAGTGTTACCCCTTACGTTTTTTTTCATTTTCGGGCGAAAAATTAAGTTTCTCCAATCTTCTCAAATCTCTGGATTATGATAGAGGGCTGTGAGACTTTGACCTGAGTGCAAAAATGGAGGCTCTAGACCCTTCCAGAGCTGAGATATCAAAATTCAAAATTTCGACCTGAAAAAAAAAAAACGACAGTGTTACCCCTTTCGTTTTTTTTTCATTTTCGGGCGAAAAATTAAGTTTCTCCAATCTTCTCAAAACTCTGGATTATGATAGAGGGCTGTGAGACTTTGACCTGAGTGCAAAAATGGAGGCTCTAGACCCTTCCAGAGCTGAGATATAAAAATACAAAATTTCGACCCGAAAAAAAACGACAGTGTTACCCCTTTCGTTTTTTTTTTCATTTTCGGGCGAAAAATTAAGTTTCTCCAATCTTCTCAAAACTCTGGATTATGATAGAGGGCTGTGAGACTTTGACCTGAGTGCAAAAATGGAGGCTCTAGACCCTTCCAGAGCTGTAATATCAAAATTCAAAATTTCGACCCGAAAAAAAAAAAAACGACAGTGTTACCCCTTTCGTTTTTTTTTCATTTTCGGGCGAAAAATTAAGTTTCTCCAATCTTCTCAAAACTCTGGATTATGATAGAGGGCTGTGAGACTTTGACCTGAGTGCAAAAATGGAGGCTCTAGACCCTTCCAGAGCTGAGATATCGAAACTCAAAATTTCGACCCGAAAAAAAAAAACACATTGTTACCCCTTACGTTTTTTTTTTTCATTTTCGGGCAAAAAATTAAGTTTCTCCAATCTTCTCAAAACTCTGGATTATGATAGAGGGCTGTGAGACTTTGACCTGAGTGCAAAAATGGAGGCTCTAGACCCTCCCAGAGCTGAGATATCAAAATTCAAAATTTCGACCCGAAAAAAAAACGACAGTGTTACCCCTTACGTTTTTTTTTTCATTTTCGGGCAAAAAATTAAGTTTCTCCAATCTTCTCAAAACTCTGGATTATGATAGAGGGCTGTGAGACTTTGACCTGAGTGCAAAAATGGAGGCTCTAGACCCTTCCAGAGCTGAGATATCGAAACTCAAAATTTCGACCCGAAAAAAAAACGACAGTGTTACCCCTTACGTTTTTTTTCATTTTCGGGCAAAAAATTAAGTTTCTCCAATCTTCTCAAAACTCTGGATTATGATAGAGGGCTGTGAGACTTTGACCTGAGTGCAAAAATGGAGGCTCTAGACCCTTCCAGAGCTGAGATATCAAAATTCAAAATTTCGACCCGAAAAAAAAACGACAGTGTTACCCCTTACGTTTTTTTTTTCATTTTCGGGCAAAAAATTAAGTTTCTCCAATCTTCTCAAAACTCTGGATTATGATAGAGGGCTGTGAGACTTTGACCTGAGTGCAAAAATGGAGGCTCTAGACCCTTCCAGAGCTGAGATATCAAAATTCAAAATTTCGACCCGAAAAAAAAACGACAGTGTTACCCCTTACGGTTTTTTTTTCATTTTGGGGCAAAAAATTAAGTTTCTCCAATCTTCTCAAAACTCTGGATTATGATAGAGGTCTGTGAGACTTTGACCTGAGTGCAAAAATGGAGGCTCTAGACTCTTCCAGAGCAGAGATATCAAAATTCAAAATTTTGACCCAAAAAAAAAAAACGACAGTGTTACCCCTTACGTTTTTTTTTCATTTTCGGGCAAAAAAATAAGTTTCTCCAGTCTTCTCAAAACTCTGGATTATGATAGAGGGCTGTGAGACTTTGACCTGAGTGCAAAAATGGAGGCTCTAGACCCTTCCAGAGCTGAGATATCAAAATTCAAAATTTCGACCCGAAAAAAAAACGACAGTGTTACCCCTTTCGTTTTTTTTTTCATTTTCGGGCGAAAAATTAAGTTTCTCCAATCTTCTCAAAACTCTGGATTATGATAGAGGGCTGTGAGACTTTGACCTGAGTGCAAAAATAAATGGAGGCTCTAGACCCTTCCAGAGCTGAGATATCAAAATTCAAAATTTCGACCCGAACAAAAAAACGACAGTGTTACCCCTTTCGGTTTTTTTTCATTTTCGGGCGAAAAATTAAGTTTCTCCAATCTTCTCAAAACTCTGGATTATGATAGAGGGCTGTGAGACTTTGACCTGAGTGCAAAAATAAATGGAGGCTCTAGACCCTTCCAGAGCTGAGATATAGAAATTCAAAATTTCGACCCGAAAAAAAAACCGACAGTGTTACCCCTTTCGTTTTTTTTTTCATTTTCGGGCGAAAAATTAAGTTTCTCCAATCTTCTCAAAACTCTGGATTATGATGGAGGGCTGTGAGACTTTGACCTGAGTGCAAAAATGGAGGCTCTAGACCCTTCCAGAGCTGAGATATCAAAACTCAAAATTTCGACCCGAAAAAAAAAACGACAGTGTTACCCCTTACGTTTTTTTTCATTTTCGGGCAAAACATTAAGTTTCTCCAATCTTCTCAAAACTCTGGATTATGATAGAGGGCTGTGAGACTTTGACCTGAGTGCAAAAATGGAGGCTCTAGACCCTTCCAGAGCTGAGATATCAAAATTCAAAATTTCGACCCGAAAAAAAAATGACAATGTTACCCCTTTCGTTTTTTTTCATTTTCGGGCGAAAAATTAAGTTTCTCCAATCTTCTCAAAACTCTGGATTATGATAGAGGGCTGTGAGACTTTGACCTGAGTGCAAAAATGGAGGCTCTAGACCCTTCCAGAGCTGAGATATCAAAATTCAAAATTTCGACCCGAAAAAAAAACGACAGTGTTACCCCTTTCGTTTTTTTTCATTTTCGGGCGAAAAATTAAGTTTCTCCAATCTTCTCAAAACTCTGGATTATGATAGAGGGCTGTGAGACTTTGACCTGAGTGAAAAAATGGAGGCTCTAGACCCTTCCAGAGCTGAGATATCGAAACTCAAAATTTCGACCCGAAAAAAAAAAAACGACAGTGTTACCCCTTACGTTTTTTTTCATTTTCGGGCAAAAAATTAAGTTTCTCCAATCTTCTCAAAACTCTGGTTTATGATAGAGGGCTGTGAGACTTTGACCTGAGTGCAAAAATGGAGGCTCTAGACCCTTCCAGAGCTGAGATATCGAAACTCAAAATTTCGACCCGGAAAAAAAAACGACGGTGTTACCCCTTACGTTTTTTTTTTCATTTTCGGGCAAAAAATTAAGTTTCTCCAATCTTCTCAAAACTCTGGATTATGATAGAGGGCTGTGAGACTTTGACCTGAGTGCAAAAATGGAGGCTCTAGACCCTTCCAGAGCTGAGATATCGAAACTCAAAATTTCGACCCGGAAAAAAAACGACAGTGTTACCCCTTACGTTTTTTTTCATTTTCGGGCAAAAAATTAAGTTTCTCCAATCTTCTCAAAACTCTGGATTATGATAGAGGGCTGTGAGACTTTGACCTGAGTGCAAAAATGGAGGCTCTAGACCCTTCCAGAGCTGAGATATCGAAACTCAAAATTTCGACCCGAAAAAAAAAACCGACAGTGTTACCCCTTACGTTTTCTTTCATTTTCGGGCAAAAAATTAAGTTTCTCCAATCTTCTCAAAACTCTGGATTATGATAGAGGGCTGTGAGACTTTGACCTGAGTGCAAAAATGGAGGCTCTAGACCCTTCCAGAGCTGAGATATCAAAATTCAAAATTTCGACCCGAAAAAAAAACGACAGTGTTACCCCTTACGTTTTTTTTTTCATTTTCGGGCAAAAAATTAAGTTTCTCCAATCTTCTCAAAACTCTGGATTATGATAGAGGGCTGTGAGACTTTGACCTGAGTGCAAAAATGGAGGCTCTAGACCCTTCCAGAGCTGAGATAGCAAAATTCAAAATTTCGACCCGAAAAAAAAACTACAGTGTTACCCCTTTCGTTTTTTTTTTGTTTTCGGCCGAAAAATTAAGTTTCTCCAATCTTCTCAAAACTCTGGATTATGATAGAGGGCTGTGAGACTTTGACCTGAGTGCAAAAATGGAGGCTCTAGACCCTTCCAGAGCTGAGATATCAAAATTCTAAATTTCGACCTGAAAAAAAAAAACGACAGTGTTACCCCTTTCGTTTTTTTTTTTTCATTTTCGGGCGAAAAATTAAGTTTCTCCAATCTTCTCAAAACTCTGGATTATGATAGAGGGCTGTGAGACTTTGACCTGAGTGCAAAAATGGAGGCTCTAGACCCTTCCAGAGCTGAGATATAAAAATACAAAATTTCGCCCCGAAAAAAAACGACAGTGTTACCCCTTTCGTTTTTTTTCATTTTCGGGCAAAAAATTAAGTTTCTCCGATCTTCTCAAAACTCTGGATTATGATAGAGGGCTGTGAGACTTTGACCTGAGTGCAAAAATGGAGGCTCTAGACCCTTCCAGAGCTGAGATAGCAAAATTCAAAATTTCGACCCGAAAAAAAAACTACAGTGTTACCCCTTTCGTTTTTTTTTTGTTTTCGGCCGAAAAATTAAGTTTCTCCAATCTTCTCAAAACTCTGGATTATGATAGAGGGCTGTGAGACTTTGACCTGAGTGCAAAAATGGAGGCTCTAGACCCTTCCAGAGCTGAGATATCAAAATTCTAAATTTCGACCTGAAAAAAAAAAACGACAGTGTTACCCCTTTCGTTTTTTTTTTTCATTTTCGGGCGAAAAATTAAGTTTCTCCAATCTTCTCAAAACTCTGGATTATGATAGAGGGCTGTGAGACTTTGACCTGAGTGCAAAAATGGAGGCTCTAGACCCTTCCAGAGCTGAGATATAAAAATACAAAATTTCGCCCCGAAAAAAAACGACAGTGTTACCCCTTTCGTTTTTTTTCATTTTCGGGCAAAAAATTAAGTTTCTCCGATCTTCTCAAAACTCTGGATTATGATAGAGGGCTGTGAGACTTTGACCTGAGTGCAAAAATGGAGGCTCTAGACCCTTCCAGAGCTGAGATATCAAAATTCAAAATTTCGTCCCGAAAAAAAAAACGACAGTGTTACCCCTTACGGTTTTTTTTTCATTTTCGGGCAAAAAAATTAAGTTTCTCCAATCTTCTCAAAACTCTGGATTATGATAGAGGGCTGTGAGACTTTGACCTGAGTGCAAAAATGGAGGCTCTAGACCCTTCCAGAGCTGAGATATCGAAACTCAAAATTTCGACCCGGAAAAAAAACGACAGTGTTACCCCTTACGTTTTTTTTCATTTTCGGGCAAAAAATTAAGTTTCTCCAATCTTCTCAAAACTCTGGATTATGATAGAGGGCTGTGAGACTTTGACCTGAGTGCAAAAATGGAGGCTCTAGACCCTTCCAGAGCTGAGATAGCAAAATTCAAAATTTCGACCCGAAAAAAAAACTACAGTGTTACCCCTTTCGTTTTTTTTTTTCGTTTTCGGCCGAAAAATTAAGTTTCTCCAATCTTCTCAAAACTCTGGATTATGATAGAGGGCTGTGAGACTTTGACCTGAGTGCAAAAATGGAGGCTCTAGACTCTTCCAGAGCTGAGATATCAAAATTCAAAATTTCGACCTGAAAAAAAAAAACGACAGTGTTACCCCTTTCGTTTTTTTTTTTCATTTTCGGGCGAAAAATTAAGTTTCTCCAATCTTCTCAAAACTCTGGATTATGATAGAGGGCTGTGAGACTTTGACCTGAGTGCAAAAATGGAGGCTCTAGACCCTTCCAGAGCTGAGATATAAAAATACAAAATTTCGACCCGAAAAAAAACGACAGTGTCACCCCTTTCGTTTTTTTTCATTTTCGGGCGAAAAATTAAGTTTCTCCAATCTTCTCAAAACTCTGGATTATGATAGAGGGCTGTGAGACTTTGACCTGAGTGCAAAAATGGAGGCTCTAGACCCTTCCAGAGCTGAGATATCAAAATTCAAAATTTCGACCCGAAAAAAAAAACGACAGTGTTACCCCTTTCGTTTTTTTTTCATTTTCGGGCGAAAAATTAAGTTTCTCCAATCTTCTCAAAACTCTGGATTATGATAGAGGGCTGTGAGACTTTGACCTGAGTGCAAAAATGGAGGCTCTAGACCCTTCCAGAGCTGAGATATCGAAACTCAAAATTTCGACCCGAAAAAAAAAACAGAGTGTTACCCCTTACGTTTTTTTTTTCATTTTCGGGCAAAAAAATTAAGTTTCTCCAATCTTCTCAAAACTCTGGATTATGATAGAGGGCTGTGAGACTTTGACCTGAGTGCAAAAATGGAGGCTCTAGACCCTCCCAGAGCTGAGATATCAAAATTCAAAATTTCGACCCGAAAAAAAAACGACAGTGTTACCCCTTACGTTTTTTTTTCATTTTCGGGCAAAAAATTAAGTTTCTCCAATCTTTTCAAAACTCTGGATTATGATAGAGGGCTGTGAGACTTTGACCTGAGTGCAAAAATGGAGGCTCTAGACCCTTCCAGAGCTGAGATATCGAAACTCAAAATTTCGACCCGAAAAAAAAAACACAGTGTTACCCCTTACGTTTTTTTTTCATTTTCGGGCAAAAAATTAAGTTTCTCCAATCTTCTCAAAACTCTGGATTATGATAGAGGGCTGTGAGACTTTGACCTGAGTGCAAAAATGGAGGCTCTAGACCCTCCCAGAGCTGAGATATCAAAATTCAAAATTTCGACCCGAAAAAAAAACGACAGTGTTACCCCTTACGTTTTTTTTTCATTTTCGGGCAAAAAATTAAGTTTCTCCAATCTTCTCAAAACTCTGGATTATGATAGAGGGCTGTGAGACTTTGACCTGAGTGCAAAAATGGAGGCTCTAGACCCTTCCAGAGCTTAGATATCGAAACTCAAAATTTCGACCCGAAAAAAAAACGACAGTGTTACCCCTTACGTTTTTTTTTCATTTTCGGGCAAAAAATTAAGTTTCTCCAATCTTCTCAAAACTCTGGATTATGATAGAGGGCTGTGAGACTTTGACCTGAGTGCAAAAATGGAGGCTCTAGACCCTTCCAGAGCTGAGATATCAAAATTCAAAATTTCGACCCGAAAAAAAAACGACAGTGTTACCCC
The DNA here is from genome assembly GCF_988280905.1 of Pimephales promelas. Taxonomy (NCBI): domain Eukaryota; kingdom Metazoa; phylum Chordata; class Actinopteri; order Cypriniformes; family Leuciscidae; genus Pimephales; species Pimephales promelas. The sequence continues at coordinate 51,714,625 of NC_142769.1, read as the reverse complement.
TTACGTTTTTTTTTTTCATTTTCGGGCAAAAAATTAAGTTTCTCCAATCTTCTCAAAACTCTGGATTATGATAGAGGGCTGTGAGACTTTGACCTGAGTGCAAAAATGGAGGCTCTAGACCCTTCCAGAGCTGAGATATCAAAATTCAAAATTTCGACCTGAAAAAAAAAACGACAGTGTTACCCCTTTCGTTTTTTTTTTCATTTTCGGGCGAAAAATTAAGTTTCTCCAATCTTCTCAAAACTCTGGATTATGATAGAGGGCTGTGAGACTTTGACCTGAGTGCAAAAATGGAGGCTCTAGACCCTTCCAGAGCTGAGATATAAAAATACAAAATTTCGACCCGAAAAAAACGACAGTGTTACCCCTTTCGTTTTTTTTCATTTTCGGCCGAAAAATTAAGTTTCTCCAATCTTCTCAAAACTCTGGATTATGATAGAGGGCTGTGAGACTTTGACCTGAGTGCAAAAATGGAGGCTCTAGACCCTCCCAGAGCTGAGATATCAAAATTCAAAATTTCGACGCGAAAAAAAAAAACGACAGTGTTACCCCTTACGTTTTTTTTCATTTTCGGGCAAAAAATTAAGTTTCTCCAATCTTCTCAAAACTCTGGATTATGATAGTGAGACTTTGACCTGAGTGCAAAAATGGAGGCTCTAGACCCTTCCAGAGCTGAGATATAAAAATTCAAAATTTCGACCCGAAAAAAAAAACGACAGTGTTACCCCTTTCGTTTTTTTTCATTTTCGGGCGAAAAATTAAGTTTCTCAAATCTTCTCAAAACTCTGGATTATGATAGAGGGCTGTGAGACTTTGACCTGAGTGCAAAAATGGAGGCTCTAGACCCTTCCAGAGCTGAGATATCAAAATTCAAAATTTCGACCCGAAAAAAAACCGACAGTTTTACCCCTTTCGTTTTTTTTTTTTCATTTTCGGGCGAAAAATTAAGTTTCTCCAATCTTCTCAAAACTCTGGATTATGATAGAGGGCTGTGAGACTTTGACCTGAGTGCAAAAATGGAGGCTCTAGACCCTTCCAGAGCTGAGATATCAAAATTCAAAATTTCGACCTGAAAAAAAAAAAACGACAGTGTTACCCCTTTCGTTTTTTTTTCATTTTCGGGCGAAAAATTAAGTTTCTCCAATCTTCTCAAAACTCTGGATTATGATAGAGGGCTGTGAGACTTTGACCTGAGTGCAAAAATGGAGGCTCTAGACCCTTCCAGAGCTGAGATATAAAAATACAAAATTTCGACCCGAAAAAAAACGACAGTGTTACCCCTTTCGTTTTTTTTTTCATTTTCGGGCGAAAAATTAAGTTTCTCCAATCTTCTCAAAACTCTGGATTATGATAGAGGGCTGTGAGACTTTGACCTGAGTGCAAAAATGGAGGCTCTAGACCCTTCCAGAGCTGTAATATCAAAATTCAAAATTTCGACCCGAAAAAAAAAAAACGACAGTGTTACCCCTTTCGTTTTTTTTTCATTTTCGGGCGAAAAATTAAGTTTCTCCAATCTTCTCAAAACTCTGGATTATGATAGAGGGCTGTGAGACTTTGACCTGAGTGCAAAAATGGAGGCTCTAGACCCTTCCAGAGCTGAGATATCGAAACTCAAAATTTCGACCCGAAAAAAAAAAACACAGTGTTACCCCTTACGTTTTTTTTTTTTCATTTTCGGGCAAAAAATTAAGTTTCTCCAATCTTCTCAAAACTCTGGATTATGATAGAGGGCTGTGAGACTTTGACCTGAGTGCAAAAATGGAGGCTCTAGACCCTCCCAGAGCTGAGATATCAAAATTCAAAATTTCGACCCGAAAAAAAAACGACAGTGTTACACCTTACGTTTTTTTTTCATTTTCGGGCAAAAAATTAAGTTTCTCCAATCTTCTCAAAACTCTGGATTATGATAGAGGGCTGTGAGACTTTGACCTGAGTGCAAAAATGGAGGCTCTAGACCCTTCCAGAGCTGAGATATCGAAACTCAAAATTTCGACCCGAAAAAAAAACGACAGTGTTACCCCTTACGTTTTTTTTCATTTTCGGGCAAAAAATTAAGTTTCTCCAATCTTCTCAAAACTCTGGATTATGATAGAGGGCTGTGAGACTTTGACCTGAGTGCAAAAATGGAGGCTCTAGACCCTTCCAGAGCTGAGATATCAAAATTCAAAATTTCGACCCGAAAAAAAAACGACAGTGTTACCCCTTACGTTTTTTTTTTCATTTTCGGGCAAAAAATTAAGTTTCTCCAATCTTCTCAAAACTCTGGATTATGATAGAGGGCTGTGAGACTTTGACCTGAGTGCAAAAATGGAGGCTCTAGACCCTTCCAGAGCTGAGATATCAAAATTCAAAATTTCGACCCGAAAAAAAAACGACAGTGTTACCCCTTACGTTTTTTTTTTATTTTGGGGCAAAAAATTAAGTTTCTCCAATCTTCTCAAAACTCTGGATTATGATAGAGGTCTGTGAGACTTTGACCTGAGTGCAAAAATGGAGGCTCTAGACTCTTCCAGAGCAGAGATATCAAAATTCAAAATTTCGACCCGAAAAAAAAAAACGACAGTGTTACCCCTTACGTTTTTTTTTTCATTTTCGGGCAAAAAAATAAGTTTCTCCAGTCTTCTCAAAACTCTGGATTATGATAGAGGGCTGTGAGACTTTGACCTGAGTGCAAAAATGGAGGCTCTAGACCCTTCCAGAGCTGAGATATCAAAATTCAAAATTTCGACCCGAAAAAAAAAACGACAGTGATACCTCTTTCGTTTTTTTTCATTTTCGGGCGAAAAATTAAGTTTCTCTAATCTTCTCAAAACTCTGGATTATGATAGAGGGCTGTGAGACTTTGACCTGAGTGCAAAAATGGAGGCTCTAGACCCTCCCAGAGCTGAGATATCAAAATTCAAAATTTCGACCCGAACAAAAAAACGACAGTGATACCTCTTTCGTTTTTTTTTCATTTTCGGGCGAAAAATTAAGTTTCTCTAATCTTCTCAAAACTCTGGATTATGATAGAGGGCTGTGAGACTTTGACCTGAGTGCAAAAATGGAGGCTCTAGACCCTCCCAGAGCTGAGATATCAAAATTCAAAATTTCGACCCGAACAAAAAAACGACAGTGTTACCCCTTTCGTTTTTTTTTCATTTTCGGGCGAAAAATTAAGTTTCTCCAATCTTCTCAAAACTCTGGATTATGATAGAGGGCTGTGAGACTTTGACCTGAGTGCAAAAATAAATGGAGGCTCTAGACCCTTCCAGAGCTGAGATATAGAAATTCAAAATTTCGACCCGAAAAAAAAACCGACAGTGTTACCCCTTTCGTTTTTTTTTCATTTTCGGGCGAAAAATTAAGTTTCTCCAATCTTCTCAAAACTCTGGATTATGATGGAGGGCTGTGAGACTTTGACCTGAGTGCAAAAATGGAGGCTCTAGACCCTTCCAGAGCTGAGATATCAAAACTCAAAATTTCGACCCGAAAAAAAAACGACAGTGTTACCCCTTACGTTTTTTTTCATTTTCGGGCAAAACATTAAGTTTCTCCAATCTTCTCAAAACTCTGGATTATGATAGAGGGCTGTGAGACTTTGACCTGAGTGCAAAAATGGAGGCTCTAGACCCTTCCAGAGCTGAGATATCAAAATTCAAAATTTCGACCCGAAAAAAAAACGACAATGTTACCCCTTTCGTTTTTTTTCATTTTCGGGCGAAAAATTAAGTTTCTCCAATCTTCTCAAAACTCTGGATTATGATAGAGGGCTGTGAGACTTTGACCTGAGTGCAAAAATGGAGGCTCTAGACCCTTCCAGAGCTGAGATATCAAAATTCAAAATTTCGACCCGAAAAAAAAACGACAGTGTTACCCCTTTCGTTTTTTTTCATTTTCGGGCGAAAAATTAAGTTTCTCCAATCTTCTCAAAACTCTGGATTATGATAGAGGGCTGTGAGACTTTGACCTGAGTGAAAAAATGGAGGCTCTAGACCCTTCCAGAGCTGAGATATCGAAACTCAAAATTTCGACCCGAAAAAAAAAAACGACAGTGTTACCCCTTACGTTTTTTTTCATTTTCGGGCAAAAAATTAAGTTTCTCCAATCTTCTCAAAACTCTGGATTATGATAGAGGGCTGTGAGACTTTGACCTGAGTGCAAAAATAAATGGAGGCTCTAGACCCTTCCAGAGCTGAGATATAGAAATTCAAAATTTCGACCCGAAAAAAAAACCGACAGTGTTACCCCTTTCGTTTTTTTTTTCATTTTCGGGCGAAAAATTAAGTTTCTCCAATCTTCTCAAAACTCTGGATTATGATGGAGGGCTGTGAGACTTTGACCTGAGTGCAAAAATGGAGGCTCTAGACCCTTCCAGAGCTGAGATATCAAAACTCAAAATTTCGACCCGAAAAAAAAACGACAGTGTTACCCCTTACGTTTTTTTTCATTTTCGGGCAAAACATTAAGTTTCTCCAATCTTCTCAAAACTCTGGATTATGATAGAGGGCTGTGAGACTTTGACCTGAGTGCAAAAATGGAGGCTCTAGACCCTTCCAGAGCTGAGATATCAAAATTCAAAATTTCGACCCGAAAAAAAAACGACAATGTTACCCCTTTCGTTTTTTTTCATTTTCGGGCGAAAAATTAAGTTTCTCCAATCTTCTCAAAACTCTGGATTATGATAGAGGGCTGTGAGACTTTGACCTGAGTGCAAAAATGGAGGCTCTAGACCCTTCCAGAGCTGAGATATCAAAATTCAAAATTTCGACCCGAAAAAAAAACGACAGTGTTACCCCTTTCGTTTTTTTTCATTTTCGGGCGAAAAATTAAGTTTCTCCAATCTTCTCAAAACTCTGGATTATGATAGAGGGCTGTGAGACTTTGACCTGAGTGAAAAAATGGAGGCTCTAGACCCTTCCAGAGCTGAGATATCGAAACTCAAAATTTCGACCCGAAAAAAAAAACGACAGTGTTACCCCTTACGTTTTTTTTCATTTTCGGGCAAAAAATTAAGTTTCTCCAATCTTCTCAAAACTCTGGATTATGATAGAGGGCTGTGAGACTTTGACCTGAGTGCAAAAATGGAGGCTCTAGACCCTTCCAGAGCTGAGATATCGAAACTCAAAATTTCGACCCGGAAAAAAAAACGACGGTGTTACCCCTTACGTTTTTTTTTTCATTTTCGGGCAAAAAATTAAGTTTCTCCAATCTTCTCAAAACTCTGGATTATGATAGAGGGCTGTGAGACTTTGACCTGAGTGCAAAAATGGAGGCTCTAGACCCTTCCAGAGCTGAGATATCGAAACTCAAAATTTCGACCCGGAAAAAAAACGACAGTGTTACCCCTTACGTTTTTTTTCATTTTCGGGCAAAAAATTAAGTTTCTCCAATCTTCTCAAAACTCTGGATTATGATAGAGGGCTGTGAGACTTTGACCTGAGTGCAAAAATGGAGGCTCTAGACCCTTCCAGAGCTGAGATATCGAAACTCAAAATTTCGACCCGAAAAAAAAAAACGACAGTGTTACCCCTTACGTTTTCTTTCATTTTCGGGCAAAAAATTAAGTTTCTCCAATCTTCTCAAAACTCTGGATTATGATAGAGGGCTGTGAGACTTTGACCTGAGTGCAAAAATGGAGGCTCTAGACCCTTCCAGAGCTGAGATATCAAAATTCAAAATTTCGACCCGAAAAAAAAACGACAGTGTTACCCCTTACGTTTTTTTTTTCATTTTCGGGCAAAAAATTAAGTTTCTCCAATCTTCTCAAAACTTTGGATTATGATAGAGGGCTGTGAGACTTTGACCTGAGTGCAAAAATGGAGGCTCTAGACCCTTCCAGAGCTGAGATATCGAAACTCAAAATTTCGACCCGGAAAAAAAACGACAGTGTTACCCCTTACGTTTTTTTTCATTTTCGGGCAAAAAATTAAGTTTCTCCAATCTTCTCAAAACTCTGGATTATGATAGAGGGCTGTGAGACTTTGACCTGAGTGCAAAAATGGAGGCTCTAGACCCTTCCAGAGCTGAGATATCGAAACTCAAAATTTTGACCCGAAAAAAAAAAACGACAGTGTTACCCCTTACGTTTTCTTTCATTTTCGGGCAAAAAATTAAGTTTCTCCAATCTTCTCAAAACTCTGGATTATGATAGAGGGCTGTGAGACTTTGACCTGAGTGCAAAAATGGAGGCTCTAGACCCTTCCAGAGCTGAGATATCAAAATTCAAAATTTCGACCCGAAAAAAAAACGACAGTGTTACCCCTTACGTTTTTTTTTTCATTTTCGGGCAAAAAATTAAGTTTCTCCAATCTTCTCAAAACTCTGGATTATGATAGAGGGCTGTGAGACTTTGACCTGAGTGCAAAAATGGAGGCTCTAGACCCTTCCAGAGCTGAGATAGCAAAATTCAAAATTTCGACCCGAAAAAAAAACTACAGTGTTACCCCTTTCGTTTTTTTTTTCGTTTTCGGCCGAAAAATTAAGTTTCTCCAATCTTCTCAAAACTCTGGATTATGATAGAGGGCTGTGAGACTTTGACCTGAGTGCAAAAATGGAGGTTCTAGACCCTTCCAGAGCTGAGATATCAAAATTCTAAATTTCGACCTGAAAAAAAAAAACGACAGTGTTACCCCTTTCGTTTTTTTTTTCATTTTCGGGCGAAAAATTAAGTTTCTCCAATCTTCTCAAAACTCTGGATTATGATAGAGGGCTGTGAGACTTTGACCTGAGTGCAAAAATGGAGGCTCTAGACCCTTCCAGAGCTGAGATATAAAAATACAAAATTTCGACCCGAAAAAAACCGACAGTGTTACCCCTTACGTTTTTTTTCATTTTCGGGCAAAAAATTAAGTTTCTCCAATCTTCTCAAAACTCTGGATTATGATAGAGGGCTGTGAGACTTTGACCTGAGTGCAAAAATGGAGGCTCTAGACCCTTCCAGAGCTGAGATATCAAAATTCAAAATTTCGACCCGAAAAAAAAAACGACAGTGTTACCCCTTACGGTTTTTTTTTTCATTTTCGGGCAAAAAAATTAAGTTTCTCCAATCTTCTCAAAACTCTGGATTATGATAGAGGGCTGTGAGACTTTGACCTGAGTGCAAAAATGGAGGCTCTAGACCCTTCCAGAGCTGAGATATCGAAACTCAAAATTTCGACCCGGAAAAAAAACGACAGTGTTACCCCTTACGTTTTTTTTCATTTTTGGGCAAAAAATTAAGTTTCTCCAATCTTCTCAAAACTCTGGATTATGATAGAGGGCTGTGAGACTTTGACCTGAGTGCAAAAATGGAGGCTCTAGACCCTTCCAGAGCTGAGATAGCAAAATTCAAAATTTCGACCCGAAAAAAAAACTACAGTGTTACCCCTTTCGTTTTTTTTTTCGTTTTCGGCCGAAAAATTAAGTTTCTCCAATCTTCTCAAAACTCTGGATTATGATAGAGGGCTGTGAGACTTTGACCTGAGTGCAAAAATGGAGGCTCTAGACCCTTCCAGAGCTGAGATATCAAAATTCAAAATTTCGACCTGAAAAAAAAAAAACGACAGTGTTACCCCTTTCGTTTTTTTTTTTCATTTTCGGGCGAAAAATTAAGTTTCTCCAATCTTCTCAAAACTCTGGATTATGATAGAGGGCTGTGAGACTTTGACCTGAGTGCAAAAATGGAGGCTCTAGACCCTTCCAGAGCTGAGATATAAAAATACAAAATTTTGACCCGAAAAAAAACGACAGTGTCACCCCTTTCGTTTTTTTTCATTTTCGGGCGAAAAATTAAGTTTCTCCAATCTTCTCAAAACTCTGGATTATGATAGAGGGCTGTGAGACTTTGACCTGAGTGCAAAAATGGAGGCTCTAGACCCTTCCAGAGCTGAGATATCAAAATTCAAAATTTCGACCCGAAAAAAAAAACGACAGTGTTACCCCTTTCGTTTTTTTTTCATTTTCGAGCGAAAAAATTAAGTTTCTCCAATCTTCTCAAAATTCTGGATTATGATAGAGGGCTGTGAGACTTTGACCTGAGTGCAAAAATGGAGGCTCTAGACCCTTCCAGAGCTGAGATATCGAAACTCAAAATTTCGACCCGAAAAAAAAAACAGAGTGTTACCCCTTACGTTTTTTTTTCATTTTCGGGCAAAAAATTAAGTTTCTCCAATCTTCTCAAAACTCTGGATTATGATAGAGGGCTGTGAGACTTTGACCTGAGCGCAAAAATGGAGGCTCTAGACCCTCCCAGAGCTGAGATATCAAAATTCAAAATTTCGACCCGAAAAAAAAACGACAGTGTTACCCCTTACGTTTTTTTTTTCATTTTCGGGCAAAAAATTAAGTTTCTCCAATCTTTTCAAAACTCTGGATTATGATAGAGGGCTGTGAGACTTTGACCTGAGTGCAAAAATGGAGGCTCTAGACCCTTCCAGAGCTGAGATATCGAAACTCAAAATTTCGACCCGAAAAAAAAAACACAGTGTTACCCCTTACGTTTTTTTTTCATTTTCGGGCAAAAAATTAAGTTTCTCCAATCTTCTCAAAACTCTGGATTATGATAGAGGGCTGTGAGACTTTGACCTGAGTGCAAAAATGGAGGCTCTAGACCCTCCCAGAGCTGAGATATCAAAATTCAAAATTTCGACCCGAAAAAAAAAACGACAGTGTTACCCCTTACGTTTTTTTTTCATTTTCGGGCAAAAAATTAAGTTTCTCCAATCTTCTCAAAACTCTGGATTATGATAGAGGGCTGTGAGACTTTGACCTGAGTGCAAAAATGGAGGCTCTAGACCCTTCCAGAGCTGAGATATCAAAATTCAAAATTTCGACCCGAAAAAAAAACGACAGTGTTACCCCTTACGTTTTTTTTTTCATTTTCGGGCAAAAAATTAAGTTTCTCCAATCTTCTCAAAACTCTGGATTATGATAGAGGGCTGTGAGACTTTGACCTGAGTGCAAAAATGGAGGCTCTAGACCCTTCCAGAGCTGAGATATCAAAATTCAAAATTTCGACCCGGAAAAAAAACGACAGTGTTACCCCTTACGTTTTTTTTCATTTTCGGGCAAAAAATTAAGTTTCTCCAATCTTCTCAAAACTCTGGATTATGATAGAGGGCTGTGAGACTTTGACCTGAGTGCAAAAATGGAGGCTCTAGACCCTTCCAGAGCTGAGATATCGAAACTCAAAATTTCGACCCGAAAAAAAAAAACGACAGTGTTACCCCTTACGTTTTCTTTCATTTTCGGGCAAAAAATTAAGTTTCTCCAATCTTCTCAAAACTCTGGATTATGATAGAGGGCTGTGAGACTTTGACCTGAGTGCAAAAATGGAGGCTCTAGACCCTTCCAGAGCTGAGATATCAAAATTCAAAATTTCGACCCGAAAAAAAAACGACAGTGTTACCCCTTACGTTTTTTTTTTTCATTTTCGGGCAAAAAATTAAGTTTCTCCAATCTTCTCAAAACTCTGGATTATGATAGAGGGCTGTGAGACTTTGACCTGAGTGCAAAAATGGAGGCTCTAGACCCTTCCAGAGCTGAGATAGCAAAATTCAAAATTTCGACCCGAAAAAAAAACTACAGTGTTACCCCTTTCGTTTTTTTTTTTCATTTTCGGGCGAAAAATTAAGTTTCTCCAATCTTCTCAAAACTCTGGATTATGATAGAGGGCTGTGAGACTTTGACCTGAGTGCAAAAATGGAGGCTCTAGACCCTTCCAGAGCTGAGATATAAAAATACAAAATTTCGACCCGAAAAAAAACGACAGTGTTACCCCTTACGTTTTTTTTTTCATTTTGGGGCAAAAAATTAAGTTTCTCCAATCTTCTCAAAACTCTGGATTATGATAGAGGGCTGTGAGACTTTGACCTGAATGCAAAAATGGAGGCTCTAGACCCTTCCAGAGCTGAGATATCAAAATTCAAAATTTCGACCCGAAAAAAAAAACGACAGTGTTACCCCTTACGTTTTTTTTTTTCATTTTCGGGCAAAAAAATTAAGTTTCTCCAATCTTCTCAAAACTCTGGATTATGATAGAGGGCTGTGAGACTTTGACCTGAGTGCAAAAATGGAGGCTCTAGACCCTTCCAGAGCTGAGATATCGAAACTCAAAATTTCGACCCGGAAAAAAAACGACAGTGTTACCCCTTACGTTTTTTTTCATTTTCGGGCAAAAAATTAAGTTTCTCCAATCTTCTCAAAACTCTGGATTATGATAGAGGGCTGTGAGACTTTGACCTGAGTGCAAAAATGGAGGCTCTAGACCCTTCCAGAGCTGAGATAGCAAAATTCAATATTTCGACCCGAAAAAAAAACTACAGTGTTACCCCTTTCGTTTTTTTTTTCGTTTTCGGCCGAAAAATTAAGTTTCTCCAATCTTCTCAAAACTCTGGATTATGATAGAGGGCTGTGAGACTTTGACCTGAGTGCAAAAATGGAGGCTCTAGACCCTTCCAGAGCTGAGATATCAAAATTCAAAATTTCGACCTGAAAAAAAAAATGACAGTGTTACCCCTTTCGTTTTTTTTTTCATTTTCGGGCGAAAAATTAAGTTTCTCCAATCTTCTCAAAACTCTGGATTATGATAGAGGGCTGTGAGACTTTGACCTGAGTGCAAAAATGGAGGCTCTAGACCCTTCCAGAGCTGAGATATAAAAATACAAAATTTCGACCCGAAAAAAAACGACAGTGTCACCCCTTTCGTTTTTTTTCATTTTCGGGCGAAAAATTAAGTTTCTCCAATCTTCTCAAAACTCTGGATTATGATAGAGGGCTGTGAGACTTTGACCTGAGTGCAAAAATGGAGGCTCTAGACCCTTCCAGAGCTGAGATATCAAAATTCAAAATTTCGACCCGAAAAAAAAAAAACGACAGTATTACCCCTTTCGTTTTTTTTTCATTTTCGGGCGAAAAATTAAGTTTCTCCAATCTTCTCAAAACTCTGGATTATGATAGAGGGCTGTGAGACTTTGACCTGAGTGCAAAAATGGAGGCTCTAGACCCTCCCAGAGCTGAGATATCAAAATTAAAAATTTCGACCCGAAAAAAAAACCGACAGTGTTACCCCTTACGTTTTTTTTTCATTTTCGGGCAAAAAATTAAGTTTCTCCAATCTTTTCAAAACTCTGGATTATGATAGAGGGCTGTGAGACTTTGACCTGAGTGCAAAAATGGAGGCTCTAGACCCTTCCAGAGCTGAGATATCGAAACTCAAAATTTCGACCCGAAAAAAAAACGAGAGTGTTACCCCTTACGTTTTTTTTTTCATTTTCGGGCAAAAAATTAAGTTTCTCCAATCTTCTCAAAACTCTGGATTATGATAGAGGGCTGTGAGACTTTGACCTGAGTGCAAAAATGGAGGCTCTAGACCCTTCCAGAGCTGAGATATCGAAACTCAAAATTTCGACCCGGAAAAAAAACGACAGTGTTACTCCTTACGTTTTTTTTCATTTTCGGGCAAAAAATTAAGTTTCTCCAATCTTCTCAAAACTCTGGATTATGATAGAGGGCTGTGAGACTTTGACCTGAGTGCAAAAATGGAGGCTCTAGACCCTTCCAGAGCTGAGATATCAAAATTCAAAATTTCGACCTGAAAAAAAAAATGACAGTGTTACCCCTTTCGTTTTTTTTTTCATTTTCGGGCGAAAAATTAAGTTTCTCCAATCTTCTCAAAACTCTGGATTATGATAGAGGGCTGTGAGACTTTGACCTGAGTGCAAAAATGGAGGCTCTAGACCCTTCCAGAGCTGAGATATAAAAATACAAAATTTCGACCCGAAAAAAAACGACAGTGTCACCCCTTTCGTTTTTTTTCATTTTCGGGCGAAAAATTAAGTTTCTCCAATCTTCTCAAAACTCTGGATTATGATAGAGGGCTGTGAGACTTTGACCTGAGTGCAAAAATGGAGGCTCTAGACCCTTCCAGAGCTGAGATATCAAAATTCAAAATTTCGACCCGAAAAAAAAAAAACGACAGTATTACCCCTATCGTTTTTTTTTCATTTTCGGGCGAAAAATTAAGTTTCTCCAATCTTCTCAAAACTCTGGATTATGATAGAGGGCTGTGAGACTTTGACCTGAGTGCAAAAATGGAGGCTCTAGACCCTCCCAGAGCTGAGATATCAAAATTCAAAATTTCGACCCGAAAAAAAAACCGACAGTGTTACCCCTTACGTTTTTTTTTCATTTTCGGGCAAAAAATTAAGTTTCTCCAATCTTTTCAAAACTCTGGATTATGATAGAGGGCTGTGAGACTTTGACCTGAGTGCAAAAATGGAGGCTCTAGACCCTTCCAGAGCTGAGATATCGAAACTCAAAATTTCGACCCGAAAAAAAAAACGAGAGTGTTACTCCTTACGTTTTTTTTCATTTTCGGGCAAAAAATTAAGTTTCTCCAATCTTCTCAAAACTCTGGATTATGATAGAGGGCTGTGAGACTTTGACCTGAGTGCAAAAATGGAGGCTCTAGACCCTTCCAGAGCTGAGATATCAAAATTCAAAATTTCGACCTGAAAAAAAAAAAAACGACAGTGTTACCCCTTTCGTTTTTTTTTCATTTTCGGCCGAAAAATTAAGTTTCTCCAATCTTCTCAAAACTCTGGATTATGATAGAGGGCTGTGAGACTTTGACCTGAGTGCAAAAATGGAGGCTCTAGACCCTCCCAGAGCTGAGATATCAAAATTCAAAATTTCGACCCGAAAAAAAAAAACGACAGTGTTACCCCTTACGTTTTTTTTCATTTTCGGGCAAAAAATTAAGTTTCTCCAATCTTCTCAAAACTCTGGATTATGATAGTGAGACTTTGACCTGAGTGCAAAAATGGAGGCTCTAGACCCTTCCAGAGCTGAGATATAAAAATTCAAAATTTCGACCCGAAAAAAAAAACGACAGTGTTACCCCTTTCGTTTTTTTTCATTTTCGGGCGAAAAATTAAGTTTCTCAAATCTTCTCAAAACTCTGGATTATGATAGAGGGCTGTGAGACTTTGACCTGAGTGCAAAAATGGAGGCTCTAGACCCTTCCAGAGCTGAGATATCAAAATTCAAAATTTCGACCCGAAAAAAAACCGACAGTGTTACCCCTTTCGTTTTTTTTTTTCATTTTCGGGCGAAAAATTAAGTTTCTCCAATCTTCTCAAAACTCTGGATTATGATAGAGGGCTGTGAGACTTTGACCTGAGTGCAAAAATGGAGGCTCTAGACCCTTTCAGAGCTGAGATATCAAAATTCAAAATTTCGACCCGAAAAAAAAACGACAGTGTTACCCCTTACGTTTTTTTTCATTTTCGGGCGAAAAATTAAGTTTCTCCAATCTTCTCAAAAATCTGGATTATGATAGAGGGCTGTGAGACTTTGACCTGAGTGCAAAAATGGAGGCTCTAGACCCTTCCAGAGCTGAGATATCAAAATTCAAAATTTCGACCCGAAAAAAAAAACGACAGTGTTACCCCTTTTGTTTTTTTTTCATTTCCGGGCGAAAAATTAAGTTTCTCCAATCTTCTCAAAACTCTGGATTATGATAGAGGGCTGTGAGACTTTGACCTGAGTGCAGAAATGGAGGCTCTAGACCCTTCCAGAGCTGAGATATCGAAATTCAAAAATTCGACCCGAAAAAAAAAAACGACAGTGTTACCCCTTTCGTTTTTTTTTTCATTTTCGGGCGAAAAATTAAGTTTCTCCAATCTTCTCAAAACTCTGGATTATGATAGAGGGCTGTGAGACTTTGACCTGAGTGCAAAAATGGAGGCTCTAGACCCTTCCAGAGCTGAGATATCAAAATTCAAAATTTCGACCCGAAAAAAAAACGACAGTGTTACCCCTTTCGTTTTTTTTTCGTTTTCGGCCGAAAAATTAAGTTTCTCCAATCTTCTCAAAACACTGGATTATGATAGAGGGCTGTGAGACTTTGACCTGAGTGCAGAAATGGAGGCTCTAGACCCTTCCAGAGCTGAAATATCGAAATTCAAAATTTCGACCCGAAAAAAAAAAACGACAGTGTTACCCCTTTCGTTTTTTTTCATTTTCGGGCGAAAAATTACGTTTCTCCAATCTTCTCAAAACTCTGGATTATGATAGAGGGCTGTGAGACTTTGACCTGAGTGCAAAAATGGAGGCTCTAGACCCTTCCAGAGCTGAGATATCAAAATTAAAAATTTCGACCCGAAAAAAAAACGACAGTGTTACCCCTTTCGTTTTCTTTCATTTTTCGGGCGAAAAATTAAGTTTCTCCAATCTTCTCAAAACTCTGGATTATGATAGAGGGCTGTGAGACTTTGACCTGAGTGCAAAAATGGAGGCTCTAGACCCTTCCAGAGCTGAGATATCGAAACTCAAAATTTCGACCCGGAAAAAAAACGACAGTGTTACCCCTTACGTTTTTTTTTTTCATTTTCGGGCAAAAATATCTCAGCTCAGGAAAGGTCTAGAGCCTCCATTTTGGCACTCAAGTCTAAGTCCCATGGCCCTCTATCAGAATCCAGAGTTTTGAGAAGATTGGAGAAACTTTTTTTTTTCGCACCGAAAAAAACATTCTAACATTCTAAACATTCTAAACATTATATAATATAATTATATAATATAAAAATATATATTATATAACATTATAATCATGTTATAATATGATTACCCTGTCCTTCCCGCCAAATGTGCTTGTCCGTGGACGCGCACTGTGTGGCTGCGCAGTAGTGACCATAGCAACAGGCAGAGAGGCTAGCTTTGAGTAGTAGAATATAGCTAACTATGGATCAATGGCTAAAAAAACGCGCCGTTCCAAGCAGCAGCAATGCTAGCGGCAGCTCAAGTGAACCCATGGAAAAAAGAAAAAAAAAAGCTGATAAGTACCGTCAATTTCATGAACAATATGTTGTTTTCGGTTTCACGTCGACACCAACTGAACCGCCTCAGCCGCTGTGTTTCCTCTGCGGGGATGTGCTTTCTAATAATAGCATGAAACCAGCCCATTTACAACGACACCTAAGTACCAAGCATCTTTCCTGTGTCGGTAAGACAGCAGAGTTTTTTCAAAGAAAACTATCAGAGTTTAAGGGAAGTCAAGAAAAATTAAAGAAAGCGACTGCAGTGTCAACCAAAGCATTGGAGGCCTCATATGCTGTGTCGCTACTTGTGGCTAAATCCAAAAAGCCATTTACTGTTGCCGAGGAGCTAATTTTGCCTGCTCCTGTAATTCTTGCAGAAACGATGATTGATAAAAAAGCAGCTGACGCACTGAAAACGGTACCATTGTCCAATAACACAGTGTGCCGTAGGATTGATGACATGGCCGTTGATATTGTTGATCAAGTAGTGGAAAAGTTCAAACTTTCCGGTCCATTGGCGCTGCAATTGGACGAGTCAACAGATGTTAGTGGGGAAGCGCAGCTGATTGCGTTGGTGCGATACAGAGACATTTCTGAAATTAACGAGCACATTCTATTCTGCAAGAAGCTAACGGGGAGCACCACCGGTAAAGATGTGTTTCACGTTATCGACACCTTTTTCTCAGAGAACAAACTGGATTGGAAGTCCTGTATTCACGTGTGCACGGATGGTGCAGCATCAATGACTGGGAGGGTGAAAGGGTTAATCGCACAGATTAAGAAAGTAAACTCCGACGTTCAGTGGAATCACTGCATCATCCACAGAGAGGCACTGGCCAGTAAGAGAATGAGTCCAGAGTTACATGAAGTTTTGAATGACGCAGTGAAAGTGATAAACTTTGTTGAATCGCGGCCTCTGAATCACAGGCTGTTTGAAAGGCTCTGTCAGGACAAGCACACATTTATCCAAACTCAATAGTGAGTTCAACTCCTACTTCCCTGATATTGAAAGCAAGTCTGCCAAACTTGACTGGGTCCGTAATCCTTTCATGACTGAAAGTACTGAGAACAACATTCCCACCAGACTACAGGAAAATCTGCTGGATGTGTCCTCAGACCGTGGACTGAAGATGAGGTACTCAGAAACAAACCTGTCACAGTTCTGGTGTGATGTGGAGAAGGAATATCCTGATTTGGGGAAACATGCACTGAAGGAACTTCTGCCATTTGGATCTACATATTTATGTGAAGTGACATTTTCATCCATGGCCGTAATTAAGTCCAAGCACAGGAACAGACTCAACTTGGAGAAAAGCCTGATAGCCGCTGTTGCCACACTGCCCCCAAGACTGAACAAGCTTATGAGTGAGAGACAGGGTCAAGTTTCTCATTGATTAGTAAGTCCTTTTGTGCCATACACAGGTCAAAACTTATTTAGAGTAGGCTGCTACTATGTACAAGTTTTCTTGCTATCGTAATCTGCGTTAGCTTCGTTCTGTAATAGAGCATTTTGTTCCTATGCTACAGTATGGAATTCAAATACATTCGTGACTTTTAAATCTTTTCTCAAAACATTTTATTTTAGGATTGCATTAGAAGGATTATTTTAGAACTTGATTATTAATTTTATTGGTTTATTTTTGTATTTAAAGCTTGTAAATAAATACAAATATTATTATTATTATTAATCTTTGTTTTTGTATAATTGGTCTTAACGTGTGAAGAAGTGAAAAGGTCATACAAATATTGAACAAAGACAAGTATTATATTATAAGAGTTATAGGAAGTAAAAATATCATTATTTACAGAAAAATTCAGGTATCACCTACAATTTACACCAAATCTGAAAATCACACCGATCACATGCGCTTGTGGGGGTACTTCAGGCAGGATAAAATGTTTTGGGGGTACAGTACCCAAAAAAGGTTGGGAACCACTGGTCTAGAGCCTCCATTTTTGCACTCAGGTCTAAGTCTCATAGCCCTCTATCAGAATCCAGAGTTTCAAGAAGATTGGAGAAACTTTTTTTTCACATCAAAAGAAAAACACAAAAGGGGTAACACTGTCGTTTTTTTTTTTTTTTTTTTTTTTGGTCAAAATTTTGAGTATCTCCGATCTTCTTGAAACTCTGGATTCTGATAGAGGGCCATGAGACTTAGACCTGAGTGCCAAAATCGAGGCTCTAGACCCTTCCAGAGCTGAGATATTGAGATCCCACGTATAATTTATGCATTATAAATATATCAATATCTCAGCTCAGGAAGGGTCTAGAGCCTCGATTTTGGCACTCGGGTCTAAGTCCCATGGCCCTCTATCAGAATCCAGGGTTTCAAGAAGATTGGAGGTAAAAAAAAATTCACACTGAAAAAAAAAACTATAGGGGGTAACACTGTCGTTTTTTTTTTTTTTTTTTTTTTTTTTGGTCAAAATTTTGAGTATCTCCGATCTTCTTGAAACTCTGGATTCTGATAGAGGGCCATGAGACTTAGACCTGAGTGCCAAAATCGAGGCTCTAGACCCTTCCAGAGCTGAGATATTGAGATCCCACGTATAATTTATGCATTATAAATATATCAATATCTCAGCTCAGGAAGGGTCTAGAGCCTCGATTTTGGCACTCGGGTCTAAGTCCCATGGCCCTCTATCAGAATCCAGGGTTTCAAGAAGATTGGAGGTAAAAAAAAATTCACACTGAAAAAAAAAACTATAGGGGGTAACACTGTCGTTTTTTTTTTTTTTTTTTTTTTTGGGTCAAAATTTTGAGTATCTCCGATCTTCTTGAAACTCTGGATTCTGATAGAGGGCCATGAGACTTAGACCTGAGTGCCAAAATCGAGGCTCTAGACCCTTCCAGAGCTGAGGTATTGAGATCCCACGTAGCATTTATGCATTATAAATATCTCAATATCTCAGCTCAGGAAGGGTCTAGAGCCTCGATTTTGGCACTCAGGTCTAAGTCTCATGGCCCTCTATCAAAATCCAGAGTTTCAAGAAGATTGGAGAAACTTTTTTTCTGCACTAAAAAAAAAACGAAAGGGGTAACACTGTTCCTAAGTCCTCCTCACGGGTAGGCGTACTGCGGCATATTTCCTTTGGGATATGCTCCCCAGTGTACCTTGGTATTCCTGTGTCAAGTAGAACTCCTCGTCAGTAAGTTAGTGCGTCAGGGGTCAGACTTGCGCAGGGCACTGGAAGACAGCTGTGAAGGTGGCGTGATTACACGGGGGACCCCATTCTCCGTCATTCCGACGTAACTCGGAGTGACTACGAAAGGGAACGTCTCGGTTACGTATGTAACCCTCGTTCCCTGAGTAGGGCACAGAGATGTTACGTCTCCCTGCCACTTCCGCTGTACCGCTGGGTAGACGCCTGAGTTCAGTCTCGGCTCCTCAGCGAAGACATACTGCGGTTGCGTCCGCTTCCTCCTTTTATACCCACCAGGTGGGACGGAGATACGCTATGCAAATTCTGCAGCCCCAAGGCATTTTCATGCCATTGGCTCGTTTTTTAATACTCGAAGAGGATTGACTTTCTATGCGAAATCCCCATTCTCCGTCATCCGGCGTAACGTCTCCGTTCCCTACTCAGGGAAAGAGGGTTACATACGTAACCGAGACGTTTTCCCTCCTCGTATGCCTTGCATTGCGAGTCAAAGAAAATGGCATCTGTGAAAAAAAGTTCAACTCGTTTCGTCGCGCCCAGCTAGTAAATGTCTCGGATGTGACTTTTCTTGGTGTTATAAAGATTTCACTCTAAATATTTGTGCGGTTTACACTATCAGTGTAAATCCCTTGAAATTCAACACCAGAAAATGTTCTCTTTACTCTAAGAGTCTTTAACACCAGGATATCAACACTGCAGATTTTGCCACGTCTATCCTGTCAGCATGAGAGAGTCGACTCACCAACATTCCTCGACAGTTTTCAGCATTTTGTCCCTCCCTATTGTTTCGATGTCCGAGATTGAATTGTTCGCGTCTGATGACCAATCTCTCATTGCCCAGGATCCTACGCCTCATCTCACCAAAGCAGCAGCGAGTGCTCGCACTCGTGGACCGGTCTAAAATAGCTTTGTGAAAGCGGCCCCAAATCACGTTAAACATTTGTTAGTGTAACCGGCCCAGTTCTGACCACTGTTACGAACTGCGTTGTGATTAATTGAGAGACGACACGGGACACTGGAACTGCTGCTGCTGACGGAGGGTTTATTATCCAACCCGGTCTCATCCCAAGACGTAATATAACTGACGTTTTGGGACGTCTTTTGACCATACGTCAATATTCGCCTTTTTAGGGCCCGCTTAAACGTCGGTAGATGAGGTTATGGGATCCTAACTCTACCCCAGACCTAAACCTAACTGACGTTAAAGGTAAAGCGTCAGTTGTATGACGGCCCGGGATCGCCATCTACCGACGTTTAAGGGGGCCCTAAAAAGGCGGATATTGGCGTATGGTCAAAAGACGTCCCAAGACGTCAGTTATATGACTTTTTGGGATGAGACTGTGTTATATTATCATGAGCATGTAGATGGCACTGGATGGATTGAAGAGAATACAGCAATGAGAGAAGTTTTCTGTGATTTGATCACCTCTCCACAGCGCACTCAAAGCAGTCTCAACAACATCACAACGGTAATAACATATCAAAAATACAATGCATGACAACACGCGTCACAACCATTTATCATAGCATACAATATAATCTCTTGCAGCTAATTTTAAATCAATCATGAATTTGGGAAACAAATGAATGCAAAATGAATACATTGGAAGATTGAAAGATATAAACCATACCTGGATGGATTAAAGAGGAGACAGCACTTCAACAGACAAAAACATGCAAATATTTGCCAAAAGGCAAAAACATGCAAATATTTGCCAACATGTCTGCTTTGCAGAGTCCTCTTAAGCAAAGTCTTAAATGAGTTAAATCAAGTATTAAATAAGTTAAATCAAGTATTAAATGAGTTAAAGTCTTAAATCAGTTAAATCAAGTATTAAATGAGTTAAATACAATTTTATGTGTGTGAGATGCAGGTTTATTAGGTCAGTGCTTCAGACCTAATAAACCTGCTCTCTGTCATTCATTTTAATCAAAGAACAAAAGACAAAGAAAATCATTCTGCTCTCGACTTAACTTAGCTTTAATAAGCATATTAATCTATATTTAATTTATAATTTATGCAGTGAAGACTGTGAAGTGTTTGATAACTTTATTCAATGTCTGTATATTTCCTATATATATATATATATATATATATATATATATATACTGTATATTTTTGTAATCACAACATTTTTTCTTTTGCCAAATCAACTTCATTAATTATAAATCAACTATAATTTATGTGGTTCAGATAACATATGATTAAATGATGATTCTGATGATTAAATCAGTGAAATTAAATCAGTGAAATTATTACAATACAAAAGTATATTGACCCACTTTGGTCCCACTTTATATTAAGTGGCTTTAAGTACTATGTACTTGCATTGAAAAAGAAGTACAATGTACTTAGTGTGCTCATGTTGAATTGTAAAACACTTTTGCTGCTATTGAGGTGTGATGTGGGTAAGGTTAGGGACAGGTGTGGTGGTCAGTGTTGGGAGTAATGCATTACAAAAGTAATACATTACAGTAACATATTACTTTTTGCTGTAACGCAGTAGTGTAAGGCATTACTAATAAATTTTCAGTAATATTTTACTCGTTACATGTTCAGTGAGGCTTGTATTACAGTGTATTGTTTGCTTTTACTTCTTAAAGGCAACAGACTATGTGAAAGTTTTAAAGCAGTCTTTTAGTGCCGGTTCAGAGCGGTCACGTCTGTAACATTGTTTTTTCCTCATAAATGCAAACACGAAAACTAAAATAAAATGAATATTTTAAGTTCTATGGAGACTGGAGAGCCAACCCTTCCTCATCCGATTTGCGCAGTGTAATTAACAGAATTACAAAAAATCGATTTTGCCTCCTATTTTTTTGTCACGCATGAATGTGTGTCTTTTTCCTAATATTAAAAATAAAACATAGACTGATATTTGTCTAATGTCTGGAGTCCTTTAAGGAAGTAGCCTATATACATTTCAATACATGTATTTTCTGAGAATTTTTATTTCAAGTTGACTGCAAATGTCATGTCCATAATGCTGGACTTCCCCAATTTTAAATAGTTTATCCTCAACTAGTTTTGTGGTGTAGGTCTACGTATTTTATAATGTTAACTTCAAATAATACTAATAGCCTAATTTAAAGATAAGGCAGCATTGGATCTGGACGGTAATGAGAATAACGCTGGAGTTGGAAGAGGTGTGTCGTGATTCTGTAGGTTCGTGGATGTGGCGAATCGCGATTTCGGTTTCATATTGCATATCGTTACAGCCCAAAAGTTAAGTTCTACTTAGTTATTTTGGTGAAAGTAACTCAAAAGTAATACATGAGTAATGTAACGCATTACAATTCTGAGACAGTAATGTTGTAAGGTAATGAATTACTTTTAAATAACAGTAACAAGTAATACCTAACGTATTACAGTTTGGAAGTAACTTGCACAACACTTGTGGTGGTATGGGTAGGTTTAAGGGTAGGTTTAAGTATAGGGATGGGTCAGCTGTGTAATTATAGATGTAATTACATAAATTAGTTACAGCTGTAATTACATGCTGGTTATTTTTTAAATATAAGTACAATGTAAAAACATGTATGTACACAATAAGTCTATTGTATCAAATTATTCGTTTCAATGTAAGTACATAGTACTTAAAGCCACTTAATATATAGTGGGACCATATATTTATATATATATTGATTGTCAGCATTGATTAAAACATAACCAAAATGTATGGTTAATTCCTTGTTAGAAACAAGTTAAATCTAAAGGGGACCTTTGGTTCGATGAAGCTCTCAAACTGTGTCTTCCTCTTTCATCAGTTGACAGTTGTGTTTGTTTAGCTGTGTGGACCATACGTTGGTCTTTTGTTTCTTGGGAAACTTGGCATACAGTGATGTCACATGAAAATAACCTTTTCCAGATATCGCCCAGACAAGTGAAAGATAATAGATTTGCATAACGGGTGAACTAGAAAAGGGGCGGTAACCATCGCCTCCCAACAGAGCACCTCTTTCAGACACCTCCACCTCAGCCAATGGGATGTTTGCAGTGCCCTGGCAAAATTTTACATATCTGATCAGTGTTTCAGTCGGAGCGAATCCCTCTTCAGACGCTCTTCACTCTCTCCAGGTGGGCAACAATATTCATACTTCTTTATTTATAGCAAATTATGATTCCTATTACACACACATTATTATACAGTTTAGCTGTTTATTTGGTAACGCTTTACAATAAGGTTCATTAGTTAACATTAGTTAATGTATTAACTAACATGCACTAACCAGTGTTGTGCAAGTTACTTCCAAACTGTAATACATTAGGTATTACTTGTTACTGTTATTTAAAAGTAATTCATTACCTTAAAATATTACTGTCTCAGAATTGTAATGCGTTACATTACTCATGTATTACTTTTGAGTTACTTTCACCAAAATAACTAAGTAGAACTTAACTTTTGGGCTGTAACGATATGCAATATGAAACCGAAATCGCGATTCGCCACATCCACGAACCTACAGAATCGCGACACACCTCTTCCAACTCCAGCGTTATTCTCATTACCGTCCAGATCCAATGCTGCCTTATCTTTAAATTAGGCTATTAGTATTATTTGAAGTTAACATTATAAAATACGTAGACCTACACCACAAAACTAGTTGAGGATAAATTATTTAAAATTGGGGAAGTCCAGCATTATGGACATGACATTTGCAGTCAAACCTTGAAATAAAAATTCTCAGAAAATACATGTATTGAAACGTATATCGGCTACTTCCTTAAAGGACTCCAGACATTAGACAAATATCAGTCTATGTTTTATTTTTAATATTAGGAAAAAGACACACATTCATGCGTGACAAAAAAATAGGAGGTAAAATCTATTTTTTGTAATTCTGTTAATTACACTGCGCAAATCGGATGAGGAAGGGTTGGCTCTCCAGTCTCCATAAAACTTAAAATATTCATTTTATTTTAGTTTTCGTGTTCGCATTTATGAGGAAAAAACAATGTTACAGACGTGACCGCTCTGAACCGGCACTAAAAGACTGCTTTAAAACTTTCACATAGTCTGTTGCCTTTAAGAAGTAAAAGCAGACAATACACTGTAATACAACTGTAATACAAGCCTCACTGAACATGTAACGAGTAAAATATTACTGAAAATTGATTAGTAATGCCTTACACTACTGCGTTACAGCAAAAAGTAATATGTTACTGTAATGTATTACTTTTGTAATGCGTTACTCCCAACACTGGTTACAGGCCAAAAGTTAAGTTATACTTAGTTATTTTGGTGAAAGTAACTCAAAAGTAATACATGAGTAATGTAACGCATTACAATTCTGAGACAGTAATGTTGTAAGGTAATGAATTACTTTTAAATAACAGTAACAAGTAATACCTAATGTATTACAGTTTGGAAGTAACTTGCACAACACTTGTGGTGGTATGGGTAGGTTTAAGGGTAGGTTTAAGTATAAGGGATGGGTCAGCTGTGTAATTATAGATGTAATTACATAAATTAGTTACAGCTGTAATTACATGCTGGTTATTTTTTAAATATAAGTACAATGTAAAAACATGTATGTACACAATAAGTCTATTGTATCAAATTATTCGTTTCAATGTAAGTACATAGTACTTAAAGCCACTTAATATATAGTGGGACCATATATATATATATATATATATATATATATATATATATATATATATTGATTGTCAGCATTGATTAAAACATAACCAAAATGTATGGTTAATTCCTTGTTAGAAACAAGTTAAATCTAAAGGGGACCTTTGGTTCGATGAAGCTCTCAAACTGTGTCTTCCTCTTTCATCAGTTGACAGTTGTGTTTGTTTAGCTGTGTGGACCATACGTTGGTCTTTTGTTTCTTGGGAAACTTGGCATACAGTGATGTCACATGAAAATAACCTTTTCCAGATATCGCCCAGACAAGTGAAAGATAATAGATTTGCATAACGGGTTAGCTAGGGGCGCTAACCATCGCCTCCCAACAGAGCACCTCTTTCAGACACCTCCACCTCAGCCAATGGGATGTTTGCAGTGCCCTGGCAAAATTTTACATATCTGATCAGTGTTTCAGTCGGAGCGAATCCCTCGTCAGACGCTCTTCACTCTCTCCAGGTGGGCAACAATATTCATACTTCTTTATTTATAGCAAATTATGATTTCTATTACGTAAGGGTTAATGCCCGACGAGGTGTCCATTGTCAGGTTTTAATGGACGACGGCGAGGCGTAAACCGGCCGACGCGCAGCGGAGGACGGTTGCCTCCGCCGAAGTCCATTAAAACCTGACAATGGACACCTCGGAGGGCATTAACCCGCTTATACCATGGTCACTTGCCAAATAAAACATTTTTAAAACATTAGTTTATATTTTAATTAGGCTAAATCTAGTTTTTACAAATAATAACTTGCCTTGCCTGACTGATTATTTAGCAACCGGAGATATTTATAGTCCGCTTAGCTCGTATCCCTTCAGGTTCACAAATGCATTTTTTTTTTTCATGAAACACAAAGGTAGGCATAGTTTTTTTATTACACATAAAACAATTAATCAAACAACAATAAAAAAACAATTAACGTTAGCTCTGCGCTCCAGCGATTTGCGCTTAACGTTATAGAGGGCAATAAATTAATCAGATCAAAGAGAGGGTCATTTGCCTCAGGCTCCTTAGGCTTGAAACGCTGTAACGTTCAGCCTTCTCCTGCCTTGGTTGTCTGGACAGCTGCGTAAAACTCCCGCAGGGTCTCATTCAGGGGTGCGTTTCCCGAAAGCATCGTTATCCAATGGTCGCAAGTTACGTCGTTACCAATAGAGTTCAATGGAGCAGAGCAGCAGCGGTGTAATTTTCTCCGTTTTATTTACATTTTTTCTTTCTTCAGCAGTATACAAGTCGTCAAAGTTGCCATAGTCTCCATAAATGTTAAAAGAAATAGCACGAAGTCGCTCATTGTTGTATTAGGCTATAATATCTAACGTTAGATGATAGAGCATGTGACTGCCTGTTGCTATGGTTACTCACAGCCGTTGTAGGTGTAGCGGTTGTTCTTCTGCGTTGTGTAATTTTAGTTGTTTTTGAATAAAAGAATGTTCCACGCAAAGCTGGTGATATGAATGACGAATTTATTCACAATGCCTGTATGATAAACACATAAACAGACAGGCACTGTTAACTTCAGCTCTTTTGCCTGCTCTCCTCAAGTGACATTGCAGGAAAGAGGACACACGCAATATGTCACACACATACAATATATATATAATAATAACAATATTATAATTAATTATTCTAATCAATTCACAAAAATATATAATTATAGGCAAATAGTTCAAAACAGCATTACAGTGTTTCTTAGATACCAATTAACATACCTGTATGATAAACACATAAACAGACAGGCACTGTTAACTTCAGCTCTTTTGCCTGCTAATCACAAAATACATGTTTAAGTACACCAGTTGGTTAATTACAAAACACATAGTAAATGCAATGCACAATATCTATTAATAAAGTAGACTAAATCTTTAGTATGCGTACCAAATATACGCATTTATATGCATGTGTCTCAAATTTCACTAAATCGAGATGTTAGTCACTTAATCATTAACATATCTCACTCGTGATGTACACACCGCGCCACCATTTACCGCAGTGCACTACACACTCATTACCATTTCACAAATGAACTTAATTTTTAACAATCTAATGACACCAATTAATAGTCAAATATAATACTTAAATGAATACTCTTTCACAAATGATTGTTTAAACCTAACATGAACTCTTATAACTCAAATTCTTTATCAAGTGCACAGAGCTCATGAAAACATACCTCTCCTCAAGTGACATTGCAGGAAAGAGGATGAATCTCCGATTGCACTGCTAATTGAACCTCCCTCGTGTGCATGACGTCAGCCGACGTGCATACAGCGATCGTTACCCTCAGTAAGAGCACACGAACGTCTTTCAAAATAAAATGCCCCGAAATAAATAATAAAAATAAATAAAAATAAAACAAAATTATTCATAATCTGGTGTAACAACATATACCTGCTACATCCACCCCCACTGTTTTACACCAGATTCTGCATTACATAGACCTACAAAGTCTTACTAGATTAGCGATGTCACTTTTCCTTAAATCACATTAGATTCGTTCAGTTCTTAACTATCTCTTTCGAGATTAAGATAACCCAGGGGTAGCTAATCCCCAAATTACCCACAGAAAACCATGCCCTATACATAGTTCTACTCATGACACCAACAATGTACCTGTAAATGTACATTACTCAAAAAAAAAAAAAATTGTAATTACAAAAACAAGGCAAAAAAAAAAATCAAAACAAACTCTTTCCAAAAGACTTTTCTTTCCTTAATATAACCAATCAAATGTCATGAATTGCATGAACTCTTTGTGTAGACATTGTCTGTATAAGCCTGTTAACTGGCTTAACGAGTCTCCCAAATCTTGACATATAACCCTCTTGTAAACCAGGGACTCTTACATTCTGATGACCTTGTACACTTGACGTTAAAACACGAGTTAACATTTCTGCAACAGTTGGAGTACACTCGTTAACTTCAGAAGCACATTTATCACTTAGAATTGCTGATACCGAAAAATCATCAGACACCAAAGAACATACAGATGAAGTAGAAACGGGAATGTTGTCCGTATTAGTCTTGCACTCAGGTACACTGTCCAACTCAGTGTCACATTCCACAGCAGTGTCACTAAAAACATCACTCTGATCAGCATTAGAGCACTCCACAGACTTTATGATGGTCACATCTGCGTCAGCATTAAGATCGGACACCCAGCGAGAGGTCCGATCATCACTCAGAGTTTGATCATCTCCATCAGCTGAGACACAGACAGAGGAATCCACAACATCATCACCATCATCACTACCATCATTCCAAGCTGGCACCGGCAAGAAATTGACAGGCATCAGTAGATTCCGATGCACCGTCTTGGTACGACCCGTCCCAGGATTCCTAATCTGGTAAGTGTTCAGATCACCCCTTTTTCCCACAACAACATACACCACCTTTTCCCATCTGTCAGCTAACTTCTTTTTTCCACGTTCACCCTTATTCGCCAGAAGTACTCTGTCACCCAACTCAAGAGAATGACCTTTACCCTTCCGATCATAATACTCCGCTTGTTTAGCTTGCTGCCTTTTTGCATGCTCTTGTGCAATTACCATTGCTTCCCTTAAGTCTTTCTCAAGAGACTGAACATATTTGTGAACATTCACAGTCTCAGTTTGTAACATGACATTTTCAAACAGAATATCCACTGGTAATCTTGGTGTTCGGCCAAACATCAAGAGAAATGGTGGAAACCCAGTGGTCTCGTGTCTCGTACAATTGTAAGCAAAAGTAAGAGTGTTTAACATCTGTGGCCACTTGACTTTAGATCTTGGAGGCAGCGAACGAATCATATCCCCTAGAGTACGATTGAATCGCTCTGTTTGTCCGTTACCCATGGGATGATATGGGGTCGTGTGCGATTTTCCCACACCCGACAATCTCAACAATTCGACCATGAGTGAACTCTCAAAGTTCGCGCCCCTGTCAGAATGTATCCGACCCGGGAAGCCATAAATACAGAAAAACTTGTTCCACAAGACACGTGCAACAGCTTCCGCAGTCTGGTTCGGACACATATAAGCACAAGCGAGCTTTGTGAAATGGTCAGTGACCACTAACACATCAATAGTCTTGTTGTTAGAATCCTCCGCTGACCAGAAGTCAATACACACCAATTCAAGAGGGGCACTCGTGTGAATCGACACTAATGGAGCTCTTGCCTCCGGCTCAGGCCTCTTACTCAAAATACACCTCTTACACTCAGTAACGTATGTTTTTATATCCTCTTCCATAGACTCCCAGAAGAACCGTTGCCTAGCCAACCATAGTGTGCGATGCTGGCCCTGATGACCCGCGTTATCATGTACTCCCTTCAGAACAGTACCTCGAAGAGCTGTGGGCACCACAAACTGGTAAGTCTTCTTCTTAGACACTGGATTTTTGGAAACTCTGTACAAAACACCCAATCTTAAGGTAAGTTTACCCCATTGACGTAGTATCTTCACAGTTCTTTTAGACTCAAACACTTTTTCTCTGCGAGACGGGCGTCTACCTCTCTCCACAAAGTACTTCACTCTATCAATCACAGGGTCCTGACTTTGTTTTTCCAGCAATTCACCATGTGTAAGGCTACGGAGCTCACTCTGCTCTACGTCCACCAAACTCTCTAAATGCTGCACAAATGACATACTTCTAATGGCTGCCCCATTCTCCCAATCAGATTGAGAACGAAGAACAGCAGACAAATCTTGGTGAGAGACTTTACCAGTAGAGTGAGCGGTCCCTACATACACATTACCACCAGCATTTATAGGTTCTGCCAGCTGATCTCCCCCTTCACAATCCTCACGTTCACATGAAAGATGGAACACGTCCTGCACCTGCCTGACCGCAACAGCCTCTGCCTCATGCAGCAAAATATCATATGGTGTCCTCGTCAATCTGTGCAGAATTCTCGAAGTCGCAAACGGTTCCCTGCTTAACGCATCTGCTACTACATTTTTCGGTCCTGGAATATACTGAATGTCAAAATCATAAGGCGCTAGTTTAGCTACCCATCGTTGTTCACATGCATCCAGCTTGGGTTTTGTGAGGATGTACTTAAGTGGGTTATTATCGGTCCACACAGTAAATCTGTGGCCCCGTAGCCAATGGCTGAATTTATCACAAATAGCCCACTTCATCGACAAAAACTCAAGTCTGTGTGCTGGATACTTCGACTGCGCATGATTTAAAGACTTTGACGCGAAGGCAATAGGCCTTGCCACAGCACATCCCCCCTGAACCTGCGACAATACGGCCCCAAGCCCACTGGTAGAGGCGTCCACGGACAACAAAAACGGCTTTGAAAAATCTGGGTGCGCAAGCAAAACCTGACTCACCAAAGCAGACTTCAAACTCTCCAGGGCTGCTCTACAGTCATCAGTCCAATCCATCGGAGAAAGTGTACGACTTTTTTTCAATCGTTTCATACCTTTCCCCATTCTCTGCCTTTTTTGTCCTGTCAAAAGCTGAAACAAGGGTTTAGCCAGCATAGAACAATTTTCAATGAAATGCTGATAGTATACCACCATACCTAAAAAGGATCTGATTTTCTTTGCTGATGGCGTAACATAATCACCCTCCATCAAATCCTTTTCAGATATACTCACAATGGCATCAATTTTTGCTGGATCACTGGCCACCCCTTTTTCAGACACAATATGACCCAAAAATTTTACAGACTTCCTCAAAAACCTACATTTTGAAGGGGACAATTTCAAGTTGTGGTCTTTTAGACGTCGAAACACCATCTCAAGCCTTTCCAAACTCTCTTCCTCAGACTTCCCGAAAACCAGTAAATCGTCTAAGTAACAAAGAAGGCTTAAAAAGTTCTGGTCCCCAAACACAGTCAGCATCATCCTCATAAATGTTGCTGGGCTGTTGCACAATCCCTGAGGTAATCGATTATATTCATGGAGCCCCAGTGGTGAACAGAACGCCGTAAACCTCTTGTCATCCTCGTGCAAAGGGATATTATAATACCCCGAAGTCAGATCCATGGTACTAAAGTACGCATTCCCACCCAAAGCTGCAAGTACATCCGCTTGGTGAGGAAGAGGATGAGCATCCTTCAGCGTGCGTGCGTTCAACCAACGGAAATCAGTGCATATCCTTAAGTCACCATTTTTCTTCCACACTAAGACCAATGGTGACGCAAACTCACTGCTCGATTTCCTTATAATTTCCTTCTCTTCCATTTCATCTAAGGTTTCTTTCAACTTCAAGTAATGGGCGGGAGAAAGACGGCGGTATGGGAGGCGAAAAGGCTTGTCATCTGTAACTCTGATACGATGACAAAACCCCTTCGCCTCACCACAGTCCAAACTGTGCCTGGAAAACACACTCTCATATTCTTCCAATAGGTCAACAAGCTTATTTCGCCAAAAGGAAGACACTTCACAATCCTTGACGTTTAGATTGCCCAGGCCCAAGTCATCCAACCTGCTGTCACCTACCGAACCCTCTCTAGATGTAAAGTCTCTCACCGTTAGACTACCACACGACCTGTCAGAACGCACTGCACCCGCATTTTGACTAACCACCCTGTCAGTGGTTTGTTCAAGGTCCTCCAAAGCAACGCAAGGATACACATCAGCCACCTTCGCATTTTTCCTCAACACAATTTCTGCGTTGGTTGGGTTGATCATCTTTACAGGCAGCCAGCCATCACCCCACAAAGGTGAAACAACCCTCCCAACCAGCACATTCCGATGCACGCAACGTGAAGTACTTGGTTCGATGACTACTGTGCTCCCTACAGACAGCACCGACCCTGGGGGCAAACGACCCCAAACAAGGTGTTCACTCATTGGCCGGAGTGTCACAGCTGACCTTAGCCTCAGAGTACCCACCTTGTCGGGAATCGAATCACCCCTCCATCTCTCTGTGCACGACAGCATGCGCAAAAATTGGCTATTTTCTGATTGTATAGGCGTGTCTGGTCTATTTACCACCCTCCAAAACTGCTCTGTATGCTTCATCTGACTTATCAGAGGCTTCAAAACATTTGTGCCGATTATAATTGGGTCTTTTTGCCCCCTCACAATCAGAACTGGTACATTGAAACCGATTCCATAAATGTCAAGCTTCAGATTCCATACACCATCTGGAGCAGTTTGTTTTCCACCACAACCCACCAGGACAATATCAGAAGAACTCAGGACATCCCGGTCCAGCACCCCAGCGTCTCTGAGTTGAGGAACCACATCTGCACTCAGAGTGGTCGCCATGGAGCCACTGTCCAACATGCCCTGAAGCTCAACTTTGTCCTGGACTAACACACTTGTGTAAAACAAACTGCTACTTTGATCAACTTGCATGTTGTTCTGAAATACCACTGTTTTTGTTTCGCCAATGCTTTCACGGTAAAATGAATAAACAGACTCAAGATCAGTCTCAGAGGGATTACTACACTGCCCCACCTCGTCCTCTGCCCGAAGGGAGCGGTCTAGTTTCCCTGAGACGTGACCTTGTCTTGCTGACCGGAGCCCACTTTGGACGTAGTTCTCTGACTGTCGCAGTTGTAGCTTGCATGTCCAGCTGCAAAACACTTGAAACACAAGTTATACATTTTGCAATGAGCAGTCGTGCTATGTTCACTGCTGTGACATACTCTACATTCTCGAACCTTATTGCCTGTACGTTTAGGCCAGGGACCCCCCACGGACTGCGAGTTGCACACTAATGCTTTTTCCAGCAAAGACAAAACTTTGTCCAATGCGTTCTCATCAGTTACACCCGCACCCTGCTCAACCTTAGGTAAGAAAGGCACATCGACATCTGGCTCTGAGACAACCATGGTGAATTGTTTGACTGCTTGATTTGTCAACTTCCGCTCTCTTAACAACTCGTCAAGTTGCTCTTGCACCTCAGATGCATTCCATGACTGCACCGGTTTACTCTTGAAAACAAAAGCTAACTCCTTGTCAGGGCAGTTACGGATGAACATAATTGCTACCTCTTTGCTCCTGTTGTCCAGAGTCCTGCCTTCCCATCCTAAACTTTGCTCGGCTACATCCGCTGCCTTGTTTAATCGGATCCAAAAATCCCAAGCGCTCTCTCTGGGATATGGTCTCACAGAATAGAAGTCAGCCAACGGAATACCTGAACTGCTCTGGTCCCCGAAGTGCTGCTTCAAGACTGAAAATACAGAATCAATATTAGGAGCCGTTGAACCATTGCGCAGCCATACTCTCATTACATCTCTGGCCCGCCCCATAACTCTGTTCATCACCTCATCAACCATTTCTGAATCTTTTACCTCAATTTTTTTCAAATAAACCCTCATCATATCTTCCCATTCTGTGATTGAGTACTTATCTGAACTATCTCCTCTGAAATGTGGAGGTGCTGCCACCTCAGCTTTGAGGATCAAGTTCATTTTTGAAGCATCAATGACAGTACTATTAAACTGGTCAGTCACATGGCCGCTAGAACCTTCTTGGAACCTCTTAGCAGATGGATAATTGGGAAATTCAGGCCTCATCATACTTTCTCTAATTGATTGCCCAATTTCACTGCCAATTCGTTTTATGAGGTTACTCATCTGACCAGACATTTCTGACTCCTGCGAAGCGAACTCATAGTTACTGGCTGCAGCGATTGGACTACCCCGCATATCATTTTTTTCATAGGCAGAACCACCAACTGTTCTACCTCGGCCTGTGCTACAGTACTCAGGATCCCCAAACAGCCTAGTTTTTTCAGGCGACTGTAAAAGGCTGCCCCGCCCTCGACCAGCCATAAATGTATTGTCCCACCCCACATCGCTTTGTCTAGCAGCCATTCCCCTCAGGTGTCAGAATACCCTCTCAAAAGGCAACAAATCAATGTTAATGAACAAGTTTTAACTCAGAAAATGAATTCAATTGTCTATAGAAAAATTAAAAAAAAGAGAGAGAAAAAAAAAATGTCTCTTGATTCCCTGTCCTCCAATCAAAGACCCAGTCAATTGATGATTCGTAGAACCTTCATCCACACAGTTCAGTCAAAACAGGTATGTTGATGACACTCTTCGATGATCCAGCATGTTGCTTGCTCGATCCAACTTAGTCACAACTCACCAGTCCAACAGTCTCACCATGCGATCTTAGCGTTGAATTCACGTGACAGTTTATCCGCAGGCTCCTCCTAGACACAGCACAAACCGTCTGACATCCAGACTCCACCGAAGAAACAGCAACAGGTAATTGGAGTCCCGTCTCTCCTCCAGCACCCAACAGCTCCAGTCAAACTCGACGTCAGCAATCCCGGTGGTCGACAACGATCAACCAATCGACAGGTCACGGCACCAGTTTTGTAGCGGTTGTTCTTCTGCGTTGTGTAATTTTAGTTGTTTTTGAATAAAAGAATGTTCCACGCAAAGCTGGTGATATGAATGACGAATTTATTCACAATGCCTGTATGATAAACACATAAACAGACAGGCACTGTTAACTTCAGCTCTTTTGCCTGCTCTCCTCAAGTGACATTGCAGGAAAGAGGACACACGCAATATGTCACACACATACAATATATATATAATAATAACAATATTATAATTAATTATTCTAATCAATTCACAAAAATATATAATTATAGGCAAATAGTTCAAAACAGCATTACAGTGTTTCTTAGATACCAATTAACATACCTGTATGATAAACACATAAACAGACAGGCACTGTTAACTTCAGCTCTTTTGCCTGCTAATCACAAAATACATGTTTAAGTACACCAGTTGGTTAATTACAAAACACATAGTAAATGCAATGCACAATATCTATTAATAAAGTAGACTAAATCTTTAGTATGCGTACCAAATATACGCATTTATATGCATGTGTCTCAAATTTCACTAAATCGAGATGTTAGTCACTTAATCATTAACATATCTCACTCGTGATGTACACACCGCGCCACCATTTACCGCAGTGCACTACACACTCATTACCATTTCACAAATGAACTTAATTTTTAACAATCTAATGACACCAATTAATAGTCAAATATAATACTTAAATGAATACTCTTTCACAAATGATTGTTTAAACCTAACATGAACTCTTATAACTCAAATTCTTTATCAAGTGCACAGAGCTCATGAAAACATACCTCTCCTCAAGTGACATTGCAGGAAAGGGGATGAATCTCCGATTGCACTGCTAATTGAACCTCCCTCGTGTGCATGACGTCAGCCGACGTGCATACAGCGATCGTTACCCTCAGTAAGAGCACACGAACGTCTTTCAAAATAAAATGCCCCGAAATAAATAATAAAAATAAATAAAAATAAAACAAAATTATTCATAATCTGGTGTAACAACATATACCTGCTACATCCACCCCCACTGTTTTACACCAGATTCTGCATTACATAGACCTACAAAGTCTTACTAGATTAGCGATGTCACTTTTCCTTAAATCACATTAGATTCGTTCAGTTCTTAACTATCTCTTTCGAGATTAAGATAACCCAGGGGTAGCTAATCCCCGCATTTATTTATTAATTTCGAATGGTAAACAGGCAGTTTCACCAGAACTACTTTACTAGGTGTCCTCTATCACTTTTTAACGGACACCCTGCAGCCAATCAGAATCGAGTATTCACCCAGACCATGGTATAAACACACATTATTATATAGTTTAGCTGTTTATTTGGTAACACTTTACAATAAGGTGTATTAGTTAACATTAGTTAATGTATTAACTAACATGCACTAACCATGAGCAATACATTTGCTACAGTATTTGTTAATCTTCGTTGATGTTAGTTAATGACAATAAAGCTGTTCATTGTTTGTTCATGTTAGTTCACATGCAGCGCATTAACTAATGTTAACAAGATTTGTTAACGTTTACAAAGATTAATAAATGCTGTATAAGTGCTGTTCATTATTAGTTCATGCTAACTAATGTAGGTAACTAATGTTAACTAATGAACCTTATTGTAAAGTGTTACCGTTTATTTCAGTGTAGTTTTTAGAAATTATGTGACTTGATGTGTGATGTGTGCATGCATTTAGATAATTGATTAGTTCAAATAAACTGTTTTAATTCCAAAAGATAAACTAATAGGATCTTTTCAAAAAGAGTAAATGACTTGGACAGAAAACTGATGAATGATTTGATTGTTGAATGTTTTAATTCAGCGAGTGAAATAAAGATAACTTATGAATTGTAGATGTTTTTCTCATGGTGATTTTTCTCAGTGTGTTTGACAGATCTGAACACACACACACACACGGGTGACCGTATCCAGCAGTGTCTCTGATCACAGTGTTTGACTTCATCCTTCAGTCCAGCGTGAGTCTTTCATTTAGCAATATATGAGCTATATTTTTTATCTTTGCATCATGGATTAATTAAATTGAAATGAAGTAATTTTCTAACATTGATGAGATTTACTTTAGTGTCATGTCATTGACCTAACTGCAATTTGTATGAATTTTACAAAGTGGATAATTTCTAGGGATTCATACAAACTCACTCACTCACTGGTAAGATGTTTGCTAAATCAGTCGCCCAATCGTATGAATTATCCACCCGTACTTCGTGAGATAGTGTTTGTCATCCACACAAGTGTATATCATCCTATACTACATACTGATTTACTGTAGTAATCCCTTTACTTCTGTTTGCAGCAGTTACAGCAACAGACATGGGATCATTGTTGTCTTCAGGTCAGAACACACACACACACACACACTTGTAATACACACAAGACACCTGGTGGATACTCCAGGATACTACACTTTGTACTGTATTTTGTAAGTTATGAATTATTAGAGTAATCTCTTAAAATGTTTAATGTCTGATACAGGACCAGAGATGCCTCAACCGTAAGTATTTCTTGTTTAAAGCTTTGACTTTATCTTTACTAACTTCATAATCAACTGATTATAATCCAAATGAGTACATCATATACAGTTGCTTAAAGTTACTCATGATTATATTGACAGTGTAACTTTTACTGTATTCAACAACAGCTTCTTAAACCACAACGGATCATGATCACAATCACATTTACTTTACACACACAACTATATATATGAATTAACTTATAAATAATAATATAATACTTGCAGATACTTTAAGTCAACTTTTTTACATAGATTGTTCTATTATTATCATAATTTTTGCTTGTGACACTGTTGTGACGTTAGCAATGATGGACATCTGAGTTATCAAGAGAAGGACAGAAAATATATATCTAGTGTTGTCTACTTATGAAAAATGTTTTGATATTTCAGGGAATTCAAAGATCTTTGTGACAAACTCCAACGGCGCATTGATGAACTGAACACAAATTATCAAACTCTCACTCGTCAAATAGAGAAACCTGAACTTGATTTAGTTCAGACTGGTGACGCTGTTAGAAATGTACAATTAAGCATGGACAAGATGATTGAGGATCTGACAAATAATCATCAAAATAATGAAATACAGAGTAGAGTGAAATCTGTGATGAAGAAAATGGAAAAAACTCTCGAACTGCATAAGAAACTAAACGGCTCAATCGATACTCTATTGCTAAGTCTTACAAATCACAAAGTCAACGGACAACACGAGTCAAAAGCAGAAGACATCAGATCAGAAACTTCGAAATTGAGTCCTCAGATGAAAGAAATAGCAGCTCAATTTCAGAAGATTCTGGAAGAAATTAAACATGGCTAAAAATAAATTAACAAATTCATTTAAAATCTGTTTAGAAATGATTGGACTGATCTGTGTGGTTTTATCATCAATAATACAGTCAAAGCGAATCCCTCTAATCTGACATCTTTACAAATGTGTGCATTTAATGATGTATAAATCATGCAGAAAGTGTTCAGTCTTTCAAAGCAGTGAATTCTGAATTATAGAAGTTTATATTCTGGCATTTTCTACTGTAAATCTGATGATTTCAAAGAAACTCACATTACAGCCGAGGTCAGAAAATAGTGACGAAAATGAGCTCAAATGTACTTTCTTTGTAATGCGATTAAACTACTCTGGTTGTCATAAAGGTTTTTGGAAGATGTTTGACGAGAAACTGTTTGCATGTTGTTTTTTCTGGTTCTCTTGACATTGGATAAACTCTTATTTGTCTTGTAAATGAGCCACTTACTCTGGAGTTTAGATTTAGTTAAATTACAAGCATTTTTAATATGTTACTGTTTTGTAATGTAATGTAAAATAAAAACAACAATCATGCTTTCCCAGTTGATGTAGATGTCAATACCAGAAGATCAATTACAAAATAAATGTACATCTGATCTCAACAACATATTCTCTACATTGTGTGATCTTTTATAAGCATGGGCAAGTATTGAAAATTCATCTTTAAGAGGCGACATGATGCTAAAATAAACCAATTTTTGTGTACAATATTCAATCTTGTAACTGTTCTTGTTCAGAATCAGAATCAGAAAGAGCTTTATTGCCAAGTGTGCTTATACACACACAAGGAATTTGTTTTGGTGCTGAGGGAACGCACCTTTGATGGTATTGAAGGCGAACTTAAGTCCACAAAAAGGATCCTCAGGTCTGTCGAGATGTTGCAGGATATAATGTAGTCCCATGTTGACCGCATCATCCACAGACCTGCTGCTCTGTAAGCAAACTGAAATGGATCTAGCAGGGGTCAAGTGATGTCCTTCAAGAGGGCCAACACCAGTCTTTTATCGACTTCATGACCACAGACAGGTATGTGAGAGCGACAGGTCTGTAGTATTAAAAAGATAGTTAAGACATTGAAATTCATTGTTGATATGTTTTAGCTCACCTCAAGGGCATCCTCAAGATGTAGGTGTCTTTGTTTCCACAGTAGTTTCCAGTAGTTGACCAATTTGTGCAAAACCTTGTGTTGTTTTAAAGATGCAAAATGTTTCCATCTGGACACACAGACAATGATTTCCATTCGAATTTGTTTCTTTATTTAAATGCCATCGCTGAGCATTATATGACCAGAACCAGCTCGTCCAGATGGCGATATTAACTCTACTACATATGTTTATTGTAACATTTGCTCTGTTGCAGCTTTTTTTGATGGGTTATTAGCTGTTAAAGTACAGAAACAAAAACCAATTCAATGTTTATACGTTTATTGGAAGAACGTGACCAAAAAAAAAAAAAAAGTTTTGT
Source organism: Pimephales promelas (assembly GCF_988280905.1). Lineage (NCBI taxonomy): Eukaryota > Metazoa > Chordata > Actinopteri > Cypriniformes > Leuciscidae > Pimephales > Pimephales promelas. The sequence goes on along the minus strand of NC_142769.1, from coordinate 51,676,970 downwards.
GGCACATTTCAGCTTCCTTGATCACAGCTTGTAACAGTTTAAAGTTTGTAGTTTCTTAAAAAGTTGAGTTATATATAAAAATACACAACATTAATGACATCTCCAATTTCTCTTTACACTGCAAAAAATGCTTTGTGTGTTTTCCAGTAAAAACATCTAAATAAACTTAAATCATCAGGACACATTTAATGGAGAAGTAAAATGACTTTAGATATTAAATCTTGTTTTCTGAACAACGTATCAAAATGAAGTGCGTTTTTGCATGGCAATGACAATAATCTGTTTTCCTTTTAAATTCATGTTATTGTTAGATATGTTTTGAGCTGAAACTAAGATTCCCTTTCGCGTCCTGAGACAGTTTGAGGAACGCCTCAGCGTGACACTTCTGGGTGGTCAGCGGGGTTCAACAGAACATTTGGCCACTATAGTTGGTAATCAAACAAAAAGTGGGTTCATGGGACGGGGGCGTGGCTTGGGAGTGGTCAGCTGGGGTCGACGGGACATTTGGCCACTATAGTGGGCAATTGGACAAATAGTGGGTTCGTGGGACGGGGGCGTGGCTTGGGAGTGGTCAGCCGGGGTCGACGGGACATTTGGCCACTATAGTGGGCAATTGGACAAATAGTGGGTTCGTGGGACGGGGGCGTGGCTTGGGAGTGGTCAGCCGGGGTCGACGGGACATTTGGTCTCTCCAATGGGTAATCAGACAAATAGTGGGTTCGTGGGACGGGGGCGTGGCTTGGGAGTGCTCAGCCGGGGTCAACGGGACATTTGGCCACTATAGTGGGTAATCGGACAAATAGTGGGTTCGAGGGACAGGGGCGTGTCTTGGGAGTGCTCAGCCGGGGTCGACGGGACATTTGGCCACTATAGTGGGCAATTGGACAAATAGTGGGTTCGTGGGACGGGGGCGTGGCTTGGGAGTGGTCAGCCGGGGTCGACGGGACATTTGGCCACTATAGTGGGCAATTGGACAAATAGTGGGTTCGTGGGACGGGGGCGTGGCTTGGGAGTGGTCAGCCGGGGTCGACGGGACATTTGGCCACTATAGTGGGCAATTGGACAAATAGTGGGTTCGTGGGACGGGGGCGTGGCTTGGGAGTGGTCAGCCGGGGTCGACGGGACATTTGGCCTCTACAATGGGTAATCAGACAAATAGTGGGTTCGTGGGACGGGGGCGTGGCTTGGGAGTGCTCAGCTGGGGTCAACGGGACATTTGGCCACTATAGTGGGTAATTGGACAAATAGTGGGTTCGTGGGACGGGGGTGTGGTTTGGGAGTGGTCAGCCGGGGTCGACGGGACATTTGGCCTCTACAGTGGGTAATCGGACAAATAGTGGGTTCGTGGGACGGGGGTGTGGCTTGGGACCGTTCAGTGGGGTCAACGGGACATTTGGCCTCTACAGTGGGTAATCGGACAAATGGGTTCATGGGACGGGGGCGTTGCTTGGGAGTGGTCAGCCGGTGTCAACGGGACATTTGGCCACTATAGTGGGTAATCGGACAAATAGTGGGTTCGAGGGACAGGGGCGTGTCTTGGGAGTGGTCAGCTGGGGTCGACGGGACATTTGGCCACTATAGTGGGCAATCGGACAAATAGTGGGTTCCAAGAGCTGGGTTGTAGGTGGGTGGCTCTCAAGTCTAGCCCTACTCCCACTTTCGGGGTGAGTACGTTCCCCTGAATACTGGCACTGGCTGGGGATCCTTCAGGTTCACTAGCCACATTCCCTAGAAGGGACCTCTTCTAATTGGAAACTGTGGTTCCAGTTCATGAGCAGGTCCAGATAGGCCTTTCATTTAACCATGTGAATGGAGGTTTTCCTGCGAGGCTTGGGCTATGACCGTAGGGAATGCTGTCACTGACAGCCCAGTGTGACCTGAGGGTGATTCTAGCGTTTCATTTAAATTTGCTGGTTCTGACAGTTGTCACTGCCACCTGGCATGCACTCCCCTTAGCATGGTGGCATTGGGATATCGTCCCCCAAAGCGTCATCGACACAGTGCGAGTTCCCTTTCGAAAGGGAACGTCTAGGTTACGACTGTAACCTCTGTTCCCTGAGAACAGGGAATGAGACACTGTGTCTCCTCGCCATGCTTCGGGGCTTGTTACCGAACAGTGCCTTCAGACGATAAGGTTTGCAAGTCGCCCTTTTATACTACCAGGTCGCACGTTAATCATTAACGCTACGCAATGCTAATGTCGCAGGTCAATGTGATTGCCGTGATTTTATTGTGATTTCAGACACCTGTCACGCCTGAGGCGTTCCCTAAAGCGCCATCAAGACAGTGTCTCGTTCCCTGTTCTCAGGGAACAGAGGTTGCATAACTTAGATGTTTTACTGTAATTAACAAAAAAAAAACTCCATTGTGTCCTGCATTAAATTTCTGAATTACAGATGAGGAAATAGTCAAAGGAGAAGATGTAGGGACTTTGGAAACAAGTCACCTCATGCATTATCATATATTCACTTGCTGATCTACACTGAAGATCTTCTCTGACAAAACATGGAGTCTTTCCACATGATCTCCATGAAATCCTGAGCAGTTGGAGAAAAACGTAAAAAAGTTAATTCATCAGTCAGGTAACGCCAATTTTTACAGGTTAACCTAAAGCTGCTGAACACAATGTCCAAGCTTGACAAAACTCGGCACACAGAGACAACAAGACATTCTGAGGATGAGGGAGAGTGAATGAGAGAGGAGGAGAGACAAGGTTGATCATGTGATACACATTTAAACGGCTCATCCTCCGTAAAACGTATATAACTCACACACACTCTCCATCGCTAACGAAAGACGGACACCTGTGATCAACCATGAAGAAGCTCTTCAGTTCCCTGTGGATCTTACTAGGTAAAGTACAACATACATTATCTGCTATTTTACTAGATTCACACTAATGTTAACACTGTATTAAACTATGTTTCTAGTATAGTTTGCACTCATCTCACCCTCTTCTGTGGATTTACTGCATTTTTTTCTTTCCAAACATGTTCCTTTTATCATGGTTAGCATAAAATACCTCTCTCAATTTATAGATTGTAAATGAACTTCATCGCTGGATCTTTGGAGTGTTTTTTTTTTACTTTGTTATTCTAGTTCTGCTTTACAAAACAAATCTTGAAATCAGTGCTCATTTGTGTATGCAAATGGTTTCTCAAGAAAGTCATGATTCACAGGAGCGTCTTCTTAACTCACTTCAGATGACAGTATTTTGCAAGATGCAGATTATTGTTAATGTGTCAGAAGTTTTCACCAGCTGGGCCATTAATACACAGATCAATGTTTTACAATGCCTTTATCATTCAGATGATGTGCGATTAATTAGTGACTATTAAAGTGAATTGTTTGGAGAAAAAGTTTACTTTAATTCACAGAGTGGCAGAACCTGGTGATGTGAACTCATTTAAATCATTTTTTTTAACCCAGGGCTTTTATTGATTCAAGAAATGGTGAATGGAGAGGAAGGTAAGCATCTATTTGCTTTCAAATATATTTTTATCTCTATTATATTCATTTCGTTTGAACTGACCTTTTCTTCCCAAACCACATAAAACACCAGAATTTTTATATTTTCTGTTTTCACTCTAATTTGAAAGTTTTATTAAAGACCAAATGTTCAACAAGAATTTAATACAACTGTATTTTTACTGGTCTTCTTTCAGAAAATTTAGCATTAAGGCAAACATCCACCCAATCATCCATGTACATGAACGAATACGCCGAATATGCAGTTGATGGTGTACGTGAAACCTATGCCCACACTAACACGCAGACGGACCCGTGGTGGAGAGTGGATCTGATGAAAGTATACAGAGTCAACAGAATAGCCGTCACTAACAGAGTGACCCCCTCTTATTATACCAGGATAAACGGGGCAGTGATTCGCGTCGGGAACTTTCTGGACGTTTACAACAACACCATGTGAGGCCTCCTTTGACTGTTTTGATTAATAAAGCTCCAGATGAACAGAAACTGATAACAGATGATCTCTCTCTCGCTCTGTAGATGTGCTGTAATTTCCAATATTTCATCTGGAGCCACAGCCAACTACTCGTGTGGCGGTATGGTGGGACGTTATGTGATTGTCCACATTCCTGGAGATCTAAAGACTCTTACTATTAGTGAGGTTGAAGTCTATGGGTATATAGCAGGTAATTCTGTTTTGTAGAACACTTTTCAATATGTCATGCCATACAAAACTGAAAATTGTTGCACTTTATTCATGTCCTCCCAAACCAGTGACATTCTCAAATCTCATTCACACAAGTGCATGTTCAAACTTTGAGTGTCAAGACATGTCAGAACTTTATTCTTTATATCCCAGGAAACCGGGCGATAGATGGAGCCGCTACACAGTCGTCAACATCTGGGGACTGGTTTGCTGGAAACGCCATTGATGGTAATCGAGGTTTCCAGCAGTTGTACACGGGATGCTCCTCAACCCTTAATCAGACTAACCCGTGGTGGAGGCTGGATCTGCATGATATGTACCGAGTTAGTAATGTGGTCGTCACTAAAAGACGAGATTGCTGTCCAGAACAAATAAATGGAACGGAGATTCGCATCGGGAACTCTTTAGTGAACAACAGCAACAACAATCCCATGTGAGACTCTTGAGGTTGAAAGTACATGAGAGCTTGAGCACAAATGAGAAGGATTAATGTGAATGTGAAGATTATATTATCTTTATCTCCATCTGTTTCTCTCTCTGTCTGTAGATGTGCTGTTATTCGAGACTTTCGAGGAGGCGAGTCCTACAGCTACTTGTGTCATGGGATGATTGGACGTTATGTGACTGTTCATCTTCCTGGAGATCAGAAGATTCTTACTCTTTGTGAGGTTGAAGTCTACGGGTATTTGGCAGGTAATGGCCGAGGCTACGTTTGTATGTTTTTCCCCTGATTGCTTTGCTCCCGGGAGTACTGGAAAGAGTTCGCAGGGACCATCTTCACCTGCTTCTTGTAGCCCTGTGGTGGCCGGTTCAAGTTTGGTTCGCAGATCTAGTGTTTCTCTTAAACAGGCTTCCTATGGAGTTTCCCATCTGGTGAGACCTTCTGTCCCAAGCAGAGGGCTTGATATTTCACCCTCGTCCCAAACTGTGGAAGCTGTGGGCTTGGCCTCTGAGGGGGCCCAGCTCATTGGGTCAGGTCAACCCAACACAAAGTCTTGTTCGCTCTTCAGGAAACATTTTCAGGAATTTTATTTTAAAAAGTCACGGACAGCTCCTTAACGTTTCTGAATTTATTTTATTTACAAAGATAAATAGATAAATATAAACTGTGAGTGAGCGCATACAGGCACGGCTGCCTCATAATATCGTGTTAAAAAGCTTTCTTTGTGAATAAACATGTCCTCTCCTTGTGGTAGCTTGAACCCAAAGGGGAATCGGAAATGCATGTTTAGACGGAGGTCGGATGTCCAGATATCGAATATCTGATTTAAAACCACATTTGGAAGTAGCTCAAATCTGATGCGAAATTATCGGATCTCAGGCAGATTTTTGTGTTTATACATGTGCCAACAGTCAGATGTGAGTGAAAGATCAGATTATTTTTTGTAAACTCAGCCTTTAAGAGCTGCAATAATATTAGTGCTTGTTCTCTGTTTCACAACCTTGCTAGAAGACACCCTTACTAATTTCTCGATTCGTAAAGTCTTTGTCTTGCGTTAAATAAAGCAAAATCTGCCCTCTGAGTAAACAACTGATCCAATGCCTCTCAGAAATGACTCTCTTCACCCCAAGTCATTTTTCGCTAACAATATTCACTTCTGCTACAAACTTTGTGCATCAATGTAAAAGCCTTGTTTTCATACATTTTTTTTTAGAAAATCTGGCAGTATCTGGAGTCGCTACACAGTCGTCAACATCTGGGGACGGGTTTGCTGAAAAGGCCGTTGATCGAGGTCTCCAGCAGTTGTACACGGGATGCTCCTCAACCCTTAATCAGACTAACCCGTGGTGGAGGCTGGATCTGCATGACATTTACAGAGTTAGTAAAGTGGTCGTCACTAACAGACGAGATTGCTGTGCAGAACAAATAAACGGAGCGGAGATTCGCATCGGGAACTCTTTGGAGAACAACGGCAGCAACAATCCCATGTGAGACTCTTGAGGTTGAAAGAACATGAGAGCTTGAGTACAAATGTAAATTTGAATACGTATATGACAGTATCTTGATCTGCTTGATCGGTTTCTCTCTCTGTCTGTAGATGTGCTGTTATTCCTGCTATTCCAGCAGGCGAGTCCTACAACTATCTATGTGGTGGGATGGAGGGACGTTATGTGAATCTGATCATTCCTGGAGACATGAAGAGACTCACTCTCTGTGAGGTGAAGGTCTATGGACAAGGTACATCACTCATATTGGTTTATAATATCAGATAATAATAATCTCTTCACGTGGTCATATTTTTTTTGTCAACAAGACACATTGAGGAACACGGAAATGGAAATTTAATAAATGCCTATGTGTAGGTACTAGGTTCTAATATTTAATAAGTTAAATTCTAAGTTTTACGTATTTACATGTATGACTGTGTTTGTTTAGGTCCCTGTTTAAAAAGGTCATTAGTAAAAATGCAGTTAAAATCCATCAATGATTTGACTGACCCTTCAGTGAGAGAAAATGTTCTGAAACAGGTGAGAGAAAGAAACCCATTCAACCTTTATTGAATACTGTGAGAAGCATAGATGTTGAATATTAGGCCAAATTGTTCTCAAGTCATTCAGTTTTTGCTGCATTTTATAGTAAATGGCATTAATTGTTCCATTAAGAACCTTTAACATTCATGTAATCTTTCCATTAATCAAAATATTCTTTATAGTGGTGAAATGCTATAAAAGCTACTCTCAGTGCTGCGCTGACAGTGCTATGGGAAAACATTTTTGTTTGACCTGTTCTGAAGTCAAGAACACGCCAAAAACAAGAACATGTCTTTAAATAACCTGATGATGATGATGTCATTAGAATGCACACTCAAGAAAAGCTATAAATAATTCTGAAGAGTTAAATGGCGAAATAGCTATCTGGAGATGGACTTTGAGAACGCCGCCTCTGAGCACTCGTCCCTCAATGATGAAGTGCATGAGGAGTTATTCTGTGGTCTCTTGTGAAGAGGCCAGATTACAGCTTGACTGGCCATAGGAGAAAGAGCAAGTGATAGAAGTCCACATTTCTGTCCGGTGGCAAAGGGGAGGAGCCTCGGCGATGGGCTCTCCAATCTGCAAGGACCTTTTCATGACGAGTTAAAGCATTCTTGGGGGAAACCTTATTTTTCACATGGCTCTGTACCCTCAACGTCAACTTATTTGACTATGGTGGGTGCAAGGGCACGTGGTTATACGCTGATGCCCCAGTTTGAAGAAACGCTCGTGAGCGTTGATCAGTTGGCACATGCCCAGCTTCTCTCAGGGTATTTGTGGCTGTCATATCGGCTTGCTATGCCCTGATTGAGTCGGGAGGCACCCTCTGATTTTCCGCTTCGTCAATAAAGTTAGGCGGCTAAGCCCTCCCGTTAGAGCAAAAGATCCCTTTGTTGGTCTTGGCCATAGTCCTTGAAGAGCAAGTTGAGAACCATTAGATTCAGCGCCTGACAAGCTTCTGACTTCAGGGCTTTGGCAAGAGGCGCTACCTTGCAAAAAAAGTATGTGATGCGCTAGGCTGGTTCTCTCCATGTTACTCCAGGCTCACATGCCCTTGACTTCCAAGCTCATACCTGAGACCATTTTTGTGTTTGTTCCACACACTACACAAGCTTGCGGGGTCCAGACACTTCCAGTGCAGCAGTGTCGGTATTCCCACAGCGCTGTCAGCGCAGCATTAAGTGTAGCTTTTGATAGGGAACATCTCGGGTTACTTGACTGTAAGCCTGGAACGAGATGTTAACGGTGGAACGAGATTCACACTCTTCAGACATCTTTTATAGCCTCTCATAAGCACGAGTTCCAATGACGTCATCGTCAAGGGTTATTTAAAGACAAGTTCTTGTTTTCCACACGTACCTGAGAACCGGTCAAAAAAATTAAAAAATGTTTTCCCAATGAACTCAGTTCATCATGTCATTCCCGCTTTTCAGGGAACGGGATTGCAATCAAGTAACCCGAGATCTTCTTCATATTACTTTTTTGTTTTTTTAGGATTTCTGCTATGGTATCGCTGTGAAATAAAACACCTTTTGGAACCTTTTTCAGTGTAGATTTATTGTACATCAAATTATTATTATAATTATTAAAGCATTTGCACTTACAAAAAGAGAACTGGTTTAAATGAAAACGCCACCCTTCTTCCTCAAGATCGAACATTGGGCAGACGTTAAATGTTGGTTGAAAATGAAAAACCTGAAATGCATGGCAGTACACTTATTATCAGCTTGTGTATCGCTTGTGTTTCAAAATAATATATTCTGGATGACACAAGTGGAAAAGACCACTAAATGATGATTTTGTCTCTATCAAGTAAACAATTTCGTCTGATGTTGGAGCTTACCGTCAGGTTCACCCGAATCCAGTGTCTTCCTGACATCACAATGACATACTGTGCTTTTTAGTGAGGAATGTTTAAGTCTATCATCCCATGATCTAATCTGTTCACTATGAATGTATTTTTTTAGTTGGGATCTGCTCTTGCTAAAAGAGGATTCACAGGTTTGACACTGCGATGGACTCAAACTCCTAAACGGGTGATCCAGAAGGTGAACAATGCTCAACGTAAGTCTGTTATCACAACTGAAAATAACATGCACAAATGGAAATGAGTATAAAATTATAGTAATATGTAATGAGCTAAATATTTTCATTTACAGGTCCTTGTGAGAACAGAAAATCCCCTTGAAATCAACACTGTCTTCTACTCTCTAAATTCACATTCTCAATCAGAAAATAGCTAGCAATGCTGTTGATTTATGAATATACACATGGTTGGTCTTAAATCATATTAAAAACGCCACATAGACATAACATTAAAAGCTTCATTTTCACCAAAGGGGGACTTTAAATATATTTTGCTTCACTGTTTCTGTGTATTCAAACCTTTAAGATCCAAAAAAGGTTGTATAATGGTTATAGCATATATTAACTAATGGCATAAAAAATATATAGAAGTAAATATAATATAAATCAATTGTTGTTTACATTGAAACTCATAGTTGTTATAAAAAAAATAACATGACCGTCACCTTCCTTTTAATATTTCATTTAATTACTGATTTTAACAGAAAAAGACTGTTAATTGGTTAACAGAAAGTTTCTTTGCTATATATGGTGTGATAAATCGAATGGTTTACTGTAATTTGTATAATAATGTTAGAGAATCAGTCACACAGAAACATGAGTATCAGAAACATGTGGAGACGGTCTGAGGTTTGTATTTCGTGTTTTCGGAAACACACACCAGGGCTCGCTTATTTGTTTGTTTGTGTTTTTGCAGCTGATTTGGGAAGTCAGTGTACACTTTTATACACAGCAGAAAACACCCAGAACATCACCAGTCATGACATTTCTTGCTTTCTAGATCAGTTAATAGTGAAAACAGAAATATTACAATTTAAAATATCTATTTTCTGTGTAATATTCCTGATATGAAAGCTGTAGTTTCAGCATTATAACTCTTTTACTGATTGCAAACTTTTGAGCTTTTGTCACTTGATCTCTAGGATAGTATTTTTCAGTTTGCTTTTTAGATCTACTTTACTAATCAAATCATATGTTGAACAGATGCTCCTTTGTGTATGTAAATGGATTGACAGCCGACATGATGTTTGTCAGGCAAGGCAAGTTCATTTATGTGGCACATTTCAGACACTATTTCAAAATGCTTTACACAGAAATGAATACAAATTAGAATACAATAAAAGCAAGGGAAATTAAAACACCTCGCCCATTTCTCTACATTTTGCAATGACCTTGCATGACACAATACCATGAAAAATGCCAGTTGTGAAGATATCAGTTTTCGGATACTAAGCTATTCATTGTGGAGTTTGTGGATATCATCGGATCGAAGATGCGTCCATCACAAAGGACACTAATACACATGTGCACAGCAAAAATCACAACATGTGGATAGCACTTCTCTGAGGTTACTCAACTCGTGTTTACTGAAAGAGTATTGCCTCACAAGCGGAACAATTAATTAAATAAAAAATGCATTTGCATGTTTTAGTTCAAAACTTTGGCAAACTATTCTTGAACGACGAGTTATTATTAATTCGTATAGTTATAGAATTAACTGTAGAAGATATCAAAAGCATGTTACAACTTCTATGTTTCAGTCAGCGGATTGTTATCTGTGAAGTTTACTAGTGAATAGTAAACACTCAACTTCAATTAACTTCAGCAATGTATAAATTAAAAAGATGGTTTGATAAAAATAAATTATCATTAAACATTAATGAAGCTAACTTCATGTTACATTACATTGGACATTACTTGTGGCGTCCCACAGGGGTCAGTTCTGGGTCCAAAATTGTTTTTGTTATATATAAATTATCTATGTAAATTTACAAAGACAGTGAAACTAGTGCTATTTGCGGATGACACAAATATTTTTTTAGTGGAGAGTACTACTTCAGCAATGTATAAATTAAAAAGAAGGTTTGATAAAAAATAAATTATCATTAAACATTAATAAAACTAACTTCATGTTATTAAATTCGGATACAGGTAGATGGGGTGGACATAGAAAGGGTTAATGAAAACAAGTTTCTTGGGGTGATAATAGACGATAAAATAAGTTGGAAATCTCACATAAAACATGTAAACTTTCAAGAAGTATTTCAATATTGAACAAAGCGAAACATGTTCTGAACTACAAATCACTCCACATTCTTTACTGTGCGCTGATATTACCATATTTAAAGTATTGTGTAGAGGTTTGGGGTAATACTTACAGATGCAGACTATTATCTTTATTTATGTTACAAAAAAGAGCCATAAGGATGATTCATGGTGCTGCTTATAGAGATCACACAAATGTATTATTTTTAAAATCCAAGACGTTGAAATTTACTGATCTGGTTTATGTTCAAACAGCACAAATAATGTATAAAGCAAACAATAACCTACTCCCTGGTAATATTCAACAACTGTTTTTTTTAATAGAGAAGGGAGATATAATATTATAAAAACAATTATGTGTCCGTACAACGTTAAAAAGTTTTTGTGTATAACTCATAATCTCAATGATCTGTTCTTTTGTTTTCAGTAAGCGGTCTTCTCTGCAATTCAAACTGGGAGATTTGAACATATACAAATAGAGGCGAACTGCTCAAATGTGATTAATCGCTACAGCATAACGTTATTTTTGACTAATTTATTTTGTTACAGCCTATGTAAGCAAATGCCAAATTTACATCCTATTCATGGACTGCAGCTGCCAACTTTTGACTTTAGCTTACAGATGAACTCAATCTCCACCAACACCGAAGTTCCCCTTCCCCACGGAAGACCTCACTGGTATGAGCAGCCGAATCAACGATACACTCACGACTGTTATCACCACAAATGCCCAAGTCAATATCAAACTGAAAATGTACTGTCTTTAACAGTTTAATCGACTATTTCTCCCCCTGTGTGACTCCCCAGTCCGTCTCAAACTGCAAACAGTCCGTCTCTCAACCCGGTCTCCTCCCAAGACGTCATATAACTGACGTTAAGGGACGTATTTTGACCATACGTCAATATTCGCCTTTTTAGGGCCCCCTTAAACGTCGGTAGATGAGGTTATGGGATCCTAACTCTACCCCAGACCTAAACCTACCCCGTCACCTAACTGACGTTAAAGGTAAAGCGTCAGTTGTATGACGGCCCGGGATCGCCATCTACCGACGTTTAAGGGGGCCCTAAAAAGGCGGATATTGACGTATGGTCAAAAGACGTCCCAAGACGTCAGTTATATGACTTTTTGGGATGAGAATGTGTTACTCTCCTCCAGTCTGACACGCTCTTTCTCATCTGGGCATGAGTTGCTGAGTCATAGGGCAGATTCACCAGAGAATTTAATCAAATATCAGGCTTTTCCTGCCCCGGTTACATGTAGTAATCGTTTGAGCACTGTGCTGATTTGCTAAAGTTAAAATTAGGTGATAAAAGGAGATCAAATATAAAAATATATAAAATTGATAGAGCGATAAAAAATTTAAAAGAAATAGAGCAAAACGCACAGCAGTAAGCAAGAGCGTTCGAACATTACATGTTGTACAACCCATTTACAAGTTTTCATTAATGTTTAGCATATTGTAATAACTATCTGTCTGTGTCTGTCCAGTGATCTTCCAGCTGGTTCTCATAATGAGGTAGCGACTTTGATGGAAATTATACACGGAAATGATTCTGAAGAGAAAATGCAAAAGTGGACAATGCTTTTTATTCTGCGTTTTTACGAGCGTTTTGGTTGGGAAATCCGCGTGCATTTGGTGCCGCAAAAGTGCGTGAAATTCAATGTAGTATGCACTCCAGGCGGCTAGGTGGCGATGTGGAGCACTGCCACACAACAACACCAAGTCCGCGCGCCTGTGTATAACCTTCACTGTCAAGCAGACTTTAGTGTTTTTACCATTAATACGGGAACGCGACGGTGGAGCGTTTTTAAGATTTCCACTCTGGAGAGTGGTTTCACTTTTTTGCGTTTTTAAGCCTCAAAAATGCCGTCGCCGTGGAAACGAAAGGCACATCCGATAAAATATTTTTACGTTTTCACCCGCGAGCGTTCTCGTGTAAACAGGGCCTAAGTCGGCAACCTCTGGACTTAGAATATTTAGTTCATATGCACACATGAGATGATGTTGTTTAGTGCATTTTCTGATCAGATTTCTCTTTTTGAGGGTATTGTGGATGGTCTCACAGACCTGTACAGATTAGTAACTGAATTATTTTGGAGAGAAAAAAAAAACCTCTCCTTTCAATTAAATGAAATTTTCTCGTTATTTTTTGGAGAATTAAATAAATATACTCGTTCAGTAGACATAATCACTAATTTAGCACGCATTTTGCATGCATCCAATGTAGAGAAAATGCAAAAAAGCAACATATGATGGCATCGCTTTCAGCTCATAGATTCCCCTATCCTAGACAGAGTGAATCGGTCTTATCTTTCTGCATATCTGCTTGGTTTGGAAGCCTCTCCCTGACAAATAAAAACAGACTTGGTAGTCTGGTCAAAGTGGCGAGCAAGATTTCCAGGAAAAGTTAGGCTCAACCACACTCAAATATATATATATATATATATATATATATATATATATTTGCTGCTTGTTGAAATTGTTTAATTACAACGAGCTTAAGCAACACAAATCTATACATTTTGTCCAAACTTAATTTGATTGTGTTCAATCTACTTAAATATGTAAAAATTTCAGTTTACTTAATCTGTTTGTGTTGGATTGCATGAATGATTTGTGTTGCATTAACTGAAACTGGGCTGTGCTTGTTAGTTCCCAGCATGCTTTCCATATGGCTGAATTAAGAGAGAATAATTTTTGAGAAAATGAGAAAAGGAGAAGACTTTATAGTGCGTAATTGTGTTTAATATTCAATTATATTGCAATTATTAAATTACAGTGGGTTACCATTGTGGAGAAGAATGGAGCATTTTGGTTAGGCTGAAAACTTAGCAATCCTATCAGCAAATGCTTTAGTTGATGAAGCATGTAAATCTTATAATTTAAGAAGCTAACAAGTGCTATTGGTAGATAGTACTTATACTAGAAATGTATTAATGTGACATTAAAATAAACTTTGATGTATTGGATGAATGAATACTATGAATACCTGAAACGTATCAGGAAGCCTTTTTAAATTCACTGACAATTATGTTAAATTATTAAATTATTATATTAAAATATTAAATTAAGCTATGCCCAACCATAGTTGAATTAACTTTGGTATATTAAGTTGACTCAATGTAAATACATTCAATTGTAATAACAGAATTGCATAATGCTGAAATAAAGTTAATTACGTCGAAAACCTTTCCATGATTTTTTTATGTTCATTCAAAGAGTTATTTTTTTGACTGCGGGGGAGTTAAACATAAAACAGGTCCAGAGGAAAGTTAGCTCTGAGCGGCGTTATCGAGTTCATAGATGCAGAACAAAGAGGTTAAACATATCTTTATGTTTTCATATGATGGTGGACTTCAGGGGGAACAGCCCAGCACTCCCACACTCACCATCATGGACAGCACTGTGGAAGCAGAGGAGTCATTCAGGTTTCTGGGCACTGCCATCTCTCAGGACCTGAAGTGGATAATCACATTGACTCCATGTGAAAAAGGCTCATCAGAGACTGTCCTTCCTTCACCAGCTGAAGAAGTTCAACCTGCCACAGGAGCTGCTGATTCAGTTCTACTCAGCCATAATTGAGTGCACTTTTTAGGGCAATATCTTAAACTTAGGGGATATTTATAATTTAAAATATTTAAAAAACTGTAAATACGCCTATAATCTGTAAATCTGAAAACGTTTATTCTGACTAAACCCAACTGATACTTTTGTTCTCATATTTTTTTGTATTTTATTTTATTTTTTTTTATTATAAGTTGTATTACTAGCCTCAGCACCAAAAACGATTCCTTGTGTGTGCAAGAACACTTGGCAATAAAGCTCTTTCTGATTCTGATTCTTCTAATACATAAAGATTTGTCACAGTTGGGTTGTAATAATGAGGATTAAAGAATATAAATGCAGCAGTCTTCTTTTATTAACGAAGGAACTCAGAAACAGAACAAGCAACTTAAAACATTGAGTAAAGCTGACAAAGAACTGAAAGAAACACAGGGCTTCAGAAAACAGAGAAAAACAATCAAAGAAATATGAAACGCCAGAGGGCACTTAATCAAACCATTTTCAACCTAGGAGACTAACAGAAACACAGAGAAACTAGAGGAAACTTAGGCACAGAACGTCTAGGTTACGACTGTAACTTTTATAAAATGTTATATTTATTACTGTGTATTTTTTAATGCTATATGTACAGCATTGCTGAGTATTTCCTCCTTAAAGCTGCAGTGAACCAAAGACTCAAAAACACTGTTTGAAATCGCTGGTGTTTCTGACGTCACAAACGACCTTGTAACCAATCAGATCAGCGTGTGATCGTCAACCAGTGGATCTCTGAGCTGAGTGAGTGAGTGGAGGCGGGGCTCATTTGCATATTCATAGATATAGAAATGAGCATATCTATGTATACTAAATACTAAATGAGGCAGGGGTGTCGAGTTACATTCAAGATATTTTAAGGCATGAACATTTTTCAAGGAAAAAATTAAATTTGTCCTTTTGGTGAGTTTTTAGGTTATTGACAACAGGGGGGTTTTAACAGTCTTTACACTCAATACATGTCATTATTAAAAAATATATTTTGTGTATTTAGAATCAGATCAATATGAATGTAGAAAGTCGAAGACTGTTGATTTCAAGGGTATTTTCCGCTCTCACAAGGACCTGTAAATGAATTATTTTTTTGCTCATTATAACGCATTAATAATTGTATAATCATTTCCATTTATGCAGCTTATTTTATAGGTTATTGTGCCTATAAAGAGAACAGACTCACGTTTAACATCGTTCGCCTTATGGATCACCCGTTTAGGACTTAGAGTTTGAGTCCATCGCAGTGTCACATCTGTGAATCCTCTTTCAGCAAGAGCAGATCCCAACTGAAAATAACAAAAATGATTAGATCCGAATGTGATGTATACCTCCCAGATGAACAAAGAAAAAAAATTATATAATGGTAGTAGTTATATTTACGTTTGTGATTTATATTGTTTGTTACAGCATAACTGAGATTCTGCATAAATATCTAGAATGTAAGACATAATATAATGGGTTTCTTAAGAGTTGTTTAAAAAAATCTTTCTTTAAGGCACACACAGACCTCAAGATTCAGTCAATGCTTCTCAACAATGGTGACGAGCAGAATATTCAATGAGGAAAAGTAAATTACATAGACAATTCAGATCACAATTTATTCATACCGCAATGCTTGATGGGAGCCATTATTGAGTTGTGATTTGTGGCAACAAGGATTATTATTGTCACCATGGTTGGGATACACAGGCTGATTATTGATTTCTGTGTTTCTAAATAAAGTTAAAAGTGATTTGATCAGAACAATTTTTATTATGTATTTTAGGTTATAAGAAAAATACAGATATGCAGCAGAACCACAAAACTGTTGCTCACAAGTTAAACCAAATCACCTGAATAAGTTTCATTTTTCAGATCACAGCATGATTATGTCAAAACACATCCAACTCTATCAGACCACAGTTTTCTTTGTTCATTTGACTGTTAGTAATCAAATAACAGCAGACAAAAAAAATTTAAAGTGAAAGTATGAGTGTCAAGAGCCCAACTAAAGCAAACACTGATCTCCATAATGGTGGTTTACAATTTGTGATTTTCTCCTTCAGAGATTCTGCTTGTTATCATCAGGTGTCTTCAATAATGCTCAATCGTCACTCAATTAATCACTTAATTGTTTCATTAACTTTAACACTCATATCTGCATCTTATTGTCCATCTGAAAGCAGGTGAAGGTGATTTACTAGCATCAGGAAGACACTGGACTCCAACTAATCCAACGTCCTTCAGGCGTCATGTTTCAGTTGACAATGAAAGTCGTGTTGATGTCTAGACTCAATGATTGCTTTTTGACTGCATAGTGTCCCCATCATTATACTGGGACATTAGGACCACACTTACCAAAGGGTGAATACTGCCCCCTGCTGGCCTCACTAACACCTCTTCCAGCAGCAACCTAATTTTTCCTAATTTTGTCTCATGGCTTTTTATGCGAGTTTATGGTCTTTGTAACAGTATTTACCAAAACACATAAGTTGTTGACTGAGAGTAGCCCACAAGCATTTCTTCAAACTGGGCATCATAGTATAACCATATCCCCTTGCACCCACGATAGTCAAATAAGTCGACGTTGAAATAACCTTTTTATGTTTACTATAAAATGCAGCAAAAATTATATGACTTGAGAACAATTTGGCCTAATCTATGCTTCTCACAGTAATCATAAAGTTTGAATTGGTTTCTTTCTCTCACCTGTTTCAGAACATTTTCTCTCATTGAAGGGTCAGTCAAATCATTGATGGAGTTAAACTGCATTTTTACAAATGACCTTTTTAAACAGAGAACTAAACAAACACAGTCACACATGTAAATACATAAAACTTTGAATTCAATTAACAATGAAATATTTTAAATATTGGAACCAACATATTGGCATTTATTAAATCATTTCCCTGTTCCTCACTGTGTCTTGTTGACTAATATGATGATGTGAAGACATTATTATTATATGATATTATAAAGCAATATAAGTGTGTACCTTCTCCATAGACCGTCACCTCACAGAGAGTGAGTGTCTTCATGTCTCCAGGAATGATCAGATTCACATAACGTCCCTCCATCCCACCACATGAGTAGTTGTAAGACTCACCTGCTGGAATAGCAGGAATAACAGCACATCTACAGACAGAGAGAGAGACATATGAGATCAAGATACTGACTGCCATATATTCAAATCTACATTTGTACTCAAACTCTAATGTTCTTTCAACCTCAAGAGTCTCACATGGGATTGTTGTTGGCGTTGTTCTCCAAAGAGTTCCCGATGCGAATCTCCGCTCCGTTTATTTGTTCTGCACAGCAATCTCGTCTGTTAGTGACGACCACATTACTAACTCGGTACACATCATGCAGATCCAGCCTCCACCACGGGTTAGTCTGATTAAGGGTTGAGGAGCATCCCGTGTACAACTGCTGGAGACCTCGATCAACGGCCTTTTCAGCAAACCCGTCCCCAGATGTTGAAGACTGTGCAGCGGCTCCAGCTACCGCCAGATTTTCTAAAAAAAATGTATGAAAACAAGGCATTTACATAGATGCACAAAGTTTGTAGCAGAAGTGAAGGTTATTAGCGAACAATGACTTGAGGTGAAGTGAGTCATTTCTGAGAGGCATTGGATCAGTTGTTTACTCAGAGGGCAGATTTTGCTTTATATAACACAAGACAAAAACTTATACACAGATAGGAATTTGTTGCACACGTGTAAACACAAAAATCCGCATGAGATCCGTTTTTTTTTCGCATCTGATCTGAGCCATTTCCAAATGTGGTTTTAAATCATATAGATATACGATATCTGGACATCCGACCTCCGTCTAAACATGTATATCCGATTCCCCTTTGAATTCCAAGCTACCACAAAGTGTACACTTGCAGGTGTTGATTATAATTAGGTTAATTTACTGATAGCCCCATTAAATAATAATAAATAAAATAATAAAGAAATATCTAACATCAGACTAATTAAAAATTAAACAAAATGTCAGGATGTCGTCTCTCAGTTGATGAACGTCGGGCAACAACATTGCTAACAGCCTGTCGCGTCTTACAATTCTTCGTTGTTTCAATATTGCGAGCACGTAGGCCTCGCATTGCCATTGCAGAAATGGATGTGCCACCGACGTTACAACAAAATAGATGTGTTTGCTGGGTTGTGGCCTAGATCTGGCAAACAGGAGTGGTCCACTCAAGTTTCATCATCCCACGCGGTATGTGGGCCAGATCATCATTCCACATGTGCCAGATGTGGGCCGACACAATGTTTCTATCTGTGTACGCTTCCACTTATAAACGTTTAGCAAAACAATAAAATCTCAAGGGAGAATAGGCTAGGATTCTGCTAAAAAGCTTTACACTTCAAACCAAATCTACGACCTTGATATGGTATAATTTATTAGGGGCCAAGCACCGAAGGTGCGAGGCACCTATTGTATCTGTTCCAGTTCTTCTTATTATTATTCTTCTTCTTCCAACTGGGCGTAGACCGGTTTGCGGGAAAGTTGTTTTGGTTTGACATTCTGATAGAGGACAGTCCCAACATTAAATACACCAATTTCGGTGTCTCTAACTCATCCCCTCTAGCGCCACCACCTGTCCAAAGTTTCACTTTTATTATGCACATAACTTTTGAACCGTAAGGCCTATCAACAAAATTCTTTTTTCCTCTTGTTCAATAGAATGCCGTGCAACAATTACCTGCCAAATACCCGTAGATTTCAACCTCACAAAATGTAAGAATCTTCTGATCTCCAGGAATATGAACAATCACATGACGTCCGACCATCCCATCACATGAGTAGTTGTAGGACTCGCCTGCTGGAATATCAGGAATAACAGCACATCTACAGACAGAGGGAGAAACAGATAATATAATCTTCACATTCACATTAATCCTTTTCATTTGTGCTCAAGCTCTCATGTTCTTTCAACCTCAAGAGTCTCACATGGGATTGTTGTTG
Organism: Pimephales promelas; assembly: GCF_988280905.1. Classification (NCBI taxonomy): domain Eukaryota; kingdom Metazoa; phylum Chordata; class Actinopteri; order Cypriniformes; family Leuciscidae; genus Pimephales; species Pimephales promelas. The sequence goes on along the minus strand of NC_142769.1, from coordinate 51,657,647 downwards.
CCGTTGTTCTCCAAAGAGTTCCCGATGCGAATCTCCGCTCCGTTTATTTGTTCTTCACAGCAATCTCGTCTGTTAGTGACGACCACATTACTAACTCGGTACACATCATGCAGATCCAGCCTCCACCACGGGTTAGTCTGATTAAGGGTTGAGGAGCATCCCGTGTACAACTGCTGGAGACCTCGATTACTGTCAATGGCCTTTCCAGCAAACCAGTCCCCAAATGTTGACGACTGTGTAGCGGCTCCTTTTACTGCCCGATTTCCTAGAAAATGTACTCATCTTTATTTTTGACTTCAACTTTTGCCCACTCTCTGTCTTTGAGTGAGCTACAATGGTGAAAAGAAAAAACTTATCAAAACTTCTATCTCTGCTGCAAATATGCGTGATATGTATCTTTATATCACTCATTAAACGCAAAGCTTCCACAAAGAAAAACAGTTCCTGGGAAGAAGCTTTGAGCAGAGGCGGGTGGTGGGTAAGAGGCAGACCAAATTTTAGCGGTCGTGTTTTTTAACTGGTTTAAAGTGGCTTTTATATTACTAATAGATGGAATATGTATAGAAAACGACACATACATCAAGAAAATAAAATAAGTTGACTCACCTAGTCCTAGCCTATCACTTCCATCCTTCCTTTTAAATGTCCGTGTTAAAAGAGCCGTTCAGTGAAGCTGATTGTTCTATAGCCTAAATCCAACTTAGGCATGGGAAATTCATTTTTAATTTGTAGCTAGTGTTTGAATAGTAGTTTAGTAAATTTGTTTGCGATCTGATATTCAGTATCTCGACTCTCCATAGCTACATCAGCAGAAGCGGTTCAAACTAATGACACAATATTTACATCTCAGCAGTGTTACTTTTCTGAACACTCACTCGATGGTGATTAGCTAATTCTTTTACCAACGAAAGCACTTCGAAAGTCTTTGAATCCGGCTATGGATTTTGCTACCCCTCCCTTTCTCTATCGCCTCAGATTTTGCATTTCTCAGCTTCGTGAAATTACAATCAAGAATTACACATTCTGAGACATAAAATGAATAACTGGGAATTTTATTAACATTAAAGTGCCTACTCCCATTTTCACCTCAAAATTTTGGCAAGGCTGGGCCGAGTCCAAAGAAGACGGACAATTTAAAGAAAATATTCAATGGTACCACTTATTTCAGAGTTTTTCACTAAAAATAAAAATGGCGGAGAAGGGAAACAGATGTAGCGGGACCTTAAGAGGAGAAAACGACCTCTAGATATACACGACCAGGCCACCCTGTTAACCAGGGAGGGAAATAGTAATACTAGTGAATTCAAACACCTACAAGGGACACACAGGAGTGTGGTTTTCGAAAGGAGAGCCATAGACGTCAACACAAACGAACCAAGGAACTCTTGAAGGAACCAAAAACGAGGCAGAGGCTTAAAGGAGAACTTGGCGCAAAATGAACCTTTGGTCTAATAAAACATCGGTACCTAGTCAACCGTTCTCTGAGATTTGTTTTCATGGTAATCGAATGCAAAGAGTTTTATCTCGAAAAACTTTTTAGCTTATAATGCTCGTGTATACGGCATATAGTAAGCCAAAAGAAATCGCTAGGCTCAAAATGGCCCCACACTAACATATTAACATAATGAGGGTCCCTTCATGCAAAACGAAGCATTGAGAACTTTGTAAGTGTACAGACCGTTTAATAAGAAGATACTTTATAAAGACAGTTCACTTTGTGTAGACAGGCGGCGCCATTTTTGAAAAACAGTCTCGACAAGTCAAACCACGAACGCCGTTCAAACTTAGCACGTCGTTCGTGGTTCGACTCTCTCGTATTGCATAATATTTTACGCTAGGGGAACACAGTGTAAAATTACCCCGTTACTGAAAAATGATGTCATTATCTAATGTAACGGAGGCCAGCTAGTAGTTGCTGTGCGAGTAAACCTCACTCCCCTGATCTCAATAGGCGCTCTAGCGACAGACGCTAGAGGCTGCAGTCTTTAGCCTCCTTGTTAGAGCGCCTGACTCTCATGCCGGAGACCCGGGTTCGAGGCTCGCTCGGAGCAGGTCGAGTTGGACCCGGGTGTAGGGGTTAAATTGGTGCCGTGACCCGGATGAGAGTGAGGTTTAGGGGGGTGAGTGTAACGGAGGCCAGCTAGTAGTTGCTGTGCGAGTAAATCTCACTCCGAGCACGTCGAGTGGGACCTGGGTGTAGGGGTTACACTAACCCCATTCTTTTAAACGCCGTTATCTCAAACAGCGCCTTCACTGACCAATCAGGTTCAATAATTTCAGAGAGCTGTGGAATAAAAATGATTTACTACTTTCAGTATTGAGTGCTATACAACAATGAATTACCTGCCAAATTCCCATAGACTCCAACTTCAGCAAGACTAAGAATCTTGTCATTTCCAGGAATATGAACAACCATGTAACGTCCCACCATCCCGCCGCATGAGAAAGTGGCCGTAGCGCTAACCGCAAGACTGGAAATTACAGCACATCTACAGAGAGATAATCTGTTATCAGTTTCTGTTCATCTACAGCCACATTCATCAACACAGTCAAAGGAAGACTCACATGGTGTTGCTGTAAATGTCAGGGAAGTTCCCGACGCGAATCACAGCTCCATTTATCCTCGAAGCATGGCTGTTTCTGTTAGTGATGGTCACTCTGTTCACGCAGTATACCTTCAGTAGATCCACTCTCCACCACGGGTCGGTCTCTGAGTTAGTGTGAGACCAGGTGCCGACCAAACCATCAAGCGCAAGTTCAGGGTAACCGCTTACATAACTTGAGGACTGAGTAGTTTTGCCCCAAAGTGCTGCATTCTCTGGAAAAGTTTTCAAACATTTTTGTCAAACAGAAAAAAACAACAACCAAAGGTTAAAAAAAGAAAGGTTCTTACCTTCTTGTCCATTTGCTATTTCCACAACCAATACAAACCCTGTGGAATCAATATTCAAGTGAGTGTCAGAGAACCAGGATTTGTTGAATCACATTCTGAAATTTTATTTCTACTTTATTTATATCTATTTTTAATTTAAATTTAAATTTTTGCAATTTCTGAATTTTTACTGTCTTAAGTTTGAATGATGTGTGATGTGTGTTGTGTTTGTTTTTCCATATGTGTGTATGAGGACTCGTATCAGACTCGTATCGACTTGGATTTGGTTAGTATCTAAAAATAAACTGAGAAATACCATTCTAGAGAACAAGTGACAAGCAACGCTTCAAAAGTTTGGAATCTGATTTGAATTTGAAATGAAGAACTTCATATTTTAGCAAGAATTCGTTAAATTGATCGAAAGTGACAGTGAATAGATCTGTAATGTTACACCAGATTCTATTTCAAATAAATGCAGTTCTTTTGAACTTTCTATTCAATTAATTCTGAAAAAAATGTGTATGACTATATCCACAAAAATCTGAAGAATCACAACTGTTTTCAGCATTGCATATAATAATCATATATGTTTCTTGAGCAGTCATCATATTAGAGTGATTCTGAAAGATCATGTGACACTGACGACTGGAGTAATGATGCTGAAAATTCAGCTTTGAACATGGGAATATTTTACAGTTTACTATACAGTATATTCACATGTGTAATACTATTACTCTTTACACTACTTTTGATCAAATAAATGCAGCCTTGGTGAGCAGAAGATACTTAATTTCAAAAACATGAAAAATCTCACAGACGCCATGACTTCTAACCAGTAAAATATAAACGCTGAGAAACGATGAATTGGGTAATGTAAACCATGATAAAAAAAAAAAAATGTGGGTTTAAAAAAATTACTTTATTATACAAAAGATTCATTGGATGAATCAACAACTGATCTAGAATATTTGTTTGGAAAAATGTCAATACTTTACAATATGCTATAAATCCACAGTAAAGACAAATGAGTGTAAAGTAAACTACAAATCCACATCCTAGCAAAATAGCAGATCATGAATGTTGTACTTTACCCAGTAAGATCCACAGGCACTTGAAGAGCTTCTTCATGGTTGATTAAAGGCGTTGGTCTTTCTTTTAGGGATGGAGAGTGTTAGTTTTATGTTTTATGGAGGACAACCCATTTAAATTTGCATCATGATCATCCTGTCTCTCCTCTCTTCCATCTCCATATTTTTAAACACAGATAATATAGTTGCAAATTTTAGTTAATCACAAAAAGCTTTTCAAAAAGAGACTTGGAAAAGCAAAAAGTCACGACTGGTGATCATCATGATCATTGTGTTCAGCACAGATGTTCAGGGTGTTTTCTGCTGTGTACAAATGCCATTAAGTTTACACAAACAAATAAGCTTCAAATAAGCCATCTGGACTTTAATCCTGGCACTCCCGCCACTGAAAGTTGATCATGTAACTTCTATTGCTGCACTAAAAAAAAGATGGGCTGAAAGTGCACAAATAACACCAGCAGTGTTATTTATGTTACAGGTGAGTTTTATTTGTTTTTATTTTTTTCACAGAGATACCATATGCATTTTGGTTTACCAAATAACCTTTCAGTGATCCGTTCTTAAAAGAGCCATTTTTTCTTAGTATGAAGAACATTTTAATAATCTAAATAAGCTTTTTTCCACTATAAACGGACAATCATACATGGGTTAATATTTTTCTATAAACTTAAATCCGATTAAAACTGGCAAAATACAGTTTAACCAGTGTTTACACACACACACAAAAAAAAAAACGCCAAAAAATTGCCAACAGGCATTTGGGTAGAAAACGTCTCGGGTTACGACTGTAACCCAGGCAACGAGAATCGACACATTGCGTGACGCGTCTGAAGCCTGTGTGGAACTTGTCCTATCTTGATTGGTGTTGCATCTTGACGTCACTCGTGACATCGCAGCTTCTGATTGGTCGAAGCAAGTTGTTCTCAGTATGGTCGAGGGACGCACCGTCTCTCACCGAGGGTTAAAGTCATAACCCGAGACGTTCCCTTTAACATTCGAGTCCCATTCAAAAAATGTGGCATGATTATTACTGTATGTTAATATTTCTTTAAATTGTTGTTTGATTGAAACTTCCAATGATTGCTGACTTGAGACTATAACAAACGCAGCACGCAAATGCAGGACTGTTGGTCACACTTCCCAAAAGTATAATTTGTGATTGTGAATGCACTGACACCCACGCATTCTCCTCAACACATTGGATTCATCCGCGCCAAGCACTCACGTAAGTTAATTAATCGAATAACTGCAATTGCAGATTTCGAACAGAGATGGCGACAAAGAGGAAAAACTGCAGACTGCAGCTTTAATTATTGCCCCGTTTTAATTCATTTTCCTGGGATTTTTTATTTTCATTTTTAATTTGTTATTTTGTTTTAAGCAGATAAAAAGGGTGCTTATCAATCTTGAATGACATGGGAATAAAATTATATGACATTATTTTGGTAGTAAAAATTTGGGCGTTTTTTCCTTGGAGTGGGCGGGTTTTGCTGAGCTTCTGGGATGGAAATCACCATCTCAATCTGGCAACACTGTGCACCATTACAATTACTTTTAGGCAACTAGTATTTGCATTGCACTAAAATGCGTTCATTTTCTATACATGGCTGAAACAGTCAGCCTAATGCATCCCAAATGTTTCAATATTTATATTTTAACATAACATTATAGTCATTATGGCCTTATAAAAATGCTTTTTTTGAGGAGGTAGGGTCGTGCACTGGCGTGGTCTAAGCTTTTGTCCATAATGGCATTTTTTTCCCCTTACATGACTTTTACTTTAATACTTAAAGTAGTTTTGAAACCAGTACTTTTACACTTTTACTTGAATAAAAAGTTTGAGTTGATACTTCAACTTCTACCTGAGTAATGAATGTGAATACTTTTGACCTCTGTTCTCAACAAAAGCACATTTAGTGCATCTGTGATTTATAAGTGGCCATATTATTTCTAAAAGCCAAACCCATGCAGTTGAGGTTACGGATCAACTAATGCAAATTAATCATTTGCTTAAAACTTATTGGAAAAAGAGATGGATTTACATATTAAAACAACGTTGGCACAATCAACATTGAAATCACAAAACAGAGAATCAATTGTGTGTTACGTGGAGTTGTTAGTGTGACATACATTTTTAGTCACTCATACAACAGCATAATTAGTTGCTCATTTTTGATATGCACTGTAAAAAACAATAATTAAAATTTACTTAATTTTTTCAAGGCAAGTTTTTGCACTTATATTCTTTGAGTAACTTTCACACATATAATTAAGTAAACTATACTTAACTAAGTTAAGTGAAAATAACATAAGAAATTGAGTAGTTTTTATTTAGCTAAATAAAGATTAAGTAATATCTATTCTAATTAATTGAATTTTTCTTAGTACAACATTTCACTCATACAAAATAACATTGCATTAGACCACACTGTTTAAGTAATCATCATGTCTTCACTTTTGAAATAGCATGTGTGAATGCAGACCTCAATACTTGGTAGACAATACACAATGACGGTAACATTTGATAGATCGTTTTTGTGTTTGAATGTGTCATTTTAAGTAGAAAATGAACTCAAAATGTCACAAAAATGGCAAATTACTAATCCTAACAACAAAAGTAATGATACAATAGTGTAAATACAGCTGGAAAACAGTAAAAAAAATCAACCTCATTAATTATTCATGGCCCAGTGCATGATGGGAACACCAGTATCAGAAAAGTTGAGTAATTTTACTTAATTTTATTGATATTCACGCTTTCATTTCTACACGATTTAATTGAGTTCTACTATAGAATTTACTTCTTTTTTTAATTCTTACCTGAACTAACCTTTTTCATGTAAATTAAATTGTTTTTTTCTGTAGTATTTACTTCACCACAAAATCATTTTTATCAGTGTGGTTAGTTACAAGTGACAAGGATCAAACTTCTTGCTAGTTGTCCATTTGAGAGAAGATTTATATTAAGTGGATTTAAACTTACATTGAAATGAATGATTTGATACAATGGACTTAATGTGTACATACATGTTTTTACATTGTACTTATATTTTAAAAATACCTGCACGTAATTTGAGGGGCCGGAGGCAGACCCTCAACTGACTGAGGCTGATCCAGAGGGATGCAAGGAACAGGATGGGGTAAGAGCATTAATACCTTCAACACGTTTTTTTTCCATAATTAATTGCACAAAAAGTGCTCGAATATGTCTAATAAAAGTCAACGCATTTTGAATGGATGATATCATTCCTGTCAACTCTCTTGAAGAAGAGTGAAATTGGACAAAATGTCCCATCATACAGGATACTTATGCAAATGTGGATGAGTATTAGTCTCTAGGCCCATTTCAGATGCAAAAGGTGTTCATTTGTAAAGCAAACACTGTCGTGACTCTGATATCATTGAAATTCTTCAACGCACGATGAGATTTAGTCCTTTTTTGTTTGTTTTGGCGCAGATGTCATGCCTGAGGTGATTTATAGGAAAAGTCCCGGACATTGCAATCGCATTTGGTGCTGCTGCTTAAAGCTATAGTATACGATGTTAAAAATCGGTTGAGAAAGCCGGTAGGGAACTTTTAAAAAACTCATCCCGCCCCTCCACACACACACACACACACACACACCACCCCTCTGTGCTACCTGATCCCTGAGCTATGTCACTTTTGGGTTCACGTCAACACAAGATTAGCAACAACACAAGAAAACTCCCCATCACCATTAGTATAATACTACTAGTATTACTAATGTTTTCAGTGATTGTTATAGCAGCACACGGCACATCTTGTTCAAATTCCGACCGGCTCGAACAGAAACCCGCTAGGCATACTGAAATATATTCAAGTATTCAAGAAATATAATTACTTTGTTTGACCCGTGATAGGCGATGCTAAACGGCTAACATTCCATCATCATGAGCAAGTTGTCAAACTGATAAAAAGCTATTTATGTGACACGTCACACCATAAAAGTATAAATAAATGTTTACCTGCTCCACGAAAAGTCAGCCGTGTCAGCGTCGGTTTTCAGTCCCAGATCTCCCTTAAGCTTCCTCCAACGCTCAATGGTGGACCCTATATTTATCCGAATTAGAGTCGGCGTTACATTTTTTTTAAAATCTCTGCTCTTTCCTCTACAGACTTTCTCTTTCGTCCAAACTTTACCGCTTGCTGCTGACGTTTATATTTTTATCCATTGCTTTATCCAGTGCTAATCTGACGCTACTTGGCTAGCTACCATAGTCTATCCTACACTATCTCACGACTAGGGTTGGGTATCGTTTGAATTTGAACGATTCTGATTCCGATTCCTTGTTTCGATTCCGGTTCCCAACGATTCTTGATTTCGATTCTTTTAAGAGGCAGGGTCAAAAAAGTTTAGCTAACCTTGCTAACCAACGGCCTTTCTGAAGGAAATACTCCTTCTGTCACAAATACTTGTCACAAATTTTGCATTTTGCCGAGATTTCGTTAATTTTTAGAAAAGTGAAGCCACACTTTGGACCGCCGACGTAAGCTACTCATGTTCGACTCACTTCCGGTTTGACGCTTCTTCGTTGGTGTCGTCCAGCGGTTTCTTCTTCCGCTCGGCGGACTGTGAATATCGAAACTAGGAATTGAAATTTTAACATTTGAACGATTCCGGGAAAAACGAAAAGTTAGTCCCGGTTCCAATCGATACTCGATTCTCGATTCCCAACCCTACTCACGACCAATTCATACGAATTCGATGAATGATTAAAAAGTGGCTAATTCGTACTAATTTGTATGACCTCACTCGCAGTGTTGGGGAAGCTACTCTGAAACTGTAGTTTGACAAGCTACAAGCTACTCGTAAGTTAAAGTAGTTAAACTACAGTCAAGCTACTCTTTTGGAAAATTAGCTAGCTACACTACAAGTTCAAAAAGTAGCTAGCTACATTGAAACTACTTTTGCTTTTTTGAACAACGTATATTATTAATAACTGAATAAGTGTCTGAGGACAGAAGGGGACAACAAACTTTCTGAAATCATAATTTTATTGCATTGTTTTAAACACTAAATGTTTTACTTAAAACATGTAAAGCATTTAGTGTTTAAAACAACGCAATAAAATTATGATTTCAAAGAGTATTGTTTTATTACACACAACACCCAAATATCTCAGAATGTTTGTCAAAAGTGCAAAATTGCAACAAATAGCCGAAAACATTGCTAGAAAAAAATATACATCCAACGTAAATTGCATGTAGAACATTTTCTCAAAAATACAGACTGAACTTGGACAAATAAGGCCATGGATAATTAACTTTAGTTGTTTCTCCATCCTCCAAATCTGCTGTCACATCTTGCTCCATCATCATGTGTGTGTCAACACACTTCTGTATGTCAGTGAACCGTTAGCCGTAAGACGCGTGATTAAACAACAGGTGGCGGTAATGGCAAAAAAATGAGTTTGTAATCTAACAAGAAGAAGAATATCCTAGCATCGCGTCGATTCGCGCAGGCTTGACAAACACAATGTAGCTTTTGCTCGCGCTACACCGCTACTTGCTGCAAAAAGTAGTTAGCTACTGGAAAAGCTACACTGTTTAAAAAGCAACTGAGCTACAGCCAAGCTACTGAAAAACGTAGTTAAGTTAGTAGATTCGCTACTTGTAGTTAACTACTCCCCAACACTGATTACTCGTACGAATTCGCATGATTTGTCTAAACCCACGTGATGGGTAGGTTTAGGGGCAGGGTCAGGGGTAGGTCATGCGTACGAATTCATACGAATTGGCTAATTCGTAAAATATGTACGAATTAGCAAAATCGTACTAATTCGTACGAGTGAGGTCGTATGAATTGTTACGAATTAGCCACTTTTTAATCATTCGTCGAATTCGTACGACTTGGTCGTGAGATCGGGTTGGTCTGTTAGCTGCTTGCTCGCGCAAGGAGGGGGGAAGAGGTGGAGCTGGTGATTGGATGAGAGCAGTTGACCAATGTAAGCTGTCCGGCCAGTCAGCTTACATTGGTCAACTTCTCTTCGGCTGTACAGCCAATAGAGTGAATGGATTTTTTTCATTCTTTTTTCTATTCATGTTAGGATTGTACTATATAACCATAACCAGCATCTAATCGAGGATATTAATGATGAACGATCTTTGAAATCGTATACCCTAGCTTTAAACACTGTTGATATCTGTTCTAATTGGATCAGATGCACATTGTTTTTGTCTCTCATTCTCACTGAACTTTGTCTAGACCAACAAGGACTTGACAGCTGTCTTTATGAACCAAGTATAGCCCTTGTGTTTCACTTGTTATCTGGTCAGTTGTTGAACATATATTGGTTGCTTTTGTTCCTCGTGCGGTTTTGGTTCCTTTTTTCTGTTTTATCTGTTATTAAAAATCCTTCGCCTGCGTTCCTCAGCACGCTACAACTGTCAGGGGTGGCTGTGTCAAGAAGTGCACAACATAAGAGCAAACTCAAAACTGTCTTTAATATATCCACAATGTAGTAACGGTGAATCACAGGAGAAATACAAAAACACTTTAACGTATATATTTATATTTAGTCTGTGATATATTGTGGTGAAGAGATTGTACACAATATGGAGGTTAAAGTCAAATTATGTTCGTTTTGACTTATTTAAATCAAAGAAGGGCTGAAATTAACTTGGTAAAAAGTAAGTAACTCAAAAACTGTTGAATAAACAACTCCAGAAACAGCTTTGCCATCTTTTGTATCAGTATCAATTATAACCGTATTTAAGCCGGACAATGACTTTATTCTAGATCTGCAAAAACAATCATTGTTGCATTGATTTCCTGTTAGTTGCTTTGTAAAAAGCTCTATATAAATAAAGCTGACATGACTTGACTTGCAACAACAACAAAACCAGGTCAGATCTGTTTATAAGTGTAATAAGAGAAACTACCAGGATTTGTCAGGACACACTGAAGGAGTTTGCTGGAAAAGCAGTTTTTACTGGAACACCGGGCATGAAGTGAAAGAGAAAATAAACAGTTTCCCAAAAATCCCCCAAAGCCAAAAGAGGAACAGCATAGTGTCGCAATAGTGATGTGTAAGTCTGTTGTTCCTTATTAAACTTCTACTGAAACGAAACTTTTGGGGAAATAAACAGAGATCAGTGTTTCAGTCGGAGCGAATCCCTCGTCAGACGCTCTTCACTCTCTCCAGGTGGGCAACAATATTCATACTTCTTTATTTATAGCAAATTATGATTCCTATTACACACACATTATTATATAGTTTAGTTGTTTATTTCAGTGTAGTTTTTAGAAATTATGGTTGATTGTTGAATGTTTTAATTCAGTGAAATAAAGATTAGATGTTTTTCTCGTGGTGATTTTTCTCAGTGTGTTTGTCAGATCTGAACACACACACACACACACACACACACACACACACACACGGACGACCGTATCCAGCAGTGTCTCTGATCACAGTGTTTGACTTCATCCTTCAGTCCAGCGTGAGTTACTTTCATTTACCAATATATGAGTTGTTGTTTTTTGTCTTTTTTATCTTTGCATCATGGATTAATTAAATTTAAAATGATTTAACTTTTTAACACTGATGAGATTTACTTTATTGTCATGTCATTGACTTTACAGCAATTTGTATGAATTTTACGAGGTGGATAATTCATAGGAATTCATAAAACATCACTCGTATTCGTAAGATGTTTGCTAAATCAGTCGCCCAATCGTATGAATTATCCACCCGTACTTCGTGAGATAGTGTCGTCATCAACACAAGTGTACAAGGAGTGAACTTATTTCATTCATAGATCCTTGCAGGAATACAGAAACAACGAATGTGACATTTAACTTCAATAAATACACACACAGAATCGTTACTTATGAATCATACAGTGAGTTATAGTTATCACTTCTGTTGGTAGGAGTTACAGCAACAGACATGGGATCAGTGTGCTCATCGATATTATAGTTATGAATGATTGTTGGAGTAATCTTTGAAAATGTTTAATGTCTGATACAGGAGAAGTGAATCGAGCAGACGAGATGTCTCAGTAAGTATTTCATACTTAAAGTTTTGACATTATCTTAACTTTATTAACTAATAAACACTTTATAATCAACTGATTCCAAATGAGTACGTAGATTGAGAAGGACATAAAACTACAACACAGCCTCTATTAGCCAATCAGTGAACTCATGTTAACAAAGAGCCTTTATTGTTAAGTTTTATAGTGTTAGTTTGTTATAGTGAAAAAGTACACCATGACCATTACAATACACATAAAGGTTAATATAATATGTGTGCTTTGGCTGGTAAAACCATAAAACAGACCAAACATAATCTTGTCTACTGTACTTATACATTTTTTACATTTTTATTTCTTTATATGTATTTCAGGGAATTCGAAGCTCTTGGTGCCAAACTGCGACGGAGCATTGATGAACTGAACTTGGAAGATTTTGACAGAAATTATCAAACTCTCACTTGTCAAATACAGAAACCTGAACTTGATTTCGATCTGACTGGTGCCGCTGTTAGAAATGCATCATTAAGCATGAACAAGATGATTGAGCATCTGAAAACAATTAATGACACCGTAAATCAGATTCAGCAGATGAAAGAGAAGGTTTCTGATCAAAATAATGAAATACTGAGAACAGTGAAATCCGTGAATATGAAGAGTGTTGGCAAAACTCTCGAAGCACACGAGAAACTAAAAGGCTCAATCGATACTCTATTGATAAATATTGATGATTACAAAATCACAGGACAAAACAAGACAAAAGCAGGAGAAATCAAATCAGAAACTTTGAAATTGATTCCTCAGATGAAAGAAATATCTTCTCAGATTCAGAAGACTTTGAAAGAAATTAAAGATGCCAAATAATACATTAACAAATTAGCTTAAAATCAGTTTAAAAATGATTGGACTGATCTGTGTGGTTTTATCATCAATAATACAGTCAAAGCGAATCCCTCTAATCTGACATCTTTAAAGATGTGTGCATTTAATGATGTATAAATCATGCAGAAAGTGTTCAGTCTTTCAAAGCAGTGAATTCTGAATTATAGAAGTTTATATTCTGGGATTTTCTACTGTAAATCTGATGATTTCAGAGAAACTCACATTAGCAGAGGTCAGAAAATAGTGACAAAATGAGCTCAAATGTACTTTCTTTCTTTTTTTACATTGATGTTGTAATATGTGATTAAATTAGTCTGGTTGTCATATGGGTTTTTGGAAGATTGTATTTTTGATGAGAAAATATTCGCATTTTTAATGGCAAATGATGTCAAGACCAAAATATCTACCACAAAATAAATGTACATCTGATCTCACCAACATATTCATATTGTGTAATCCTTTATAAGTAAACATGGGAAAGTGTTTGAAATCATCTTTTAACCCTTGTGCTGCATTAGATTTTTAACACCGTTGAGTGCATTAAGGACCAAAAATGGCCACATATTAAACATTGCCTAAAATATTATATATTATTATTATTTTCCACTTTTACCAAGTTAAATCTTTTAACCAGCATCAGTCCTCATCATAACTAAATGTATTCAATTTCAGGATTTTAACCCTTTAATTACCAGTTTTGTTTGCGAAACCATCGATTTGTATAAGAGGAAAAAACACAAAAATTCAATTATTTTCAATAAACTAAATGCAAAGAGAAAACTTTAGATTTGGATTATCACAGTCCCACTTTGCAAAAAATCCCACTTAGCGCGTTAGAGACCAAAAATGGCCACCTATTAAACATTGCCTATTGTCTAAAATAAGGTGCATTTCCACCCATAGGGAATAAATATGTAGTGACGTCATCTGGTGGAATACACTATATAATGCTTTTGCTTCAAAATGAAAGGATGTTTGTGCAAAAATCATGTTTCATGTATTACTGACAGCCTCAGATTTAAACAACGTTTTAATGGGTTTCAATGGGCCATTTTTGGTCTTTATGGTGCTGAGTGTTACTATTTGATCTACACAGTGTGTGTTATACATATTTTGCAAAATGGGATCACATTTTTTTACATGTAGTCACAACTTTGCCAAATTTCATACCATTTGCATTAAAACAGCCAAAATGGTCAAAGAAATTAAACTGCAAAAGACCAAAAATGTCCCTAATGCAGCATAAGGGTTAAGAGGCGACGTGAAGCTAAAATAAACTTTTTTTCTTTCTTTTTTGCAATTATTCTTGTTGCAAGCATTGGTTTACTGAAAATACAGTCTGTTTTTGTTCATTATTTAATGACTTTTATTATACGTTTTCACTATATCAAACAGATTAAAACCAAACCCTTTTCTAGTATCTTTGGCAGAAAATTTAGATTTGAGATTGGCCTGTAATTGACTAATTCTGTAGGATCAATAATAAAAATGACAGGCTTTATAAACTAAGACTAACAACTTAAACTGGAAGCGATCGACCAGAGGAAGCCAGTGAAGTCGGTAAAGGATATATGTGCAGATTTTTTTGTTAAATGTAAGGGCTCGAGCAGCGAGTTTTCTACCATATGAAGGCGATGTACGGCTTTAAGGAGTTACGCTAGTCTGATCTGGAGGTTATAAAAGCGTGGATAACAGTTTCCGCATCTCCAAAGTTAGAGGTGCATGTGCAAACAATATCCCGCAAGTGAAAGCGGCACGATTTAACAACCTGACTGATGTGTGAGTGAAAACATAACAAAGAATCGAAACAAACTCCCAGGCTCTGCACAGCTTTCCAAGACCTAATCTAGACACCAACTATATCAATAATAAGTCATGCCCGGGCAAGCTCTGAGATTTAGGGCCAAAAAAAAAAAAAAAAAAAGCACAGGATTGCAGTTTTACCAACGCAAGCTGTAAGAAGTTATCAGACATCCCAACCCGATCTCACGAGAATTCGTACGAATTTTACGAAGTGGCTAATTCGTAACAATTCGTACGACCTCACTCGTACGAATTAGTATGTTTTGCTGAATCGTACATATTTTACGAATTGGCCAATTCATATGAATTCTTACGAATTACCTACCCCTGACCCCGCCCCTAAACCTACCAATCACGTGGGTTTGGACAAATCGTACGAATTCATAGGAGTAAGGTCGTATGAATTAGTACGAATTAGCCACTTTTTAATCAGTTGTACGAATTCGTACTAATTGGTCGTGAGATAGTGTAGGACATCCCAACCCGATCTCACGGGAATTCGTACGAATTTTACGAGGTGGCTAATTCGTAACAATTTGTACGACCTCACTCGTACGAATTAGTACGATTTAGCTAAATCGTACATATTTTACGAATTAGCCAATTCGTATGACTTCGTACGAATGACCTACCCCTGACCCCGCCCCTAAACAGAACCGTCACGTGGGTTTAGACAAATCGTACAAATTTGTACGAGTGAGGTCGTATGAATTAGTACGAATTAGCCACTTTTGAATCAGTCGTACGAATTCGTACGAATTGGTCGTGAGATAGTGTAGGACATCCATATTTTAGGTTCCTGAATGCAAGAGAAAACAGAAGTGGGTGGACATACGGGGTTGGGTTTAACTGTGAAATAAATTTGAATATCCTCAAATTTGCATTTTTTTTTTAAGTGCTCGGTAGGTATCCTAATGACAAAGATGAATTAATGATATTGAGAAGAGGATCTACTGTATGACCTCTGGAAGCATTTCAATAGTTTAGTCGGTATAGGGTCTAACATACAAGATGTCGATTTAGATGATTTAACGAGTTTAGACAATTCTTCCTCTCCTATAGCAATGAATCGAATTTTTCGTCAGTGAGACTCTCTAATGCGATACTGAAGTAGACTGTTTTCTTTTTCTTCTAGAAACAAACGTTGTTGTATTATCTTCATGTTATCACTGTGAAGCTGCTTTGATACAATATATAGTTATCATTTTGTCCCTGATATTATCAATCGTATAAGTGAAGAAGTTCATAAAGTCATTACTTCTGGGCTTGAATTTTTTTTTTTTGTTAGTTTAGCCACTGTTTCAAATAGATACCTATAGGATTATGTTTATTTTCTTCTAAAAGGGTTTGAAAAAATAAGCAGATCTAGCCGTTTTTAAGGCCTGTATGCGATAGAGCTCTCCTTCCATGAGATGCGAAATACCTCTAGTTTAGTTTTTCCATTTTTCTGGCTCCTCTCGTAAGGGCCCGAGTGTGCTCGTTGTACCACGGCGTTTAACTATTTTCTTTAATCTTCTTTAAGCGCAATGGAGCAACAACGGAGCAATTTTAAGTGGCAGAAGTTATAGGTCTAACATATTTATAACACGGAGTCGGCTTTGCTGCTTTGGCTAAATGTAATTTACATGAGACTAGATAGTGATCTGAGATGTCAACGCTCTGCTGCAGAATTTCAACGGCATCAATATCTATCCCATGTGATAGTATTAGATTATGACAATGAGTAGGTCCTGACACCTAATAGATGTCAATGCCAATCCCAATGCATCTTTTTCATTATCTACATGTATATTAAAGTCACCAACTATTAGCACTTTATCTGCAGCCAGGACTAATTCTGATGATAAAGATTTGATAAAATGTTTATGGTGCCCTGGTGGCCTGAATAGCCAGCAGAATTGTCAAACGTAATTTATCATTTACACTATATATTTTTACACTAAGCACCAACACTTCAAAAGAAGGATATTTAACACTAGATTTCTTAGTGTTTTGTATTTGCTGATACAGTTATTGGTGAACAAGGTAAACCGGAGAGGTGAGCTGACACACCCTTGGGGGGTTTCCAGTGCTACACACTGCTGAATCAGACCTGCTGTGGCTTGTTTGACAAGAAGGAGTGGTACCACCTTATTAAAAATGGATTGACTTTTAACTGAACTAATTTCCTAAGGATGATATCTGACTGGATTGAGTTAAAGGCAGAACTAAAATCAACAAAAACAGTCTATGCAAAATGACTTTCAAAGTGCTTCAAAGGTGCATTTTTGTTAACATGGCATCACATGTACTACGATTTTTTTGTATAAGCTAATTTATATTTCAATGAATGCTCGGTCGACATAAAAAAATGGGCGCAAATGGATTTCGATTCTGACGCGTGTAAATTTCGCTTCAAACTTTTGTTTTTACTCACGTCAGTTTCACTCTTGACACGCGAATTAACACAAAGTGGTCAAGCGTCAAACTAGACACGTCAGGCGCAAATTTGACATGCTATTCTGAAAAATCTTGTGACTATTCACTCTAATTGCTAGTTCAGGTTTGGCTGAAGGCTACATTTGTCCGGTCAGAACAATGATGTCTCACTCAGGACAGTGCCGGCGCTATGGGGGGGCATTAGGGGGCAATGCCCCCCCAAATGTATTTTGTGCCCCCCCAAATTGAATTATGATATAATTTACAAAATAATATCCAGTTTAATTTAATTCACATTTCAGTGAGAAATAGTACAAATATATGTCTACAAACGGCTCATTAGCTGAAAATACAATAAAGCCAACATAAAAACCAGTGTGACGCTGTGAGGAAAACCCCCTGCCGCCCCGCCCCCCCCCCCCCCCCCCCAATCACGCACATTAATACTTGAATTAAATGATTTTCAGTTGGCGCGACCGCGCGAGCTTCCTGCATTCAAAACAAAGCAAACAGATGAAAACTCTCCAAAAATGGAAATTAGAAAATGGTTCAATACCACAGTTTCTCCTTACACATCGATTACCCCATACAGCAAGACAACGACAGCCCGGCTTTGGTATTTGGTGCTTCTACCGTGCAGTGTTGTAGTCGAGACCGAGACCAAAGACAGTCGAGTCCGAGTCGTAAGTGTAGCTATTTATCTAACTGGCATGTACTGTAATGTTCACTATGTGTTGTCACGTGATGAAACTAATAGTTTAGTTGGCCTAGTTTTTGCGCTGCTGAAATGTCACTCACTCCCGCCGTGGAGAAACAGGTGTTTAAGCCTATATTTTCTTGTAAATGGAAATTGTAGAATAATATCTGTGTATGTTGTGGGTGTTTTTTATTTGTTAAAGGTGTTGAAGGTTTTATTTGATAAAGGTAACTACATGATGCTTTTTTAAGGCTATGAATGTAAATGCTTGTGTTAGAACATAGCAGAATAAAGATGAGAAACTTAGCTTTTTTTTTTCTTACTTCCGCCATTGAGATAGCATATAAACGGCTATTCTGTCAGTGAGAGACTGTACATGTTCGTTAGCTTTGCTATTATAAAGCTGTGGTCAGAGTCGGTCTTGCAAATTTTTTTGTTGTATAGGCCTATTTAACCCTTGATCAAATTTCTTAAGAGTCGCTCGTCTTGCAACAATGTGTAATGTTTTATGTGTTTATTGTGTGGGTTGCATTACTTCATGTTAATAGCAGAAAAGGCAGTAGCAATAATAAATATAGGATATCTAATATCGGAAAAAAAAGTCCCCATACCTACCTAGTGCCCACCCATTGAAAATAAATGCCCCCCTGCTAAAAGCGGTCTGAAGCCGGCTCTGACTCAGGATATATTCCAAATCGTTGTTTTATTAACCCTTATGCTGCATTAGGGACATTTTTGGTCTTTTGCAGTTTAATTTCTTTGACCATTTTGGCTGTTTTAATGCAAATGGTATGAAATTTGGCAAAATTGTGACTACATGTAAAAAAATGTGATCCCATTTTGCAAAATATGTATAACACACACTGTGTAGATCAAATAGTAACACTTAGCACCATAAAGACCAAAAATGGCCCATTGAAACCCATTAAAACGTTGTTTAAATCTGAGGCTGTCAGTAATACATGAAACATGATTTTTGCACAAACATCCTTTCATTTTGAAGCAAAAGCATTATATTTGCATTATATAGTGTATTCCACCAGATGACGTCACTACATATTTATTCCCTATGGGTGGAAATGCACCTTATTTTTGCAAAGTGGGACTGTGATAATCCAAATCTAAAGTTTTCTCTTTGCATTTAGTTTATTGAAAATAATTGAATTTTTGTGTTTTTTCCTCTTCTACAAATCGATGGTTTCGCAAACAAAACTGGTAATTAAAGAGTTAAAATCCTGAAATTGAATACATTTTTGGTAGTTATGATGAGGACTGATGCTGGTTAAAAGATTTAACTTGGTAAAAGTGGAAAATAATAATAATATATAATATTTTAGGCAATGTTTAATATGTGGCCATTTTTGGTCCTTAATGCACTCAACGGTGTTAAAAATCTAATGCAGCACAAGGGTTAAATGTGCATAGATGTGTGGTTAGTGTGATGCACGCACACGGACAATCAGTAAAACTCCTCCGATTTGGCTAATACACTGTATCTCACACATGACTGGGAGAGTCCATGTGCCAAAGGGGAGCACTTTCTACATATTCGAACACACAGTTAGGCTGCCATTCAGAATCAATTGTTGACATCAAGAATTGATTTCTTGCTAGTAAAAATATAATTTTTGATATCAATAATGACATTGTGACTAGTAGCAATTCAATTGTTGATATCAATAATATACATTTCAACTAGTGACAATTGAATTCTTGATTTCAAAAATAAAGGTTTTTACTAAATGATAAATTATTGTAAATATTAGTCCCTAAATATTTATAACTTTCCCCAACAATTCCAAAAAGAATCGATTCCGAGGCATTGGGAATTGAGAGTCGATTCCAAAGTTTCAAAATGCAAAGGTTGGAATCGATTCAATTAAAGGGATACTCCACTTTTTTTGGAAATAGGCTCATTTTACAACTCCCCCAGAGTTAAACAGTTGGGTTTTACCGTTTTCGAATCCATTCAGCCGATTTTCTGATATTTAGAAGTATATCAGTAACCAGACAGTTTCTGGTCTCATTGACTTCCATAGTATATATATTTTCCTTTTCCTACTATGGAAGTGAATGAGACCAGAAATGGTCTGGTTACTGATATTCTTCTAAATATCAGAAAATCGGCTAAATTGATTGAAAAACGGTAAACTGTTTAACTCTGAGGGAGTTGTAAAATGAGCCTATTTCCAAAAAAAAAAACTGGAGTATCCCATTAAGGGGAATTATCTTACTCGTTGTAGTTTAGGACAAGTAATAATTTTGATTGATGAAATCAATCGTTAAAAACAATCAAAATAATTTTTAAGCCATTAAATTCAAGTTCACGTAAACTTTTCCCTCTGCTGCGGCTGTCTGTCATTCATTGTCCATTCATCATCAAACAGCGCATCGCGTTGTCAAATGTCATTTCTCGTGGCATTTTTTACGCCAAAAATGATTTTTTTTTTTTTTTTTGCTTGTGTATGCTACACTGAAAACCCCTTTGGTAGGTTTAGGGGGAGGGGAGTGGGAAGTTTGTGCATATTATACGCCATATTGCTATAAAAGATCTCTCTGCATGCTGGTAACCACACACACCTGGTTCTACTGTATGTGGCATGTGCAGTTTCAGTGGCCAATCAGCTTCCTTATTTCTTCCAGGTTGCACAATGAGCTCACAACCAATAGACTACACTCATTTTGATCTCAAATCTCATTTTCTGTCTTTATTTAACAATGGTGAATATGATGAAGGCTGATGAGTATCCGCTGGTGCTAACAACAAACAGGTAGAACACACCCACAAACCCACGACTGGGTCAATGACGTAGAAGGCCTTTGAGAGGCCCATTTTTAAAATACTTGAAATAATAATATATTTGGCTATTTTCTAAACATTTGGAGTATAGTCTACACATGCATGTGTGTTAAAACTTCAAACAAAGATATTTAAGTGCTTTTAAACTCAAATGAATGGGGCAACGACCTTAAACAAAAAGTCATTTGGGGCGACCGTAATTTATCTCAAAATTAGTAGATTTCCTTTACATAAAATATATTTTAAGAAGTATCAGTAATTGATTGAATTGATTGAAGTGTCCTTTCATTTATTGCAAATGATGTTAAATACATTTGTATCTATAATGGCAGTGTCACCCTCAGAAAGCAATTACATATTTTTTTAATTCATATAATCCATAAAACTGATTTAAATTGTGTAGATATAGTATCCACTTATTGATGTTATACCAATTAATTATATTTCAGCCATTATTTTTTGAATTTACAACAGAATTGAATATGGTTGGTTACCCCACATGACAAGTGGTCGCCCCACATGATGAAAAACAGCAGGCAATTACGACTATTCAATGATTTTAAACGAACACCCGGATTGATGCACCGTGACAGCCGGAGCTGGTCGATAATTGTCGAGAAAGGGCAGAAGCCATCTCAAGATCATCGGCCAGATCCTTCTGCGATCCCCAAGTGTTCAGGCACTAATCCACAGGGACTGTCCTGACTCATTAAACAGGCTCAGGCGTTCAAAGAGGTATTTGTTCACAGTTGGCACAGACAGAGCCCTCGAGCGATGCCTGTGTGTGCTCCCGCTCCCAGACAAACAACACAGACAATAAATAGTTTACAGAAAATCCCCCAAAGACAAAAAAGGAACCGCATATAGTGTTGCAATAGTGGTGAGTAAAAGTCTGTTGTTCGTTGTGAACTTCTATTGAAACGAAACTCTTGGGGAAATAAATGCAGCATATGAATCTGATCAGTGTTTCAGTCGGAGCGAATCCCTCTTCAGACGCTCTTCACTCTCTCCAGGTGGGCAACAATATTCATACTTCTTTATCTATAGCAAATTATGATTCCTATTACACAGTTTGGTTGTTTATGTCAGTGTAGTTTTTTTTTTTTGAAATTATCTTACTTCAATTAATCTGACTTGAAATGATTGAATGGGGTTTACTTTATTGTCATGTCATTGAGCTTACAGCATTTTGTATAAATTTTACAAGGTGGATAATTTGTAGGAATTCTTACAAACTCAATCATACTCACTGGTAAGATGAATTATCCACTTTGTGATATAGTGTGATATAGAGTGAACATATTTTACAGGAAATACCAACCCGATCTCACGACCAAGTCGTACGAATTCGACAAATGATTAAAAAGTGGCTAATTCGTAACAACCTCACTCGTACGAATTAATACGATTTTGCTAAATCGTACATATTTTACGAATTGGCCAATTCGTATGAATTCGTACGAATGACCTACCCCTTACCCCGCCCCTAAACCTAACCGTCACGTGGGTTTAGACAAATCGTACGAATTAGTACGAGTGAGGTCGTACGAATTAGCCACTTTTTAATCATGCGTCGAATTCGTATACGAATTGGTCGTGAGATAGTGTTGGAATTACAGAAACAATGAATGTGACATTTAACATCAATAATTACACACACAAAATCGTATACGTGTATCTTCACTATGAATCATATACTACATACAGTGAGTTATAGTTATCACTTTACTTCTTTTTGCAGCAGTTACAGCAACAGAAATCATGGGATCATTGTGTTCATCGATATTTTCCTCAGCAGGTCAGAACACACACACACACACACTTGTAATCCAAACACAACGCCTGGTGGATACTCCAGGATACTACAATATGTACTGTATATTGTTTGTTATGAATTATTAGAGTAATCTTTGAAAATGTTTAATGTCTGATACAGTTGAAGTGAACCAAGCAGACGAGATGTCTCAACAGTGAGTATTTCTTGTTTAAAGCTTTGACTTTATCTTTATAAACTTTAAAATCAACTGATTATCATCCACATTGAGTACACCATTTACAACAAGGTTTCATTTGTTAACATTAATTAGTTAACATTACAGCATTTTATTAATAGAAGTGGTTAATTTCAACATTTTTAAATGAAAAGTTACTCATGGAGTGAGACGAGGAAAGTTGATATGGACAGTGTAACTTTTACTGTATTCAACAACAGCTCCTTAAACCACAACAGATCATGATCACAATCACATTTACTTTACACACACAACTATATATATGAATTAACTTCTAGATAATAATATAATACTTTAAGCCGACTGTTTTTTTTATGTAGATTGTTATATTATTATCATTTTTATCATTAGTGCATTTTTAAAAAAATGTATTAAACATCCCAAGCATTAACGCTGCATAAAACAGAATTCATACAAAACATATCTAGTGCTCTCTTATGATTTTAATTTTATTTCATATATTTCAGGAAACTTAACCTATTGCAACAAAACGTTACAGGACTGAACGCAGAATTTGTCAGAAATCATCAAACTGTCACTGGTAAAATAAAGGAACTGAAGGACATCACTGATGCATTTCAGTTCATGCCCTCGAAAACTACAGCGAAAGAACGGACCGTTGCCGCTGTCGAAGGTGGAGCATTACACATGACCAAGATGATGGAGCATCTGACTACAATTTATAACATCGTAAAAGAGCTTCAGCAGATGAAGAACGTGGTTCCTGTTCAAAATAAGGGAATGATGAGAGGAGTGAGAGCCGCGAATACAGAGAAAATTGGCAAACCACTGAAACAGCATATCCAACTAAAAGCCACAATCGATACTCTGTTCCAAAATCTTGATCATTACAACATCACACAAAACAAGACAACATTGATTCCTCAGATGAAAGAAACAGCTGCTCAATTTCAGAAGACTCTGAACGAAATTAAACATGCCAAAGAATATATTAACATCAGCTTAAAATCGGTTTAAAAATGATTGGACCGATCTGTGTGGTTTTATCATCAATAATACAGTCAAAACGAATCCCTCTAATCTGACATCTTTACAAATGTGTAAATTTAATGATGTACAAATCAGTGTTGTAGTACTCGAGACTCGGACTCGTCTCGGACTCGGTCTCGAGACCATATTTTAATGGTCGTGTGCATTTGGACTCGGAATTGACTCGTACTTGAACATTTTTTTTTTTTTTTAGGTCTCGGACTTATTCCCGAGTCCACTCGAGTTCAATTCAAAATATTTTTCATGATTATTAATGTATGTTAATAAAATATTTCTTTAAATTGATTGACACGCCCAGTGATTGGTGATTTTCTAGTGTGCAACTGCGCATGACAAATTGTAATAAAATTACTTTTAACACCACCTACTATGTGGCCTTTTTACCCTAAACTGGTCATATTTTTTAAACTCTAAGTAAATTCAGTTAAAAAAAAAGGATTTCTCTAAGTAAATAAAAGTAAAGTAGGTAATCAACCCTCATTGGTCTCGGTCTCGACTCGGACTCGACCGTCTCTGGTCTCGGACTCGACTCGGACTCGACTCTCTCTGGACTCGGTCTTGACTTGGACTGGACTCTCTCTGGTCTCGGTCTCGACTCGGACTCGAGTGAGGTGGTCTTGACTACAACACTGCTATAAATCATGCAGAAAGTGTTCAGTCTTTCAAAGCAGTTAATTCTGAATGATAGGAGTTTACTGTGGTGAACTGGGCGAGGCCGAGGGACGCGGGAGAACAGCGCGAGGTCGGCGGTGCGAGTGTGAGACACACACCGGTCTCTTGATCATCTGTGAGAGATGCGAGACCGGTGTGCTTCACTCATTAACACTCGGCCTCTTGCCTACATATTCTGGGATTTTCTACTGTAGATCTGGTGATTTCAGGACTAAACTCTCAGATTGCAGTGGAGTTTTTCACTTGTCAGAAAATACTGAGAAAAATGAGGTCATGTACTTTGTATTTTGTAATATGCGATTCAATTACTGTGGTAGTCATGTAGGTTTTTCAAACTTTTGTTCTTATTTTTATGAAACTGGATAAACTCTATGGGGCGGTTTCCCAGAAAGAGATTAAGCCTAGTAGTCCTAGACTAAAATGGCCTTGTTTAACAGAAATCTGCTGTCTCTGTCATGGCTTTAAATAGTTCTATATTTAGTTTAGTCCAGAGTTTAATAAGCTGGTTTCCTGGAGGATGACTAGAGTTACTCCAGGACTAAATTGAGTCTTGAATGAAACCAACCAGGAGGCAGGTTTCACTCCAGATTCAAACATTTAATGTTGTTTTAACACCATTATATCGGGTTTCTTGCTCAAATGTGATTAATTCGTGTTAAACTGACTTGAAATTGTCAGTTGAAATAATTTTTATATTTTTCAATCTAGTAACCTAAACGAAAAGATTCCTGCTATATCATCTTGTGCAAAACACGTAAACTCTGAGTTCGAATTTCGAGTCTGTTATTATCCCTGGTCATTTTAATTGCAATATCACTATATATCGTATACTGTATATTGAAATGTTCTAGTTCGTTCCTTTTTTTGTGTGTGTGAGTAGTGTCGTGTTGTTGTATTCAACCTGTGAAGTGCCTTGGCAAACTTTAATTGTTTTTAGTGTGCTATAAATAAATAAATTTGATTGATTGATTGATTGATTGATTGATTGATTGATTGATTGATTGATTGATTGATTGAACACTTCAGTTTCATATTTACTCTCCTTATCAGTTATTGACTCCGTATAACTTTTTTCTATGAACTTTAACTAATATCTCCTTGAATGTTTTTCCTTGATTTTACGGTGAGTTTAGTCGCCAGTAAAATGATGTTTTTCTACAGTTTGATGATGTAAATTAATTTACAAATTATTACAGATAAATTGCACTTCACTCTGTTTTGGACACGTTTAACCGTTTAAACCCCACTGCAAGATCTTCAGTCTTAAATGAAGTGTGTCCACACTATAGAGAGTTGGTAATACTAGGACTTTGAAAACGCATAGGTCACAAACAGACTGATGAGAAGAAAAGTGGTGCAGAAGGTTCCTCAAATTAATATCAATCCAAATATCAAACTATTATTCTACATCTGCGAAAACAATCATTGTTGCATTAATTTCCCGTTATTACTGTAAAGTTGCTTTGTAAAAAGCTCTATATGAATAAAGGTGACATGACTTGACTTGCAACAACAACAAAACCAGGTCAGATCTGTTTATACGTGCAGAGAAACTACTAGGATTTGTCAGGACACACTGAAGGAGTTTGCTGGAAAAGCAGTTTTTACTGGAACACCGGGTATGAAGTGAAAGAGAAAATAAACAGTACCCCAAAAATACCCCAAAGACAAAAGAGGAACAGTATAGTGTCGCAATAGTGATGGGTAAGTCTGTTGTTTGCTAAACAGGGAAATAAACGGAGCATATAAATCTGATCAGTGTTTCAGTCGGAGCGAATCCCTCTTCAGACGCTCTTCACTCTCTCCAGGTGGGCAACAATATTCATACTTCTTTATTTATAGCAAATTATGATTCCTATTACAAACACATTATTATATAGTTTAGTTGTTTATGTCAGTGTAGTTTTTAGAAATTATGTGACTTCAATAAATCTGACTACATCGTGTGCATGAATTAATTTAGATAATTGATTAGTTCAAATAAACATTTTAATTAAAACAGATAAACTAATAGGATCTTTTCAAAAACAGTAAATGATTTGGACGGAAAACTGATGAATGATTTGATTGTTGAATGTTTTAATTCAGCGAGTGAAATAAAGATTGATAACTTATGAATTGTAGATGTTTTTCTCATGGTGATTTTTCTCAGTGTGTTTGACAGATCTGAACACACACACACACACACACACGGACGACCGTATCCAGCAGTGTCTCTGATCAGTGTTTGACTTCATCCTTCAGTCCAGCGTGAGTCTTTCATTTAGCAATATATGAGCTATATTTTTTATCTTTGCATCATGGATTAATTAAATTGAAATGATTGAATTTTCTAACATTGATGAGATTTACTTTATTGTCATGTCATTGACCTAACTGCAATTTGTATGAATTTTACGAAGTGGATAATTTCTAGGGATTCATACCAACTCACTCATACTCACTGGTAAGATGTTTGCTAAATCAGTCGCCCAATCGTATGAATTATCCACCCGTACTGCGTGAGATAGTGTCGTCATCCACACAAGTGTACAAGCAGTGGAAATATTTTGTTCATAGATCCTTGCAGGAATACAGAAACAATGAATGTGACATTCAACTTCAATAAATACACGCAGAGAATCATCACACAGTTGTGGTATCTTAACTATAAATCATATAATACATACTGTATCATATACTACATACTGATTTACTGTAGTAATCCCTTTACTTCTGTTTGCAGCAGTTACAGCAACAGACATGGGATCAGGGTCGTCTTCAGGTCAGAACACACACACACACTTGTAATACACACAAGACACCTGGTGGATACTCCAGGATACTACACTTTGTACTGTATTTTGTAAGTTATGAATTATTAGAGTAATCTCTTAAAATGTTTAATGTCTGATACAGGACCAGAGATGCCTCAACCGTAAGTATTTCTTGTTTAAAGCTTTGACTTTATCTTTACTAACTTCATAATCAACTGATTATAATCCAAATGAGTACATCATATACAGTTACTCACCGAGTGAAACGAGGAAAGTTGATATGGACAGTGTAACTTTTACTGTATTCAACAACAGCTCCTTAAACCACAACAGATCATGATCACAATCACATTTACTTTACACACACAACTCTATATATGAATTAACTTATAGATAATAATATAATACTTGCATATACTTGAAGTCAACTGTTTTACATAGATTGTTCTATTATTATCATCATTTTTGCTTGTGCATTTTTATAGAAAATTATATTTAACATCCCAAGCATGAATGGTGTATAAAACAGAGGATTGTAGTTCAGTGAGTGGAAGTAGAGGACACTGGTGTAACGTTAGCAATGATGGACATCTGAGTTATCAAGAGAAGGACAGAAAACTACAACACAGCCTCTATTAGCCAATCAGTGAACTCATGTTAACAAAGAGCCTTTATTGTCAAGTTTTATAGTGTTAGTTAGCTATAGTGAAAAAGTTCAGCATGACAATTACAATATACATTAAGGTTAATATAATATGTGCGTTTTGCCTGATAAAACCATAAAACAGACAAAACATATATCTAGTGTTGTCTACTTATGAAAAAAAATGTTTTGATATTTCAGGGAATTCGAAGCTCTTGGTGCCAAACTGCGACAGAGCATTGATGAACTGAACTCAAAAGAATTTTACAGACATTATCAAACTCTCACTGCTGAAATACAGAAACTTGAAGCTGATTTAGATCAGACTGGTGCCACTGTTAATGCATCATTAAGCATGAACAAGATGATGGAGCGTCTGAGATCAATTTACAACACCGTAAATCAGATGAAGGAGAAGGTTTCTGATCAAAATAAGGAAATATTGAGAACAATGAAATCTGTGAATATGAAGAGAATTGACACAACTCTGAAAGTGTATGAGAAACTAAAAGGCTCAATCGATACTCTATTGATAAATATTGAAGATTACAAAATCACAGGACAAAACAAGACAAAAGCAGGAGAAATCAAATCAGAAACTTTGAAATTGATTCCTCAGATGAAAGAAATAGCTTCTCAAATTCAGAAGATTCTGGAAGAAATTAAAGATGCCAAATAATACATTAAGAAATTAGCTTAAATCAGTTTAGAAATGATTGGACTGATCTGTGTTGTTTTATCATCAATAATACAGTCAAAACGAATCCCTCTAATCTGACATCTTTAAAGATGTGTGCGTTTAATGATCTATAAATCATGCAGAAAGTGTTCAGTCTTTCAGAGAAACTCACATTAGCAGAGGTTTCAGAAAATAGTGACGGAAAAATGTACTTTCTTTCTTTTTTTTACATTGGTTTTGTAATATATATGATTAAATGACTAATGATATTAAATGTCATATGGGTTTTTGGAAGATTTTATTTTATTTTTGATGAGAAACTGTTTGCATGTTCAATCAAACTTTTGTTCTTGTTTATGTGACATTGGATAAACTTTGTCTTTGTAAATGAATCACTTACTCTCAAGTTTAGATTTCTTTTAAAATTCTTCAGGCATTCATATTAATTGCCCTCTTTGTTTTATATTATTTCTGTAGAATAAACTCAATGATCATGCTTTCCCAGCTGATGTAGATTTCAAGACATTTATTACAAAAATAAATTTCTCCAACATATCCTCCACATTGTGTGATCTTTTATGAGTACATGGGAAGAATAGAAATCATCTTTTAGAGGTGACATGATGCTGAAATAAACAAGTTTTGCTCACAATATTCAATCTTGTAACTGTTCTTGTTGGTTTACTGAAAATGTTTTTGGTATTGTTTATTCATTTTTAATAAGTAATGTTTTTGAAGAGGAATTGACTGTGTAAAATGTTGAGTTGTTAAAAAAAAAGTTTAAAGAAGTTTTCAGGAACATCATTCTAACCTTAATAAAAGTTCCAGTAACTTTAAGAAATCGAGCTTCATCTGGTGGACATTAAACAGCCGTGATGAAACATGATTATCTCTGATATCAACAGCTTTGATAATTAAGATACATTTACATTGAAGCGGTCATGAACTGCATTGTTTTATTGTTTCATAATGTCTCCTGTGGGGTGCAAGTATAATGGTAGTATGATTTTTACTTCGAACAATTTAACAATTTAGAAATAAAAGGCATTTTCTCCTTCCCTTTCATCCGTCTGATTTTTGAAGGGGCGTGTCTGTGTGAGACTTCAGTGTACACGCCCACTGCTGTGATTGGCTGCTGTGAGACTTCAGTGTATACGCCCACTGCTTTGATTGGCTGACAGCTTTGCATATAAAAGAGCTAAGCATTACATGTGGAACTCTCTCCAAATATTATTTAATACAATGGATTTATTAAAAGTTGTTTAAAAAAATCTTACTTTAAGGCACACACAGACCTCAAGATTCAGTCAATGCTTCTCAACAATTGTCACGAGCAGAATATTCAATTAGGAAAAGTAAAATACATAGACGATTCAGATCATAATTTATTCATACCGCAATGCATGATGGGAGCCATTAATGAGTTGTGATTGGTGGCAACAATGATTATTATTGTCACCATGGTTGAGATACACAGGCTGATTATTGATGTCTGTGTTTCTACATAAAGATGAAAGTGATTTGATCAGAACAATTTAGATTAAATATTTTGGATTATAAGGAAAACATGGATAATCAAATGCTGTAGAACCTCTAAACTGTTGCTAACAAGGTAAACCAAATCATCAGAATAAGTTTCATTTTTCAGATCACCATATGAATATGTCAAAACATAACCAACACTATCAGACCACAGTTATCTTTGTTCATTTGACTGTTATAGATCAATAACAGCAGACAAAAAAACAAAAGACAAACACTCCCCGAGCACATTCGCATTCACCGCTCAATCGCGAGTGACTGTCAGTACTATTAGTTACTACAGCTGAGCCTACAGTTTTCTAGCTAGCTATGCCTTCGACACGGACATGCATGGGCTATCACCTGGATGCGATCATGTACAAAACAGATCGGTATCTTCATTTAAATTCCCTTAAAAAACGTTCACATCAAGAAGAGGTTTTTAGAGAGCCTAACGTTACCTTGATGAAGAGGATTCACTGATAATTCACTGATAATCCGCTGTTACTGGTGAACGGGGCCGAAACGACGATCTCCCGCCTCAGTGTTCATCCTCCCGTCTCCAAAAGCTAATCAGCTAATATCACCGTCTGCAGCTTTCCCGTGAGTGGGCGTGGTTTCAGCACAGCCAGCGGACACGCCCCCAGCGTTTGAGAGCAGAGAATCTGCTCATTTTTTCATGATTTTGATAGCTTATTTTATGTACTTCCCGACTTTTTTTATCATTCAAATTTGGCTGGGTGGCTAATTACACATTTTTCTGTGGTGTGACAAACTCAGAACACATACTTAATTTTGACTTTACAGGGACTTTAATTATCTAATTAACTTTAACACTCTTGAGTGTTAACCTCCTGAGACCTGGTTGTCCACATACATGGACATCACATTATTGGTTGTGTGTCCAGGGGTCAGAAAGTAAAAGTCCTGCCATAAGTTTATTCCATCCACAGCAAAAACTCCAGTGTTAAATGAACTTTACTGGGAGTTTCTTTGGATCCAGACTCAAGAGTGTTAAAGTTAATGAGATAATTAAGTGAATAGTTGAGTGATGATTGGGATATTATTGAAAACACCTGATGTTAACTAGCAGAATCACTGAAGGAGAAAATCTATATTTTTAGTCACCCTTATGGTGATCAGTGTTTGCTTTAGTTGGGCAGGTGAACTTTAAATGCTTTAATAAAGATTTTGTTTAGCTGTTTTAACAGCTGGATGAACAAAGAGATCAGATCAGATGTTCAAGATCATGTTAGGACATAATCATCATTAGATCTGAATCACTGAACTCATTGAAAGCCTACTCTCTGATTTAAAAGTACAATGATCATAACAGCATCACTGTGATTTTATAACATTAGATCCAGATTTTTCAAAATAAACCAAATGATATCTTAAACGTTGTTCTAAAAAATAAAAAATCTTTCTTTTAGGCACAGACATCAAGATTCAGTGTATGAATCTCAACAATGGTTACAAGCAGAATATTCAAATAGGGAAAGGAAATTACTAAGACAACTCAGATCATTATTTATTCATACCGCAATGCATGATGGGAGCCATGAATGAGTTTTGATTGGTGGCACCCAGAATGAACTGCAACATGCTTTATAATTGTCACCATTGTTGAGAATCACAGGCTGATTCTTGATGTCTGTGTGAGCCCATAAAGTATTTACAATAGAACAGCTTTTAAGAATTTTTTTGGATAATATTTACATTTTTGAAAATGTTATACTGTGTAATCAAAAAGGTTAAACTCTACAAATGAGTTTTGTGACAAATGATGATTATGTCAAAACATAACCAACCTCAGCGCATCAGCTTTCCTTGTTGTTCATCTGGCTGTTATATCTCATGTACAGCAGCCAAACAACATCTAAAGTTAATGATTTAAGAGTCAAGAGCCCAACTAAAGCAGACACTGATCTCCATAATGGTGACTTTAAAAATGTGACGTTCTCCTTCAGTGATTCTGCTTGTTATCATCAGGTGTCTTCAATAATATCTCAATCATCACTTAATCATTCACTTAATTATCTCATTAACTTTAACACTCTTGAGTCTGTATCCAAAAAAACTCCCAGTAAAGTTCATTTAACACTGGAGTTTTTGCTGTGGGTGGAATAAAAATGTGGCAGTACTTTTACTTTCTGACCCCTGGACTTTTCCACCCAAAACTCGGGTCTTAGGAGGTTATATCGTCCATCTGAAAGCAGGTGAAGGTGATTTACTGCTAATCAAGGAACCGACTTTACTGACGAGATGCGCATAACAATATCGTGCGATATATCGCCCAGCCCTAGCTGGCTTCATCTATAATACCAAACTCATCCTTGCTTCCCAAGCTTCTTTTTTTATTGTCACCATTGATGTGACCATCAGTGGTTGGAGAGAGGTGTGTTGAGGAGACTTGAGGCCAGCAGCAATCAATCTGGAGCCTGCACTCCCACTGAAGATTGAGCTCAGTCTTGGATGAAAATCTCCTGGAGACTGGGCAGCTGCTGGAAGAGGTGTTAGAGGTCAGCAGGTCTGATCAACTTGAGGCCTGAGTGGGACCTAATGCCCCAGTGCAATCGACATAAGCTGTTCTGAATAAGGGGTTAAAATAAACCTCTGAAAATAAGGATTTAACCCTGGGGCATCACAATCAGTTTTTGTTTAGTTCTTACAACTTTTTACTGTTTAGCAGTTCTGAACTCAGTCAGCTGATTACACTAATTAGTTATATCTCCTGTCTGAATGAGCAAATAAAGGTGGCTGGAACAAAATACTGAGGGGGACTTTTAGTTTCTAAACCTGGACTTAAAACAGCTCCAGGTTTGGACTAGGGCTGGGCGATATTACCTACAGAAATGCCACAACATGAAAGTAAATGCGTTCGTAGTAATGCCTGACCTGGAATCAGTGATTTCTGATTTCTAGGGCTGGGTGATTATGTTCCTGCGTGGGCTGGTTGACCGAATCCAGAAGGAGATCTACGTTTGCTTACTGCAAGTTAATGCAACAAGATGACTTGACTAATGCCGGGCGTACACCAAAAGACTTTGAAAAGATTTAGAAAAGACTTTATAAGATTATCAGCTCACATCTAAAGACTTTGGGTTCAGAGTTTTTAGTCTCAGACTAAAGATTTTACAAACACTGAATCTTGTAGTGACACTATTTATAAGACTACAACTAGATTATTTTAGCTTCCCACCAAATTCCTCCCATCATTCTAATGCCGTGGTTGCGTGAATGTGAAAGCAACACGGATTAGGGCGCGCACTTCTTCAGGAAGTAAAGTATCCTGCGCATGTGTCCTTATTGTGATGAATTCGGTTAAATAAAACACTTGTAAGGGATGATAGTGTTGATGATTTACCTTGGATACGAGCGAGAGTGAGCCTGAAGTGTATTCGTGCATTGGAATCAGAGCAACACATTTGGAAATCCCTGTCGCCTCAGAAGAGTCCGTTTGCAAGCAACAGAAGTACACCTTATGTGACACGCACAGTAAACCTGTATTGTACACTCAATTGCGCATAATAGCAGCAAATGAATAGAAAAAAATAAATATATATAGGCTATAGGCCCTATACCGTATTTTCCACACTATAAGGCGCACTTAAAAGCCTTTAATTTTCTCAAAAAATGGCTTATATCAAGTGCCTTGGATAAATTGGTTAACAACGCTCCGCGTTATTAAATTCGCCCGTGAACTTGCGCTCGTGTCAATCTTATGCCCACTTTGTCACACGGCCAGTTCAACCTCGTATAAATCAGGTTATGTGTCTCTCCCGCTCACGAGCGCTCATTTTTAACAGACACACGAACAGACACTGTCCGGCGCTGCTTGCGCGTCACAGAATGTCCATCAACCGCTCCCCGTTCACAGTAACCGAGTCGTCTCATTCAAAACAGCCAGCTGTTGCTGTCAGAGAGCCGCCGCACATTGAATGCTCATATGAGTCAGCATGCGAATGTAAGTTACGTGCCCGCCCGAGCGCGCTCACACCAATAAACGCCTCACCTCCGGCGCAGCGAACTCGCTACATTCCCAGCACATCTAGTGGATGCATAACGTAAACCCAGTCAAACATGTGACTGTACCCACTGAGCAAAATGATGTCCAAAAGACGTCTTTTCAAAGTCTTTGTCGCACAAGTTGGACGTTGAAAAGACGTCCACTGAGGGGCCGGAATGAAAGTTTTTATGACGTCTTTTTTTGACGTGTTCTGCACATCTGAAAAAGACGTCAATGATCCTTCGTACAAGGTTAAAAACTAGTTCAAATTTGGCCATTTTCAACATTATTTATGGTCTCATTTAGACAATTTATACTGTTTCTGGACCAAATAAACACTCAGGATGCATTAAATTAAAACTCATGTTTATTTACATTGTTTAGATGGTGATATTGGTTTCATTTTAAGTCACCATTGTGGTGATCAGTGTTTGCTTTAGTTGGGCTCTTGGTCCCACATCGCCTTATATAAGCTTTTCTTTGGCTGTAGAAATTGTGTGTTAGTTTAACACCATTGACTGTGCAGAGAAAGCAAAGAAAATAAAAAATCAGTTGTCTTCAGCTGCTTGTTAATGATGGCAGAATCAACACAATGCAAGCATTAAACAATGTATAAACTTTTGTTTTTATATCTGAAATGTATAAGTATTCATCTTGTGGAACTGTATTATTTGTACCAGTAACTTTATAATGACCACTGCATACAATATGTTTTAAGAAAGTGAATCTTCTTCTTCTTTTCGTTTCATGGCCGTTCACTCCTTTGGAGTATTACCGCCACCTACTGTATACCTTACGCACATGATTAATGGATCTGATTAGGAAGGAGAAAAAAAAAAAGTACCATCCCATAGTATCAGAGCTCGTGTATCAGCTGACGCTGCGTGTTCAGCTCCTCCAGCTTCTACACTGAGCTCCTCAAACCTCCAGGATGATCAGAAACTTGTTCTCCTCCTCAGGCTCTAGATCCTGTGATCTAGTCCTGTAAGCTCTAAAAAAGTTATCACTTCCTTAAACCTCTCTCTATCACTCAAACCCATTCCCAATAGGTCCATAATGCTCACTGGCCTGTTCTTTATATTTCTAAAAAGAGCCCTACGCTGATCTTCATATTTACTACACTTAAAAAACACATGTTCTACTGTTTCAAGTATGCCACATTCATCACACATACCATTTCCATGCTTTCCCATTAATGCCAGTGTTGATTTTAACCCTGTATGACCCATCCTTAATCTATAAATCATTCCTTTTTCTTTTCTATGTCTTCCATAGCACAAATATTTTATCCCTACTGATTTTACAATACTTTAATACCACCTACCTGTACTGCTACTTTCCCATCTTTGTTGCGAAAGTGAATCACATAGTCACACACAGATATCAAGATTTTGGATATGATTCTCAACGACGGTGACAACCAAAACAAAAAAGCCTGGGAATCAAGGATGTTTTGTACTATGAAGGCTACCCATCATGCATTGCAGCATGAAGCATTTTTTTTATTTATCGTCGTGAATCATATGCAAAATATTGATGTCTGTGTGTGACTATATTGTATATTTTCTCAAAACATTGTGCTAATTTGCTTTTTGTCCAACTTTCATGCTACTAGCCCAAATAATGCAGTTCCACAAGATTGGTGGTTATAAACTCTGGATACAAACACAAAAGTTTAAACACAACTTAAATGCCCACTTTATATTGATTTCATCATCATCATAATCATCATCATCACCAACAACATCAAGGAGCTGATGAGAGAGACAATTTCCTTGGCTTTCTCTGTCACAACAATGATGTTATTCAAACACACAGTTACAACAGCCAAAGAAAAGCTAAAGAATGAATTATTGGGACCAAGAGCCCAACTAAAGCAAACACTGATCACCACAATGGTGACTTAAAATGAAACAAATGTCACCATCTAAACAACGTAAGGAAATTACATTGAAATAAACATGAGTTTTAATTTAATGCATCCTGAGAGTGTTTATTTGGTCCAGAAACTGTATAAATTGTCTAAATTAGACCATAAATAATGTTGAAAATGGCCACATTTGAACTAGTTTTTAACCTTGTACGAAGGATCCATGAACGTCTTTTTCAGATGTCCAGAACACGTCAAAAAAAGACGTCATAAAAACTTTCATTCCGGCCCCTCAGTGGACGTCTTTTCAACGTCTGACTTGTGCGACAAAGACTTTGAAAAGACGTCTTTTGGACATCACTTTGCTCAGTGGAAAGGAGTTTGCTGGAAAGCAGTTTTTCCTGGAACACCGGGCATGAAGTGAAAGATAAAATAAAAAAAGAAAACAAACAGTTTCCAGAAAATCACCCAAAAGAGGAACCGTATAGTCTTGCAATAGTGATGGGTAAGTCTGTTGTTTCTTGTGAATTTCTACTGAAATAAATCTGTTATAAGCAAGGAAATAAACGGAGCATATAAATATGATCAGTGTTTCAGTCGGAGCGAATCCCTCTTCAGACGCTCTTCACTCTCTCCAGGTGGGCAACAATATTCATACTTCTTTATTTATAGCAAATTATGATTCCTATTACACACACATTATTATATAGTTTAGTTGTTTATGTCAGTGTAGTTTTTTAGAAATTATGTGACTTCAATAAATCTGACTACATCGTGTGCATGAATTAATTTAGATAATTGATTAGTTCAAATAAACATTTTAATTAAAAAGATAAACTAATAGGATCTTTTCAAAAACAGTAAACGATTTGGACAGAAAACTGATGAATGATTGTGAAACCGTGCATCTGTGGTTTTAATTCAGCGAGTGAAATAAAGATTGATAACTTATGAATTGTAGATGTTTTTCTCATGGTGATTTTTCTCAGTGTGTTTGACAGATCTGAACACACACACACACACACACACACACACGGGTGACCGTATCCAGCAGTGTCTCTGATCAGTGTTTGACTTCATCCTTCAGTCCAGCGTGAGTTACTTTCATTTACCAATGTATGCATTTTGTTTTTTTTATCTTTGCATTATGGATGAATTAAATTGAAATTATTTAATTGTCTAACATTGATGAGATTTACTTTATTGTCATGTCGTTGACCTTACAGCAAATTGAATGACTTTTACGAGGTGGATAATTCGTAGAAATTCATAAAACATCACGCATACGTATTTGTAAGTATTTTACGAGTTATCCAATCGAATTATCCACCTGTACTTCGTGAGATAGTGTTGTCATCCACACAAGTGTACAAGGAGTGAACGTATTTTATTCACAGATCCTTGCAGGAATACAGAAACAACGAATGTGACATTCAACTTCAATAAATACACACACAGAATCATTATTTATCAATCAGACTATACACACACTGAGTTATATTATCACTTTACTTCTGTTTTGC
The DNA here is from genome assembly GCF_988280905.1 of Pimephales promelas. Classification (NCBI taxonomy): domain Eukaryota; kingdom Metazoa; phylum Chordata; class Actinopteri; order Cypriniformes; family Leuciscidae; genus Pimephales; species Pimephales promelas. The sequence goes on along the minus strand of NC_142769.1, from coordinate 51,620,395 downwards.
AGGAGTTACAGCAACAGAAATGGGATCATTAAAGTCAAAAACAACTTCAGCAGGTCAGAACACACACACACACACAACACCTAGTGGTTACAGTATACTATAATACTTCTCTAGAAACATAGTTATGAACGATTGTTAGAGTAATCTTTGAAAATATTTAATGTCTTATACAGGAGCAGAGATGCCTCAACTGTAAGTATTTCTTGTTCAAAGCTTTATCTTTATTATATTTTATAATCAACTGTTTATTATCCACACGAGTGCATCATTTACAACAAGGTTTCATTTGTTAACATGAACTATTATTACAGCATTTCATTAATCTTGGTTAATTTCACCATTTTTAAATGAAAAGTTACTCATGGAGTGAGACGAGGAAAGTTTATATGGACAGTGTAACTTTTACTGTATTCAACAACAGCTCCTTAAACCACAACAGATCATGATCACAATCACATTTACTTTACACACACAACTCTATATATGAATTAACTTATAGATAATAATATAATACTTGCAGATACTTGAAGTCAACTGTTTTACATAGATTGTTCTATTATTATCATAATTTTTGCTTGTGCATTTTTATAGAAAATTATAGTTAACATCCCAAGCATGAACGGTGTATAAAACAGAGGATTGTAGTTCAGTGAGTGGAAGTAGCGCAGGTTCTGCCAGTAGAGGACACTGGTGTAACGTTAGCAATGATGGACAACTACAGAAAACTACAACACAGCCTCTATTAGCCAATCAATCAATCAATCAAATCAAGTTAACAAAGATCCTCTATTGTCAAGCTTTATAGTGTTCTTTGCTAGTGCTAAAGTACAGCATGCATGACAATTACAATTTGCATAAAAGTTGATAGAATATGTGTGCTTTGGCTGGTAAAACCATAAAACAGGCCAAAGCAATTTCCAGTGCTGTCTACTTATGATTTATATATATTTCAGGGAACTTGTAAAGGAATTGCAACAAAACGTTGTGGGACTGAACTCAGAATTTGACAGAAATCATCAAACGGTCACTGCTGAAATACAGAAACTGAAAAACGTCCGTGAACATAACAGAACAGTGAGATGTTTGGTAGGAGCAAAAGAAACAACGAAGCCAATGATTGATTGTCTGGGGAAAATTTCTAACACTATGAAAAAGCTTAACAAGATTAAGAAGGATCATGTTGATAAAAAGTACATAATGAGAATTGACAAAACTCTCAAACTGCATCAGGAACTAATCAAAAAAATTGATGATTTAGTACAAAATTCTGATACTAACAGAATTAATAGAAAATCTGTGGAATATAATAATGACGTGAGAAAAATAACTGCTGAATTTCTGAAGACTCTGAAAGAAATTAAAGATGCCAAAGATATTGTTAAAAAAAAATTGCTTAAAATCTGTTGAGAAATGATTGGACTGATCGGTGTTGTTTTATCATCAATAATACAGTCAAAGGGAATCCCTCTAATCTGACATCTTTAAACATGTGTGCATTTAATGATGTATAAATCATGCAGAAAGTTTTCAGTCTTTCAAAGCAGTGAATTCTGAATTACAGAAGTTTATATTCTGGGATTTTCTACTGTAGGTCTGATGATTTCAGAGAAACTCACATTACAGCAGAGGTCAGAAAATAGTGACGAAAATGAGCTCAAATGTACTTTCTTTCTTTCTTTTTTTACATTGATGTTGTAATATGTGATTAAATTACTCTGGTTGTCATATGGGTTTTTGGAAGATTTTATTTTACTTTTGATGAGAAACTATTTGCATGTTCAATCAAACTTGTGTTCTTGTTTTTATGACATTAGATAAACTTTGTCTTTGTAAATGAATCACTTACTCTGGAGTTTAGATTCTGTTTCTTGTGAAATTCTTCAGGCATTCATTTTAATTGCCCTCTCTATTTTATATGTTACTGTAATGTTGAATAAACTCAATGATCATGCTTTCCCAGCTGATGTAGATGTCAAGACATTTATTACAAAAATAAATCTCTCAAACATATCCTCCACATTGTGTGATCTTTTATGAGTAAACAATGTTAGAAATCATCTTTTAGAGGTGACATGATGCTGAAATAAACCAAGTTTTGCTCACAATATTCAATCTTGTAACTGTTCTTGTTGGTTTACTGAAAATGCTTTTGGTCTTTTTTATTATTATTTATTTTAATAATTGACTTGTATTGGACTTTTTCACTATAAAACAGATTAAAACCAAAAGTATGTCATAACTTACCATAGTTAATAAATACTTAATAAGTAATGTTTTCGAAGAGGAATTGACTGTAAAATGTTGAGTTGTTAAAAAAAAGTTTAAAGAAGGTTTCAGGAACATAATTATTGACATATTCAGCGCCAGCTCGAGACATGAAAGTATAGGCTACTGATACTGAGTTTGGTAGGGGCTACATTCTTGCATGTAAATAATCCATGATTAGACGGACAAAATAAAAGGATAACTATCCTATGTCTGCAGGCTGATAGTCATGTTTGTTATTTATTTTTCTGGTGAAAGTGTCTTGCCTCAGGCTATAATGCAAATCGATTTTTCAAATTTGCAGATTCATCTATGGAAGCTTGATATTATAATATTGAAGATAAGGCTATTATCTACCACATAAACATTGAATTGAGTTAGCATATCCATTATGTAAAACAACAGTAGCCAATAGGCTAGTGTTACTAAAGACGCTGGCTTGTAAACGTGAGCTACGCGATCTTTTGACGTTTGAAAAAAATAAAGCCCATGACACTATATTCATAAGACATGCAGAAATATATGCCAACGTACCTGGGATGAAGACATTTCACACGCAAAACTGGAGTCTGCCCAAGACGTGATAACTCCTTCCTCTGCAGGGTTCGGGGGATCGCTTGTCAACAAATGCACGCGTGTATCGGTCTTTGTCAAACACGTGGGTTTGTTGTGTGTGACGTCACCGCGGCGCCATTTTTGAGGTATAGATACAGTCGGCAACGCGTCATAGTTGGGGGGCGTGGTCGGCGTGGGCAGTGGCGCCTCCAGAAATTTTTCGTAGGGGTGGCCAGATGGGGCCAGTTAAAATCTTGGGGTGGCACACCAAAACTACAGTATAAACCATAATTTCAGAATTGTTTTCTACTGTTGTAATAAACCAGCCTGTAGAAACCTATCAGAAAGACTTAAGGAAACTCCTACTGATATAGGCTACTTTGGTTTATTGTGTAATATTTAATGTTACTAATGTTATTAGTAGGGCCCAACTAATATATATTACATTGTATATAATGATATATATTATATGATATATAAGGGTCCTTGCCCCACAGCAAATTTCCAGATACTTACATAATTGTGATGAATTTAATCATTTTTAAGTTATTAGTTTGCAGTGTAAGATTACAGTTAACACCTTTAAATATTACATACATGTATTATGAATTTTTAATACACTTAATGAGTGTATACATCAGCAGCAAAAAGTAATTCTTGAAAAAATCTGCACAGTAAATTTATAAAATCTAAATATGTTAATAAAAACAAATTACTATTAGTTCTCTTTTAAAATTCAATCAGGCAATCATGTCACAATTTTATATTTATATATTACTGTCAAGAATTCAGAAGTGCATAGCCTAAACTACAAATAAATTATATACAATTAAATTATGCTTATTTAAAATGTATTGAGCAGGCTAGGTATAACAAAATATATTGGCTTTTAATAATATTTCAGTGCGAAAACCCATGATTGAGCCCGTTCTTGCATGATTACATGAAAAACATCGCGGGTGCAGAATGATGTGCTCAAAGCAACATGGAGTCAGTGTGCAGCAGCACTGCGCTTCATAAGTGTGCATTTAAAAGCTCATGTCACAAATCGAAGAAATGTTGAGCGCACAAATCCAAGTGCGATTTGTTCCTTTGTTTCACAGTTATTGTGCGTTTGATGCCGATTCATAATCCTTGTGATATGTATGTGATCTAACAGAACACGGTAGTGAGTCGCTTAAAAACAGCAACAAACTCCAAGAAAATAAAGTAATTTTATGCGAATATACAGACTTTTATCTACAGATCATGCATTTATAATGTCAATATATCATATTGGAGAGAGTTTTACCGTGCATCCAAGAGGCGCGCGTGCTGTTTGAATATGAATGGAGAATGATTGACAGTCGCAGGAGGGAAAACGAGTTTACTTTAATGATGTAAATATATTTCTGTCCCTCACATTAAGCTATGGAATGACTTCAGATGACTTTGTCACCCAAACTGACGTGAAAAAAGCGGGAGGCGCCGAAAAGCGCGCTGTTTGCATCCCTGCCTGTCCAAACGTGGCAAAAACACACCTAAAAGCTGCTGTATACCATTTGGCACTTAAAAAAGCACGTCACGACACATAATTCCCCGTCTTCTTTTACTTAAGAATATTTTGACTTATTTATAAAATGCATAACTGATGCTACAAAAATTAATACTGGCCATTGGGGTGGCCAATGGGGTGGCCAGGAGTCGGCCAGGGGTGGCCATGGCCACCCCTGGCCACCCCCTGGTGGCGCCATTGGGCGTGGGGGAAAGCAGCGCGACCATCCTATGTATTTGAATGACAAAAATGTCATATTGCGAGTCATTTATGCCTGCCGACCGGCAACGGTACATTGCAAAATTAACTGTAATAGGTTATGATTGCCCTTATTTAATTAAAAACTGGGTCAATGACCCAACCAAATGGCCGGAGGTGTCGTTTCCAGACTATTATATCTGGTTGAATCTTCAGGTAAGACATCGCGGAAGCTACCGGCAACACAAGCCTGTAACTCAATCAACTTGCGTATAAGTTACTATAAGTCCATAAAACCATGTCACTTACCAATTGTACGTATGCTTCACTCAAAACTATTAATCCTTTTGTAAAACGGTGATCAGTAGTAGCTGTGAAGTTGCAGAGGGACTTTGCTGACAGTTATCCGAATTCTCACAGACTGCAGTCTGATAACCTTCAGCTGATAACGCTAATGTGAATGAGACATCCATTATGAAAAACAACTAAAGGAATCTTGTAGTATTTGAGGACAAAATATTATAGTAACGTTAATCCTATATGAATACTATAGTATTTTGGGACATAGCCTAGAAGTATAGAGGTATTAAAGAACATCACAGAAGTATTATACACTACTATAGAATACTAATAGCCATAGGATTACTGTAGTTCTTTTTCGTAAGGGATGTAAAGTCAGACAAATCTGGCCCACTGCCTAATACGAGTTAAACATCTACTACTAACGTATATCACACAGGGACCTCTACTCACACAGTAATCTAATAAGATATGATTAATTTTGCCGTTTTGTCCTCCTATCCGGTTCTGCATGTATGTAAGAAAGGCTGTAGAACTTCAATTTATAATTTGTTAGTTTATTGGTGGTACAGAAAACGACACAGCAACTCTTCGGCATGATTGTCCCATGTATTTCAATGAGCGCCAAGGCAATGTTTTCCCCCACGGGCTAAATTCACACCACGTGACGGGGCGTTCCCGGGGGCGTTCCCAGACCAACCGACTGTATCTATCGCTACTGAGTCTGACTGTGATCATTGAAGAGATTACGAGAGTAGAATAACTCACAAAACTACAAAAAGCACAAGAAAACTGAGAAAATGCCGTAACTGCAATAAACTCAATAAATGTGGCGGGTACCGTTTTTTTTTTTTTTTTTTTTTTTTGAGAAATTGTAATCCATTCAGAACATAGGTCCATTTATGAGCTCAGCTGACTGCAGTAAGCTGGAGTGCTGATCCCGCATTGCTTTCAGATCGTCATGCACGTAAATTAAATGTCTCCATAAGAGTAAAATCATAACAACCTGCGTATTCCCGGTGTCTTCTAGTACTTTATTCTCATTTCCTATTGGTCTCTGGAATTGCCAGCCCGCTGTAAATAAAACGGATTTCATTACAAGTCTTTCAGGTCTCAGCCTAATGACCCTGACTGAGACCTGGATCAGACCAGAGGACACTTTCACACTGCTGCCCTATCCACTAACTTCACTTTCTCACACTCCTCGCCTGACCGGAAGGGGTGGACGTACTGGTCTTCTCATCTCAAACGATTGGGAATTTTATCCTTTACCACCTGTGTGTGACAACAGCTCATTTAGATCACATTCAATTACCATCTTCTCAATTGTTATTAACATACCCAGAGTTTTTTACTTAAATCGTCCATCTGAAAGCAGGTGAAGGTGATTTACTGCTAATCAAGGAACCGCCTTTACTGACGAGATGCGCATAACAATATCGTGCGATATATCGCCCAGCCCTAGCTGGCTTCATCTATAACCTGCTAAGACCCTAGTTTTGGGTGGAAAAGTCCAGGGGTCAGAAAGTAAAAGTACTGCCACATTTTTATTCCACCCACAGCAAAAACTCCAGTGTTAAATAAAACTTTACTGGGAGTTTCTTTGGATACAGACTCAAGAGTGTTAAAGTTAATGAGATAATTAAGTGAATAATTAAATGATGATTGAGATATTATTGAAGACACCTGATGATAACAAGCAGAATCACTTAAGGTGAATGTCACATTTTTAAAGTCACCATTATGGAGATCAGTGTCTGCTTTAGATGGGCTCTTGACTCTTAAATCATTAACTTTAGATGTTGTTTGGCTGCTGTACATGAGTTATAACAGCCAGATGAACAACAAGGAAAGCTGATGCGCTGAGGTTGGTTATGTTTTGACATTATCATCATTTGTCACGAAACTCATTTGTAGAGTTTAACATTTTTGATTACACAGTATAACATTTTCAAAAATGTAAATATTATCCAAAAAATTTCTTAAAAGCTGTTCTATTCTAAAATATTTTTTGGGACACACAGACATCAAGAATCAGCCTGTGATTCTCAACAATGGTGACAATTATAAAGCATGTTGCAGTTCATTCTGGGTGCCACCAATCAAAACTCATTCATGGCTCCCATCATGCATTGCGGTATGAATAAATAATGATCTGAATTGTCTTAGTAATTTCCTTTCCCTATTTGAATATTCTGCTTGTAACCATTGTTGAGATTCATACACTGAATCTTGATGTCTGTGCCTAAAAGAAAGATTTTTATTTTTCAGAACAACGTTTAAAATATCATTTGGTTTATTTTGAAAAATTTGGATCTAATATTATAAAATCACAATAATGCTGTTATGATCATTGTACTTCTAAATCAGAGAGTAGGCTTTCAATGAGTTCAGTGATTCAGATCTAATGATGATAATGTCCTAACATGATCTTGAACATCTGATCTGATCTCTTTGTTCATCCGGCTGTTAAAACAGCTAAACAAAATCATTAGTAAAACATTTAAAGGTCACCTGCGCAACTAAAGCAAACACTGATCACCATAACGGTGACTAAAAATATAGATTTTCTCCTTCAGTGATTCTGCTAGTTAACATCAGGTGTTTTCAATAATATCCCAATCATCACTCAATTATTCACTTAATTATCTCATTAACTTTAACACTCTTGAGTCTGGATCCAAAAATACTCCCAGTAAAGTTAATTTAACACTGGAGTTTTTGCTGTGGGTGGAATAAACTTATGGCAGGACTTTTACTTTCTGACCCCTGGACACACAACCAATACTGTGATGTCCACGTATGTGGACAACCAGGTCTTAGGAGGTTAATACCAAACTCATCCTTGCTTCCTAAGCTTCTTTTTTTTATTGTCACCATTGATGTGACCATCAGTGGTTGGGGAGAGGTGTGTTGAGGAGACTTGAGGCCAGCAGCAATCAATCTGGAGCCTGCACTCCCACTGAAGATTGAGCTCATTATTGGATGAAAATCTCCTGGAGACTGGGCAGCTGCTGGAAGAGGTGTTAGAGAGGTCAGCATGTCTGATCAACCTGAGGCCTGCGTGGGACTTAATGCCCCAGTGCAATCGACATAAGCTGTTCTGAATAAGGGGTTAAAATAAACCTCTGAAAATAAGGGTTTAACCCTAGGGCATCACAATCAGTTTTTGTTTAGTTCTTACAACTTTTTATTGTTTAGCAGTTCTGAACTCAGTCAGCTGATTACACTAATTAGTTATATCTCCTGTCTGAATTAGCAAATAAAGTGTCTGGAACAAAATACTGAGGAGGACTTTTAGTTTCTAAACCTGGACTTAAAACAGCTCCAGGTTTGGACTAGGGCTGGGCGATATTACCTACAGAAATGCCACAACATGAAAGTAAATGTGTTCGTTGTAATGCCTGACCTGGAATCAGTGATTTCTGATTTGTAGGGCTGGGTGATTATGTTCCTGCATGGTCTGGTTGACCGAGTCCAGAAGGAGATCTACATTTTATCTCAATTTACTGCAAGTCAATGCAACAAGATGACTTGACTAGTTGAGTCAACAAGTCATTTTTTACAGTAGCGACGGCCCTGCTGATGCCAATACTGAGACTGATGCCTCTATTTTTTATTTCTTGGGAAAAATTGAGTAAGTATAACTACTCAGTAATTCTGAAAGCCTTCTTAATATTTCATCTGAATAATCTGCTAATTACCTTATTATTATTTTCTTTACCACTGATTAACAATGATAAAGACCAAAATCTTTAGACGAATGACAGAAATAAAGTAACTTTCAAAAAACTACTTAGCCAAAAAATTGTCTCTGAAGACCTTAAAATTAAACTTTTTTTGTCAAAAAACGACAACATTAAATACACACTGTTAAATATACATATGGTATGGTATGGATGGTAGACCTTACCAGGTTTTTTACAGTACAATACTGGCAACACTGTTACACTGGCAACTAGAAATTTACAACAACATAAATCAGTCAGTTCCATGTATATAAAAACAGTTTAAAAACAATTAATTCTACAGTAGGTCAAATATCATTACTTTGCCCATCTGATCCAACTATGTATTAATATTTTTTAAATTTACAAAAACAAATTTTCTGTAGGTTGAATGAAGAGTGAAGCCCAACTGAACATCTGGATGTTTTAATCCTTAGTGCAAATAACTCCACTGTCTTTAATGTTTATTTAAATAAACAAATACCTAAAAATTAGCTAAAGTCGCGACAGTTATCAATGTGTTTGTTTCTAGCGTCCTTTTATGTTATTTCGCCATATTGGACACATCAGGAACAACAGGTGTGTAAAACTGTCAGCCTCCAGGTCTGCAGCCTCCCCATAGAGACTTGATGAGAGACTTTTTTCATGGTATTTTTTTCTTTTTCTTGCTTCCATGAAAGTTCTAAGCACTAAACAAAAACTGAATGTGATGCCAGGGATATTTTTTTTTTGCCCCAGGGTTACTCCCCTTATTTTCTGAGGTTTATTTTAATCCTTTATTCAGTACAGCTTATCAACATTTTTGTGATTATACAGCATATCCATATTGTTCTTATAACCTAAAATATTTAATAAAAATTATTCTGATCAAATCACTTCACTGCACAAATCACTTCATCTTTATTTAGAAACACAGACATCAATAATCAGCATGTGTATCTCAACCATGGTGACAATAATAATCCTTGTTGCCACCAATCACAACTCAATAATGGCTCCCATCATGCATTGCGGTATGAACAAATTATGAGCTGCATGTGATGGGCTAATAGATTGGTGTACATATGATGCATGGACACACTGAAGACCAAGAAAACAAAACAATACAATCTGAACATTACATAAAATACACAATTAATATTAAGTTGTAAGATGCTCCTGGAATGAGTTGACGTTCAGGCCCCAGTTCCTGCTAATTTCTCCACTGAACACGCGACAGCATCCAGGTAAGAAGACCTGCACAGAAACAATACACATCAAATGCATTTGTTTAGGAGCCCAATAAAACAAATCCCATTCAAATATGAATGTTCAGAGAACATCTGTAATTCATTTTTTTTTTGCATCCATACGGTAAGTGCCCATTTTACCAATAAATAAATAAAAGTAAAATCTTAATCTTTTTTTGCTTCTGCTCTTTTATTTAAACCATGTTGTCTATTGAAAAAAATTCCAAATAACTTTAGGCATTGTTACCAAACTTCGAATAATCAATTGAGCAATATGCCGCTAAATTACTAATTATGTACAAAAGGTGGGGATAATAAGCAGAGGCTTCACCCTACACATTTTTTTTTGTTGTTGTTGTTATGCATTATGTATTTATTGAAAATTGAAATTGAAAATTGTATAAAGTCCACTTTTCACTCTGCAGTCAGTTGTTCATATGGATAAAATCAAGCCGCAACACATTTTTTCCCTTTGAATATCCAGTTTCAGTCAGACACACTGCTTGAAACAGATTAAAAATGTCATGCTGATTTTAATATTCTCATGATAAACACATGAATCCTTAACAAACTGAACCTGCTCAAACAATTTCAGTGAAATCATTGCGTTGACTAGTCCATTTCCACAAGTTAGATGCACATCTGAATCCAAAGGCTAATTGAGTAAAATCATTCATGTGAAATCATAGAATTTCTTCAATATAAAATATAGACAATAAAACATGTCTGTATAAGTCATAGAATAAATTAACCTTCTTATATGTTCCGCTTTGTCTGTCAGCAGTTGTTCAATTATTGAACTAAATTGTCAAAACTCATATACTTTTTTATGCCACGTATAATTTCTTTGTACAATAAGTGGTAAGATCACATCTATACAACTTGACAGATTTAATATGATAAATGTTATCATTCTACCTGCACCGAGAAGATGATGGACTGAAGATGAAGCTGCAACTGTTGCTCCACTTGTGGTTGAACCATTGACTATGGCCGCTGTTATAGATGTTGCTGTCGTATTACCAGAGGCTGCAGATGCTGCAGACATTGCTGCAGATGTTGCAGAAGTTGCAGATGTTGCAGAAGTTGCAGATGTTGCAGATGTTACAGATGCTGCAGATGTTACAGATGTTGCAGATGTTGCAGATGTTACAGATGCTGCAGATGTTACAGATGTTGCAGATGTTACAGATGTTGCAGATGTTGCAGATGTTACAGATGTTGCAGATGTTACAGATGTTGCAGATGTTGCAGATGTTACAGGTGTTGCAGATGTTGCAGAAGTTGCAGAAGATGCAGATGTTACAGATGCTGCAGATATTTCAGGTATTGCAGATGTTGCAGAAGTTGCAGATGTTGCAGATATTGCAGATGCTTCCGGTATAGCAGATGTTGCAGATATTGCAGATGTTGTAGGTATTGCAGATGTTGCAGATGTTGTAGGTATTGCAGATGTTGTTGAGGTGCAGTGATAGCCGTTGAAGAGCAGAAGAGCAGCTACAGCGAAAAGACCCAAATTCTTCATCTTCCTTTGGGAAATAAAGGTTTGTTGAACTGGATGGGCAAATATTTGTATTTGATTTAGATTTTAATTACAGTAAGAAGAGTCATACAAAAACACAAGAATTACTCACAAACACATGTTGTTTTACTTGGCACACAGCTGTTATGATGTTATATTTAAGTTAGTTAAATATATATTTTTCATAATATATACTGTTCAGATATACAACACAACAACTAAAATTAGTAATAAACTAACATGTAAATATTAATATTAATATGTTGGACTGTGGTTTATTATTATTTTTATTTTTTGTTAGCTTAACATTATTTTTGAACATTGATTACCACAGTGTTTATGATGTCTTCTTTCTTCTGATTAAACAGTTCCAGGAAATAAGATCCGTGTTATTTGTCCGCAGGGAAATCGCTTCTGCCCCAAAATATTGCATTTATAGTATAAATAATCAAAATGTATTAATCTACATTGTAAAAAATATTTTCAAGATTTGTTATCACAACATATTTTCTGTTGTCAAATCAACTTTATAATAATTTATTTAGTTGAGATAACTGATCATTTTGAGTTTTTGATGGTTAAATTAATCTACTTCATTGTATTAACTCACTTTTTTCCAGTTTAATCAACTTAAAATTTTAAGGCAACCCAGGTTACTTACTTTTTGTAAGTTAAACCAACAATATTTTTTTACAGTGTAGTAATCACAACATTTTTTCTTTTGTCAAATCAACTTAAATAATTTATTTAGTTCAGATAACATATAATTTTGAGTTTCTGATGGTTAAATTAATCTCCTTCATTGTATTAACTCACTTTTTCCAGTTCAATGAACTTAAAATTTTAAGGCAACCAGGTTATACTTACTTTTTTAAGTTAAACCATCAATATTTTTTTTACAGTGAATGCATAATTCATAAATACAACTCTAATGATTAAGTTTAATACCCAAAAAAGGTAAATGATTTAAATGAGTCTTTTTAAATAGTCTTTAAGTCACATTAAACTGCTTATAATATTAGTAAAGATCATGAAGGTTCACATACCTGCTGTCGTCTGAGTCGTCGGCCGTTGGTCAGTGAGGTTTATATGAGTTTGATCGCTGTGGAAACCTCTTTACGACCCACTGGATAATTGTACATTTGGTAATAAAGGATGATATTGTGTTTCAGTTTCCTCTAGTATCGTATTGTTCTTGTGTTAGAAGTGATTTCAGTCCTCTAGCAACGGAGAGAATCAACCGTGACCTCATCAACGCACATAGACACACGGGTAACCATTGTCCAGGCTTCTAAATATAGAGAAAAATCCCTCAAACCATTACAGGGGTCTGATAATCGTCCTGAAACAATATAATGTTTTGTCACGGTATTCTTTTGTTTCGGTTAGAGCACGTTGTGGGCATTAGAGAAACTAAAAAAAATATTATTTTTCCAGTGAATATAGGATAATCCCACTCTGGTGTTGTTTCCTTGACTCAGGGTGTCCCCCAAGGCTCTGTGTTGGACCCTATTTAGTTTTCTCTAAATAAGATTCCCTTAGACACTATTTTTGAAAAGCATGGCTTGTATTATCATTGCTATGCGAATGATAAATATGTACATGCCCTGAAGCACAAAAAGGGCTTAGACTCTCTCATTGCAGACAAAATACAAATCCAAGATGGCAGCACTGGGTTTGTCTTGTCTGATCTGCAGTTTTCTCCCGTACATACGTTTAAATGTCGTGTGTTTTATCTCAAGATGGCATTTTAAAATGAGACTTTATCTTGCATTGAGTTTGGATCAAAGTCAGACCTGTTTTAACAGATTTTTAGTTATCTACAACCTGTTTTACACATGCATCTCCCATCGGATATTATCTTCATATTTCGGGTTGTTAGTAATTTCGCGTTTATGGATACAGGGACAAAGAACTGTATAGAGAGTTCGACAAGAAAATAGAGTTCTCTCTTTTCTTGTCGAACTCTCTATTGAACATTGTAGCCCTCCATCAAAAAATCTAAGACAGAGGTATCTGATGATGTTGTTGTTGTTGCTTTTATTGGCCGGTGTGCCACAGGGGTCCATTTTGGGTCCGCTGTTATTTACACTACATATTAACAATCTTGGAGATCAGACACAAGTATTTATTTAAATGCAGATGACACCATAATTTATTGTTTTGCATCTTCCAGTTGCATTTCAAAATCGCATTAGTAATGGGTAAAGTTCTGAATGAGAAGAAAACAAAATGCATGGTCTTTTCTAGGAAACACGAGTGTGAATTTTCTCCAATCATCACATCTTTACACTTTGCATGTTAAATCTATAGAACTGGTTTCCTCCGAAAGATATTTGAACTTTGTGTTGGAGGAGGACTTATCATTCAAGTTACATGTTAAATAATTGCTATCTAGGTTAAGGTTACAGCTGGGGTTTTATTTTTATTATTTATTTCACACTCAGCCAAGAGAAAGTTGGTGGAAGCCTTCCTTCTTAGCTGTCTTAGATTATGAGAAAGGTTTTTTTTTTTTTTTACAGAAATTTACTAAGGCTCTTTTACAATCATTAGACTCTCTTTGTATAAATGATTATACTTATCATTGTGCACTGTGTGAAATGGTTGGTTGGCCTTCACTTCACTTAAAAAGGTACGAGCAGCATTGGCTTTACTTGTGTACAAGGCCATAGTTGGTCAGCTTCCTCTGTATGATTAGTCTATTAACTGTCAATAGTCAAGGGTATAATCTTCGTTCAAGTAGATATATTCTTTTAAATGTTCCCTTAATGAAACTAAACTGCTTTTATTTATAATGCACCAACTGAATGAGATTCAAAGATCATTGAAGCTTAAGTCACATCCCAATCAAACATCCCAAACCATCTGCACCTGTTCTTAACTTTTAGTTTAGTTTGATTTGTTGTGTGTGTGAGTGTGTGTGTGTGTCTTAGTGTATATGTGTATATATGTTTTTTTTTAAATGTATTTAATCTTCCTTTGTTTGTTTTTATACTTTGTTATGCTTTCAGGGCTCACTTATCTCAATGTGATTTTTTTTCACTGGTTAAATAAAAATGCAAGTTTTACATTTAAAGTGCTATTTTAAAAGTTTTTCCACACACGATTTAACACACAATTTTTTTTTACACACGTTTAAACTATAATAATAATAAAAAAATAATGCCTTTCTGATGTTAAAGCCTGGATGTCATTAATTATTATTATTATTTTATTTAAATTAGAATATATACAATTTTTTGTCTTCTGTTAAATCATGTGTGAAAAACGTTTAAAATCGTACTTTAAATGTAAAACGTAAATACAAAAAGAAAACCTCAGGTTAAAAATTATGGTTAATTAATGTACATTTTATAAGATCATAACGCAAACAAATACACATTTAAAACTGCACATGAGTTATATATTCAAGGAACAATCCACAGGACAACACAAGAATATTGTTGCATGACCACAAATAAGAAACAAATAACACAAGCGTAATTTTGATCCCTTTAATTATTTTTTTCCCAGTTGTTCATAGTATTACACAGAGAAATTAGCCACACAAATAATTCGGATTGCATTCTGTTATTCATGACATTTTATTATATATATTTTTTTAGTTAATTACATTAGCTATTTCCTTTTTTAGTGCTAAAGCTAAAAAAAGTTACACAAGAACTAGCACACCGATGTCTAACCCATGAGGACACTGAGATGCAGATCTACTTCACAGAAAATAAACAATGAAAAGGATTTCATTGAGGAGAGTCAAAAAATAAAAAGAAAGAAAGAAAATGGACACACATTTACATTCACAACGTCCCAACAACACACGCCACGGCCTAATCCGTCCCTTTACCTCATTTTAATTCACATTTTTATGGTTATTTCTCTATTTATTTGGTAAAACATTTCAGATTTGAACTACTATTTTTGGTATGTGAATGTGAATCTGGTATGACCCACATCCGATCACAACATGAACTTTCCATTCGAAAGAAAGAGGAAAAACACCACGTCTCCTTATTCGTAAACAAAACAAACCCTCTCTAAAACAGGATGAAGACGAATGAAATGTGATTTGAGAATCTCTACGGATGTTCACGGCGCTACTGGACGAAATTTCCAATTAACGTTGTTGAAGCGTGTAATGTCTCATTGTTATTTGCAGGGCAGTGTTTTGCTGAACCTGATTGTTACGATGCATTTGCAGTTGCAAGGACAGTTTTGGTCCTCTGGCAATCTGGTAAAAATGATCGCAGTGATTTCGGTGTTTTTACAGAGCTCTCTATACGCTAACTTTCTAATATCAGTGGCTTGATGACTGAAGGAGCTCTCGGAAGTGATGTGGCTAAACCCTGTTGGCAGTGAAGGGGCTGGTTAGTCAGAAAAGGAAATGTAACACAACCCTTATTGTGCTTTAGAGAGTTTAAACACCTCTCACACACACTCAGACATGTCAGAGCACTCACGTCCACACACACTGTTTTACTCTGTGTACGAGTCACTGTGATTCAGCATTAGAGGACTAGTGCTCTCAAGTTACGTTCAATCCATTCAAAGAAACCAAACAAACGCGCCGCCAACGCTTCCAGCGAAACGGGTTACAGTCCGGTGGCAGTATTCAACGCTATCTCACCACCAATTCATACGAGTTTTTAAAAAGTGTCCAATTCGTACTCATACGAATTCGTATGATTTGTCTAAACCCGCGTGATGGGTCGGTTTAGGGGCGGGGTCAGGGGTAGGTCATTCGTATGAATTCAAAAGGATTGGCCAATTCGTAAAATATGTACGATTTAGCAAAAATTGAGTGAGGTCGAATTAGCCACCTTGTAAAATTCGTAATTAGCCACCTCGTAAAATTCATAAGAATTGCCAAGAGATCGGGTTGATGTATACCACAGTATTAGATGATTACCATAGTCAAATATCGTACTATGCTAATATCGTCCACTGTAGTTCAAAAAATACCATACAACGATAGCATACATCCACAAATGTGGTGGTACTACCACTCAAAAACACAATTATTTTACATTTGGTGGCTAAATCATATGGACCAATACAAGTACAACACCTTTATTGAAGCATTTTTTGAACTGCATTCAAATCAACCAATCAGATTTGAGGGCCACGTTTACAGTTATTGTAAAGCTTTGGCTTACAATCATTGTTATGTGCTTCTACTTCAGTGTTGTTCACCATCATGTAGGGCTAGGTTTATGCCTGGTTCAGATTACACGATTTTTTCTGTTTGTTACGATAGTCACTGTGTCAGATTACGAGATTTTGACTCCTAAAATCGTCTAGTCGTGAACAAGACACATGTCAGACTACACGTTGCTTCCTGACTAGTCATCGCATGCCGTCTTTAACGAAACGCGTGATGTCATCGAGAATGAGAAACTAGTAGCGAGTGACTTCCGGAAACGAACGTAAACAATGGATGAAGCGGTGAGTGTTGTATGAAAACCCGACAATGGATTGCTGGAAGAGGACAGTATGGGCTGTCAATCCTCCAAAGAGAAGTTGAGGTAAAATATTGTTTTCTTATATATTTTTACTTTTAGTTTTAACGTTAGCACCATCGTCACTCTTTCGTTTCGCCATTTTTGGCGAAATACGGCAAAAGCTTCTGTGCTCCTATTGGTCAAAAAAACATGTGACGGAACCGTCGTGGACGACCGTTAAAAAAAATTAAACATGCTAGTCTTTTTGTCATGATTTCATGAAGCATCGTAGGTTGTCGCCCACTATGACACACTATACGTGATGATACGATCGAATCTTGCGTCCTCACGGGCGTGGTCGTTTACGAATCCCCACGACACTCTACGTCAAACGGATCGTGCCAAAATCGGGCTAAAATCGTGCAATCTGAACCAGGCATTATGTGCTTCTACATCAGTGTTATTCAGCATAATGTAGGGCAAGGTCATGGGCAGGGCTAGGTTTAGGCATAGGGCTAACACTAAAATGTTGGACAAGAATGTTGTTACAGGATTCTCGATCCCATTCATGTTTTTGTAAGATCTCTTTACACGTCACTGATGCTTAGGCGTGGACCTTCATGCTTAAGTGTTTCTTTACACGTCACGAATTCATTTAAAATCGCCACCTTGTAAAATAGTCACGTTTTTTAATGTAATCGTGTTGAAAAGTCAACGAAGTAAACAAACTGTAGATTAATTCCCATTTACAGGTCGAATAAAGGCCCATATTCCTATGATTCGCTGTTACACTGAATGCCGTTTGGAGTGTGTATTCATCCAGGTTTTTTGGCATAGTACACCAGTGATTAGGGTTGGGTATCGTTTGAATTTGAACGATTCTGATTCCGATTCCTTGTTTCGATTCCGGTTCCTAACGATTCTCGATTCCGATTCTTTTAAGAGGCAGGGTCAAAAAAGTTTAGCTAACCTTGCTAACCACGGCCTTTCTGAAGGAAATAATCCTTCTGTAAAAATACTCCTTTTGTCACAAATTTTGCATTTTGCCGAGATTTCGCTATTTTTAGAAAAGTGAAGCCACACTTTGGATCGCCGACGTAAGCTACTCATGTTTGACTCGCGCGGTTATGCCAACACTTCCGGTAGACGCTTCTTCGTTGGTGTTTCTTCTTCCGCTCGGCGGACTGTGAATATCAAAACTAGGAATCGAAATTTTAACTTTTGAACGATTCCGGGAAAAACGAAAAGTTAGTCTCGGTTCCAATCGATACTCGATTCTCGATACCCAACCCTACCAGTGATTGCATCATAACTGATTATACTTAATAATGCCTTAAACAGTGGGCTTTTATTGAGGAAAGCCTCTAAACGCCAAAGCACTGGATCATGGAAATGACCAACACAATATTGTGGCAATTCGTAACTATTTTACATTTTGGTGAATTGGTGGCGAGTTGGGATTCTTTTCTCTAAAAAAAAAAAAATCACATACTAATTCTCCACCAATTTGCAAAAAAGTTTCACTTTCTCATGACGCCTTATATCTAGTGATCGACCGATATTTTTTTTATATTTGACCGATATTTGCGTTTTTTTCGTGTATCGGAGTCGGCCGATACGCGGCTGCCGCGTTCGCCGACAGTTTTTTTTCCCCAGCATTATTTGTAGACAGGCGTTCACGGGCAGCTCTGTGCTGCTAGAGACGCTGCAGTTCACATGCCCCGCCCTCCCCCACTAGCAGAGTGCAACCTGCTCTTCACGAGAATGGTAACTTAAACTTTTAAAGGATCTTTTAAATGTTTGACTGCCGAAATATTGCCAAACACTTTGAAAATGGAAACACGTTGCTCTATAACTGTTACGTGCTTGCAACTATATAGCTAAGCAAGTTTGTGGGTCGAAATGGAAAACGCGAATGCCTCGTCTATAAAACTCAACTGCTTGCCATTGTATTATGGAGCTGCAAATAGCTAAGGTGTAGGCTATCCGTTCAGTATGCATTAGGGCCGTCTATGAATATTCTAAATTCGAATATGTATTAATTTTGAAGGTGAAAATTAATATTTGAACGTGGAAAAGTGAGCTCTGCGGTTTTTCCATTAGTTGATTTACTTGCTTTTTAATACGCTGTCAAATATGTTTAAACTCAAATAAACTATCTAATACTAGTAGTTATGTCTCTTTTTATTAATGTGTCCTGTTATTGACTTAATGCGCGTCAATGACAAAATGCGCAACGAGATGTTCAAACATGTTTTTTTAGAGGGAATATGCAAACGCCATTTGAGCAATTTCGACAGCCCTAGTATGCATACGGTAACGAACACCGGTCATAAGCCGTCTTTCCACTGCACACGACATTCGCATACGATTGTCGCATTACCCTAGGATATTCACAATGGTAAAATTAATGATTTTAATAAATGTAATGGATGCATGAATATATCTACACAAAACAAATGACCCTCAATTCATCTCAAATAAAAATATAGTAGTATAAATATTGGTTTATTATGCTGGTTGCTACTGTGTGCAATAGTGTAATTATTTAATTTATGCTTAAATATTTATTTTCAGCACTGAACTTGTTTTTTTGTTTTATTTGTTAAAAATTGTTTATCTACTTGTTCTTGTTCTACCTCACATGTTTTTAATATTTGTTAAATATTATTTTTTGAAGTTAATTAAATGTTACTTTTATTAAATTGAGACCTGCAACATTTGTTAACATCATGTCATTTTTATGATGAAAATTGAGGGCGCAAAATGTATCGGCTCCAAATATCGGCTCAAGAAAATCGGCAGCCCGTATCGGCCATCGGCTAAGGCTAATGGGAAAAAAATCGGTATCGGCACTAAAAAATCCATATCGGTCGATCCCTACTTATATCGGTTCATTCATGACTCGTTTTTCATTGATGAAACTAGAATAGATTTCGAAATTTACTTGAAAAATGGATAACGCCAGAACAGTGTCCTTTGAGTTTTCGCTGATAATTTTGTTGTACATGTACTCATTGATGGAAGGACTTCTAATAATCTTCAGCTGAACATCCACGTGAATTAGACTTTATTAACTTTCTTAATTCGTGTTTGTGCTCTTACAGTGAACGGTTCATGGTTAGTCTTTCATCAAACTCGCTTCACCCTTGAAACAGCTTTTCTTTCCGACCGCCGTCCTCGCGTCTACAGACATGCTTCACCATCTAATAATTCCTCAGATAATCCCATCCTGCATTTATTCTCACTGAATTCCCCGTTTCAGTGAAAATAATCAGATTATAGAAGTAAAATATGGACGTGATTTCACATTGACTCCTGTGACTGTCATGTTTGTATTTCCTACTGACCGCACACACACTCTCTCACCAAAATTAAAGGAACGTAAAAAAACACTGATAGCACACGTCCGTCACAGAGACGTCTATTTGACGTGTGTGTGTTTACATCTGGAAGACATATTTTTTTAGAAATACGTCTATAGGACGTTTCCTGTCAGATGTCAAATAGACGTTTAGAAGATGTCTTTTAAGATGTAATATGTTAAACTGACATCTATCAGATGTTAACAGCAGATGAAGTGATCTTTAACGGACATCTTGCAGATGTACGTGTGCTATCTGGGACAAATAAACGTAGACTGACGTGGTCAAACTAATTCTGGCATGCAATTCAGAACAGGCAAAGACCCCAACGGCCCCAACCAAACAAACCAAAGTCAAATATAATTACAGTTTTTTTTCTTTCTCGTTTTTTACGTATATAGCTTTTTTTTTTCCGCAAAGGATCAAATGGAAGACATGAGCTGGCTGTCGACTACAGAGACGAGTCTTCGTTCGGCCTAAAACTGTCTCCGGAAACACTGTTCCTCTCCCACAGCAGCAGGATTGTGTAAGAGAGATAGAAAATAATACAAAATACAAAACCGAAAGAAAAAAGCACACACAAAAAAGTCGATAGACACACATCATGAGCTTATATACTCTTTTCTCTATTCTTTTGTTTAGAAATTTAACATGTATTTAAGAGAAACATCGTTGTTATTTTTTTTAAGTGACGCTTGTCGTTATTAATATTAATGTCGTATTAGAAGTATTACTATTGGTTAACACTACATTTGGGCTCACTAAAGGCCCACGCCTGACGGGAGCGAGAGAGTCGTCGTCCGTCGCTCGCCCACAGGACTCGCGCGCCTTATCTCCGGCTCCGGCGCCCCTCAGCACGACACCTCCATGGTCTGGGACGGGCTGGGCGGGAGCTGTCCCCCCTGGGAGCCCTGGGACAGCGTGCGGGATCGGGAGCGAGAGCCCTCCATGGAGTATGAGGAGGAGAGAGAGGTGGTGCGCGAGCGAGAGAGACGCGTCATGCAGGACGACGCCACTGGAGGAGAAGACAAGCAGACGTTAACACATTTTACCTGAAATAAAAATGATATTGATAGAAGACGTTCATGGTCTTTCTTTCACTTGTTTTGGGAATGTCACACTAATATAATCATTAATAATGATGAAATCCCGCAAGATTATTTTGGGACACTATCCTCCCAGAAAAAAGGTACAAAAGCTGTCACCACACGTTTTAATCCAAATTAAGTGATATCAAATGAAAAACGACTCAATTCGATTGAGTTTCATGAATATCAAATCAAATGAAATACGTTCCGTCTCATCAGATTTTATCTTGATAGATGTGTGGCTGGTGCGATAAACGCTGAAAGTCGAAATACAATCTTGAGAATAAATTCATTAAATATCGAGAATAAAGTCGTTGTGTTTCGAGAAAAAACTCGTTACATTTCGAGAAAAAAAGTCAAAATACAATCTTGAGAATAAACTCATTAAATATTGAGAATAAAGTGATTGTGTTTTGAGAAAAAACTCGTTATATTTTGAGAAAAAAAGTCGAAATACAATCTTGAGAATAAACTCATTAAATTTTGAGAATAAACTCATTGTGACTCAAAAATGAAATGCGTACGGTCTCATCGAATTTTATCTTGATCGATATACGGCTGATGCGATAAACGCTGATGGAAACGTTATTACGGCGTGGTCTAGAAAAAACTTTGTTTGCTTGAATGTTGTGCGATTCTACGGAAGAGGATTAGGGCCAACCAATAATAAAAAAATAAAACCATCTCAAGATTAAAGTCAATATAATGCGAGATTAAACTTTTTAAATTTCGAGAAAAAGTCGAAATAGAATCTAGAGTTTAAACTCATTAAATATCAAGAATGAAGTTGTGTTTCGAGAAAAAACTCGTTAAATTTCGAGGAAAAAAAGTCGAAATACAATCTTGAGAATAAACTCATTAAATTTTGAGAATAAAGTCATTGTGACTCAAAAATGAAATGCGTACGGTCTCATCGAATTTTATCTTGATCGATATACGGCTGGTGCGATAAACGCTGATGGAAACGTTATTATGGCGTGGTCTAGAAAAAACTTTGTTTGCTTGAATGTTGTGCGATTCTACGGAAGAGGATTAGGGCCAACCAATAATAAAAAAATAAAACCATCTCAAGATTAAAGTCAATATAATGCGAGATTAAACTTTTTAAATTTCGAGAAAAAAGTCGAAATAGAATCTAGAGTTTAAACTCATTAAATATCAAGAATGAAGTTGTGTTTCGAGAAAAAACTCGTTAAATTTCGAGGAAAAAAAGTCGAAATACAATCTTGAGAATAAATTCATTAAATATCGAGAATAAAGTCGTTGTGTTTCGAGAAAAAACTCGTTACATTTCGAGAAAAAAAGTCAAAATACAATCTTGAGAATAAACTCATTAAATATTGAGAATAAAGTGATTGTGTTTTGAGAAAAAACTCGTTAAATTTTGAGAAAAAAAGTCGAAATACAATCTTGAGAATAAACTCATTAAATTTTGAGAATAAAGTCATTGTGACTCAAAAATGAAATGCGTACGGTCTCATCGAATTTTATCTTGATCGATATACGGCTGATGCGATAAACGCTGATGGAAACGTTATTACGGCGCGGTCTAGGAATAAACTTTGTTTGCTTGAATGTTGTGCGATTCTACGGAAGAGGATTAGGGCCAAGCAACAATAAAAGAAAAATAAAATCATCTCGAGTTTAAAGTCATTATAATGCGAGATTAAACTCATGAAATTTCAAGAAAAAAGTCGAAATACAATCTTGAGAATAAACTCATTAAATATCGAGAATAAAGTCATTGAGTTTTGAGAAAAAAAATTGTTACATTTCGAGAAAAAAAGTCAAAAACAATCTTGAGTATAAACTCATTAAATTTCGAGAATAAAGTCGTCGTGTTTCGGGGAAAAAAACTCTTTAAATTTCGGGAATAAAGTCGTGTTTCGAGAAACTGTCTAAAAACCTTTTGTATTGCTGCCACACAAGCATTTTCGGTCCCCATGTCCGCGCGCAGCTCTCGGGACACGACTTTAATATCGAAATTGAATGAGTTAATTATCAAGATTGTATTTTTTTCTCGAAGACAACTTTTCTTTTCTTTTCAAGACACTTTTTTTTCCTCGAAATTTAACGAGTGTTTTTCTCAAGATTGTATTTCTACTTTTTTTTCTCGAAATTTAACGATTTTTTTTTCTCAAAACACAACTTTATTCTCGAAATTAAATGAGTTTATTCTCAAGATTGTATTTCTACTTTTTTTTCTCGAAATTTAACGAGTTTTTTTCTCGAAACACAACTTTATTCTCGAAATTAAATGAGTTTATTCTCAAGATTATATTTCGACTTTTTTTCTCGAAATTGAATGAGTTTATTCTCAAGATTGTATTTCAACTTTTTGTCACGGAATTTAACAAGTTTTTTCCTCGAAACACAACAACTTTATTCTCAAAATTGAATGAGTTTATTCTCAAGATTGTATTTCGACTTTTTTCTCAAAATTGACCAAGTTTTTTTCTGGAAACACAACTTTATTCTCGAAATTAAATGAGTTTATTTTCAAGATTGTATTTCTACTTTTTTTTCTCGAAATTTAACGAGTTTTTTTCTCAAAACACAACTTTATTCTCGAAATTTAATGAGTTTATTCTCAAGATTGTATTTCAACTTTTTTTTTCTCGAAATTTAATGAGTGTTTTTCTCGAAACACAACTTTATTCTCGAAATTAAATGAGTTTATTCTCAAGATTGTATTTCGACATTTTTTCCTCAAAATTTAACGAGTTTAATCTAGCCTTATAATGACTTTAATATCAATATTTAATGAGTTTATTATCAAGATTGTACTTAAACTTTTTTTCTCTAAATTTAACAAGTTTAATCTCGCATTATAATGACTTAAATCTCGAAATGGTTTTTATTTTTTTTATCAGTGCTTGGCCCTAATCCTCTTCCGTACGATTCAGTGTGAAAATGAATGGAAACACTTTTAAAATTCTCTGTATTGTTCTGACGGGCAGTGTATATTTTGACAATTTTGATTTGTATATTATACACAAACTTTGTGTATTATAAACATGATAACTTTGTATTTTTTTTTTTCATTTATAGAAAAAAAAGAGAAAAAAAGAATAGCAGCAGCAAACTTCAGAGAACGAACAGAAAAATAACTAAATAGTGTCACTGGAATTAATATTATTCATATTAATAATTTAATAATTAATAAAAAAGTTAATAATAATAATTATTATTATTATTATTATTATTTATTATTATAATAAATTAGTATTAATCTATTTCAAAACAGGTAGTGTAAATACTCAATTTCATCATTGTTTTGTGATATTTCTCTCTCTCGGGTCACTTACTGTATCCCATGCCTTGAATGAAGTACTTGAAGGCTTCTGTCAGTTTGCTGGGCTGTAAACACACACGTTTCATTTACAGTTTCCATCCGTTAAAAATTAATTACATTGATAAATAATCCATTTTAAATTGACGTGACGTACCTGAGTCAGTTGTGGCATCCCTCCGGCGTCAGCCATCTGGATAACAAACAAGTACATCATTTGTTGGACTGATTTTCTCATAAACAACATGAATATTTTGGCTCAAATTCTGCATAAAACTTGGTGCAGTGCAAACCTTGAGGAATGAGGTGGTCGTTGGGTCTAGTTTGCTGTTGCACTCCACCTAGTGGACACACACACACACACACACACACAGTGAGAGGAATCATGGGGATTTGTGTATGAACATGTTTATTTGAGTAAAGACTCACAGCAGCATCTTCATACGGAGCCTGATCACCGACCACCAGCATCACAGGACATCTGAACACACACACACACACACACGTGTCAAAAGAGGAGCAAACATAAGAGACAGATGCATTCTGGGTTTGCTTTCATCATTCTTACTTGAAAGTGTTGTTCCTCTCGATGCTCAGATCTCTGCGACTGTGAGAAGAGAAGCGCATCATTATAAAGTCATACTGCATGTAATATATTTACATTCTTGCTAAAGCACTTCTGGATGGATGCAATTGTATTTCGTTGCTTGTATTTGTGACATGCAATGACAATAAAGTTCTATTCTATTCTATTCTATTCTATTCTATTCTATTCTATTCTATTCTATTCTATTCTATTCTATTCTAAAGGCTGGCGGACTGTGTTTGTCCTTCATTGCGTTGGATAAATTACATAACTAACATTTTTTTTTTTTTTTTTTTGCATCACAAAAGTAACTTTTAATCCAAAATTAAACATGCGAGTACACTGAAATGAACACCCGGTAACGCTGTCCAATCACAGGCGAGTTACTTCCCTTACTTTGCCGGGGAAGTGTGTGTAAGTCAAAAATGCAAAGTTTGAATATCTATATAAATATAATCTTACTTGCACACACACATCACTACGCAACACATAACGGAGCGCTTGTTCATTTGCATTGTAGCAATAGTGGAGAAATATATTTCTATATAATACTAATGCGCTTTAGTGGTTTTAACCACTCAGGATGTGTTCATACACAAGATCCGTGACCCTTATTCATAATTCTGCATATCTATCCACTTTACATGTCACTGCATGATTTATTTATAGCAACATGAATGAGCAATGCAGACGATAGACTTGTGGTCTTCTGCAGATGTGTGGCTGACTTTGGTCGATTTATATTCGTGTTTTCAAGTGAAATGAAACATTAAGGTCCGTTTGATGAATGATTGAGTGGAATTATTTTGATATTGTGTGATTTTACCCCAGATAACTCTTCCAGAAGAGCTCGATGTTGATGGCGTTCGGCGCTTTAGCCATTCTCTCTCTGTGAGACTGAATCAGGTCTGTGTTTGCTGACAGCTCTTCCTGAAAACACACACACACACACACGTTTATAATGGATGATATAACTATGTTTTCCATCTCTTTCTTACGGACACATGATAGAAATCTAAATAAATATATGGGAGGAAGAGTGAAATGTTCCTGCGTTGTGTTCTCCTCCAAATGTTTGCCTTCCTCGAGAAACTTTAAATCTCAGGAGAACGTAAAAGAGTTTTAATATATGAGTTCTCCCGGTCCATCATTGTGTCCCTTCAGGGGATCCGTACATTCTCTCACATAATAAAGTCATCTATTTTTAAATCAATATTTTATACCCATACAGTGTTATTTTAGTATCATTATAGCTTTTATTCATATTTTATATTCCATATGTTTATGTTTTAGTATTTTTCTGTGTTTTTGTCATTTTTTGTTTATATATTTTTCACACATTTTTATTTAATTTTTGTTTTACTTATTTAAGAATATCAAGCTTTTAAATCATATTTCACTCAACATGTTTTTTTTTTTTTTTTTAAGCAACAAAAATACAATTTATCAATTTTTTATATTAAAAAAAAAAAATCCCCAGTTGGGTTTCTTGTGCAAAATTATTTTATATATCAGCAAGTAACTGACACAAACACACACACACCTCACACACATTCTCTCTCTCTCTCTCTCTCTCTCTCTCTCTCTCTCTCTCTCTCTCTCTCTCTCTCTCTCTCTCTCTCTCTCTATCTCTCTCTCTCTCTCTCTCTCTCTCTCGCTCACACACACACACACACACACACACACCTGACTGAAGAGGTGGGTCATGATTTGTTCTGTGAGGGAAGACGTCAGGTTGGAGAGCTGCAGGAGAAACACAAAGTCACGTTCAGATTCATATTTGCGGATATTAATATTCAGCGTGATCATGTTCAGCGGACAGACCTTGTGTGCGGCCCAGTCCATCCAGCCTCGTGCGTTTGTGTCCACGTTTACCAGCACCAGCCCTTCCACCGCCTCAGGATTACACAACTGTGACAACAGGAGACACACCAGTGAACGTCTACAGAGACATACGTAGTTCAAAGGCATTTTTCTGTTCAAAAACACGATCCCTTCCTTCGTGGCCGAAATATAAGACATCAGTGCATGTTTCCTTTGAAAATAAGGCAAAACTATAAAATGCATTGTGATGTAAGTTGATTGATTATTTTATGTTATAGTGTTTCGATTTTAGTATGTCTGCAAAGTGAAATAATCTTTAAAGTCTGTGTGTGTTTTGACCAGCAGAGGGCTTCATTCAGTCTTTGAGAGTTTGCTTGTGTCATATATGTTGTGTTTAACATATTAATGTTTAATGAGAAAGAATCGAAATTTGAATTTGAACTAGGGATGGACGATATATCGGCCAGCATATCGGTATCGGCCGATATATGTTCATTTTTAATGTTATCGTTATCGGCCTGGTAAGAAAATTTGGCCGGTATATTAAAGCCGATAAATAATGTATTATTCCCTTCAGCTGAGACACTTGTTGAGCACTGTTTATGTTTTTGAATTTCTTGAAATATGATTGAAATCTCTGGTTCGGGACAACATGTGCAACGCAAATCTGTCGTATCGGCTATACAACACTATAATGAGAACATCATTATAATTGTGCGCTTGGGACATGGATTTAATTGTGAGACTTTTGTTTTTGTAATCAGGCTCTCAAAATTAGAGAAAAGTTTATCGGCCGATATATATCGGTTATCGGCTTTCAAATATAAAGAATTATCGGTTATCGGTATCGGCCAAAATTTTCATATCGGTGCATCCCTAAACTGAACTTTAACTCAAAACATACCAGAAATGTGCCAAAACATTCACTACACAGTCAAACTGAACTGAACAGTGCTGAATACTGCAACCATTATTGACCAGAAATCAATAAAAAGGGAAAATTACAATAAACTACTGTATATGGAGACCTAAGATTAGTTTTCAACTGAAAACTATTGATAAAAACGTCCTGTACTGTATACTGTACCATGAAACTAATTCCCATAAATCATGATATTTGAACGATTCTCCAAGACACCATGGTGTTATTTTAATGTGTTTTTTGATATTGTCATGTTTCGTTTTGAGTTATTTTTCATGTTTATTTCCAATGAGTGTTTATGTGGAGTCAAGTCTTTGTTTTGATCACGCACACTTGGGTTCAGCAGCTTTTCTCCAGTGGATTCGTTATAGATATTCAATATTATATGTATTATCACCTTGATTAATGAAATGCAAAATTTAATTTGGTACTTTCCTGTTATCCGGACCCCACCATATCCCATTTGGTCTTAACCCCAGTGATGGGTAGGTTTAGGGTTGGGGTTAGGGGTGGGCCATCGTGGGGTCCGGATAACAGGAAAGTACCTTTAATTTCTGTATATTACCGGAAAAGCATAATATTTCACATAAAATAAATGAATCACGTGACACTCACGGTGAATCTGGACAGAATGTAAGCGCCGGCTCCGACTCCAACACCGATGATTGTGCGGAAACTAAAGCACAGAATCATGTTATGTATATGTCAAGTGTATTATGATTGTGACAAATGAAGATTTAAAGATGCGATGACTTGTTGTGACTCACTTGAAGAACTGCAGGACGGCGGGAAGCATCTCAGAGATCTGATCCATGGTTGGGTACTGGTATCTGTCAGAGAAAATACAAACGTTTCCAGGAATCTTAACACGTCTAACGCGAGACACGATGGCCTGAGGACACGTAAAGCTTTAAAATAGACGCTGAGTCACAGTCTGCATCATTAACACCTTCTGAGGAGCTGAAGATGGTTTGACAGGCGTCACACAACATGCAAGAACAATTCTCACACTTTATAAACATCACGTACCCAGCAGGATAAATGGCCGCGCCTTCCTCTTGTCCCGGAGCATCGACATGAACCACAGTGAAGTTCTTCACGATCTCCTGCATCTCCTCAAACTTAAACAGGGTGGAGAAGCAGCTCTTACCTGAGAGACAGAGAACAAAACACTCATTTACTAAAAAAATTTTTGACCTGACGTTAAAGTTAAAGTGACTTGACCCAAGGTTGAAGATAAAGTGTCTTGACCCAAGTTTAAAGATAAAGTGTCTTGACCCAAGGTTAAAGATAAAGTGTCTTGACCCAAGGTTAAAGTGTCTTGACGCAAGATGTTTTGACCGGAGGATAAAATGTCTTGACCTAAGGTGTTCTGACCCGAGGATAAAGTGACTTGACCCAAGGTTGAAATGTCTTGACCCGAGGTTAAAGTGTCTTGACCCAAGGTGTTTTGACCCAAGGGTAAAGTTTCTTGACCCGAAATGAACGTGTTTTGCCCCGTCGTCGTGAGCTTAAAGTGACTTGGCCTGAGGTTAAAATTATAGTGTCTTGACCCAAGGTGTTTTGACCGGAGGATAAAGTGACTTGACCCAAGGTTGAAATGTCTTGACCCGAGGTTAAAGTGTCTAGACCCAGGGTAACATGTCTAACGTGACCCGAGGTTAAAGTGTCTAGACCCGAAATGAACGTGTTTTGCCCCGTCGTCGTGAGGTTAAAGTGACATGGCCTGAGGTTAAAATTAAAGTGTCTTGACCCAAGGTGTTTTGACCCAAGGATAAAGCTACTTGACCCAAGGTTAAAGTGTCTTGACCCAAGGTGTTTTACCCGAGGATAAAGTGTCTTGACCCAAGGTGTTTTACCCGAGGATAAAGTGTCTTGACCCAAGGTTAAAGTGTCTTGACCCAAGGTGTTTTACCCGAGGATAAAGTGTCTTGACCCAAGGTTAAAGTGTCTTGACCCAAGTTGTTTTACCCGAGGATAAAGTGTCTTGACCCAAGGTTAAAGTGTCTTGACCCAAGATGTTTTGACCGGAGGATAAAATGTCTTGACCTAAGGTGTTCTGACCCGAGGATAAAGTGACTTGACCCAAGGTTGAAATGTCTTGACCCGAGGTTAAAGTGTCTTGACCCAAGGTGTTTTGACCCAAGGTTAAAGTTTCTTGACCCGAAATGAACCTGTTTTGCCCCGTCGTCGTGAGCTTAAAGTGACTTGGCCTGAGGTTAAAATTAAAGTGTCTTGACCCAAGGTGTTTTGACCGGAGCATAAAGTGACTTGACCCAAGGTTGAAATGTCTTGACCCGAGGTTAAAGTGTCTAGACCCAGGGTAACGTGTCTAACGTGACCCGAGGTTAAAGTGTCTAGACCCGAAATGAACGTGTTTTGCCCAGTCGTCGTGAGGTTAAAGTGACTTGGCCTGAGGTTAAAATTTAAGTGTCTTGACCCAAGGTGTTTTGACCCAAGGATAAAGCCACTTGACCCAAGGTTAAAGTCTCTTGACCCAATGTGTTTTACCCGAGGATAAAGTGTCTTGACCCAAGGTGTTTTACCCGAGGATAAAGTGTCTTGACCCAAGGTGTTTTACCCGAGGATAAAGTGTCTTGACCCAAGGTTAAAGTGTCTTGATCCAAGTTGTTTTACCCGAGGATAAAGTGTCTTGACCCAAGGTTAAAGTGTCTTGACCCAAGATGTTTTGACCGGAGGATAAAATGTCTTGACCTAAGGTGTTCTGACCCGAGGATAAAGTGACTTGACCCAAGGTTGAAATGTCTTGACCCGAGGTTAAAGTGTCTTGACCCAAGGTCTTTTGACCCAAGGTTAAAGTTTCTTGACCCGAAATGAACGTGTTTTGCCCCGTCGTCGTGAGCTTAAAGTGACTTGGCCTGAGGTTAAAATTAAAGTGTCTTGACCCAAGGTGTTTTGACCGGAGCATAAATTGACTTGACCCAAGGTTGAAATGTCTTGACCCGAGGTTAAAGTGTCTAGACCCAGGGTAACGTGTCTAACGTGACCAGAGGTTAAAGTGTCTAGACCCGAAATGAACGTGTTTTGCCCCGTCGTCGTGAGGTTAAAGTGACTTGGCCTGAGGTTAAAATTAAAGTGTCTTGACCCAAGGTGTTTTGACCCAAGGATAAAGCTACTTGACCCAAGGTTAAAGTGTCTTGACCCAAGGTGTTTTACCCGAGGATAAAGTGTCTTGACCCAAGGTGTTTTACCCGAGGATAAAGTGTCTTGACCCAAGGTGTTTTACCCGAGGATAAAGTGTCTTTACCCAAGGTGTTTTACCCGAGGATAAAGTGTCTTGACCCAAGGTGTTTTACCCGAGGATAAAGTGTCTTGACCCAAGGTTAAAGTGTCTTGACCCAAGGTGTTTTACCCGAGGATAAAGTGTCTTGACCCAAGGTTAAAGTGTCTTGACCCAAGTTGTTTTACCCGAGGATAAAGCTACTTGACCCAAGGTTAAAGTGTCTTGACCCAAAGTGTTTTACCCGAGGATAAAGTGTCTTGACCCAAAGTGTTTTACCCGAGGATAAAGTGTCTTGACCCAAGGTTAAAGTGTCTTGACCCAAGGTGTTTTACCCGAGGATAAAGTGTCTTGACCCAAGGTGTTTTACCCGAGGATAAAGTGTCTTGACCCAAGGTTAAAGTGTCTTGACCCAAGGTGTTTTACCCAAGGATAAAGTGTCTTGACCCAAGGTTAAAGTGTCTTGACCCAAGGTGTTTTACCCAAGGATAAAGTGTCTTGACCCAAGGTTAAAGTGTCTTGACCCAAGGTGTTTTACCCAAGGATAAAGTGTCTTGACCCAAGGTTAAAGTGTCTTGACCCAAGGTGTTTTACCCGAGGATAAAGTGTCTTGACCCAAGGTTAAAGTGTCTTGACCCAAGTTGTTTTACCCGAGGATAAAGCTACTTGACCCAAGGTTAAAGTGTCTTGACCCAAGGTGTTTTACCCGAGGATAAAGCTACTTGACCCAAGGTTAAAGTGTCTTGACCCAAAGTGTTTTACCCGAGGATAAAGCTACTTGACCCAAGGTTAAAGTGTCTTGACCCAAAGTGTTTTACCCGAGGATAAAGTGTCTTGACCCAAAGTGTTTTACCCGAGGATAAAGTGTCTTGACCCAAGGTTAAAGTGTCTTGACCCAAGGTGTTTTACCCGAGGATAAAGTGTCTTTACCCAAGGTGTTTTACCCGAGGATAAAGTGTCTTGACCCAAGGTGTTTTACCCGAGGATAAAGTGTCTTGACCCAAGGTTAAAGTGTCTTGACCCAAGGTGTTTTACCCGAGGATAAAGTGTCTTGACCCAAGGTTAAAGTGTCTTGACCCAAGTTGTTTTACCCGAGGATAAAGCTACTTGACCCAAGGTTAAAGTGTCTTGACCCAAAGTGTTTTACCCGAGGATAAAGTGTCTTGACCCAAAGTGTTTTACCCGAGGATAAAGTGTCTTGACCCAAGGTTAAAGTGTCTTGACCCAAGGTGTTTTACCCGAGGATAAAGTGTCTTGACCCAAGGTGTTTTACCCGAGGATAAAGTGTCTTGACCCAAGGTTAAAGTGTCTTGACCCAAGGTGTTTTACCCAAGGATAAAGTGTCTTGACCCAAGGTTAAAGTGTCTTGACCCAAGGTGTTTTACCCAAGGATAAAGTGTCTTGACCCAAGGTTAAAGTGTCTTGACCCAAGGTGTTTTACCCAAGGATAAAGTGTCTTGACCCAAGGTTAAAGTGTCTTGACCCAAGGTGTTTTACCCGAGGATAAAGTGTCTTGACCCAAGGTTAAAGTGTCTTGACCTAAGTTGTTTTACCCGAGGATAAAGCTACTTGACCCAAGGTTAAAGTGTCTTGACCCAAGGTGTTTTACCCGAGGATAAAGCTACTTGACCCAAGGTTAAAGTGTCTTGACCCAAAGTGTTTTACCCGAGGATAAAGCTACTTGACCCAAGGTTAAAGTGTCTTGACCCAAAGTGTTTTACCCGAGGATAAAGTGTCTTGACCCAAAGTGTTTTACCCGAGGATAAAGTGTCTTGACCCAAGGTTAAAGTGTCTTGACCCAAGGTGTTTTACCCGAGGATAAAGTGTATTGACCCAAGGTGTTTTGACCCGAGGATAAAGTGTCTTGACCTGAGGTTAAAGTGTCTAGACCCGAAATGAACGTGTTTTGCCCCGTTGTTAAAGTGTCTAGACCTGAGGTTAAAGTGACTTGACGTGAGGTTGAAGTTAAAGTGATTTGACCCGAGATTTAAGGCCTTATCAAGATCTGATGGTAAAATGGTAAATGGACTGCATTTATATAGTGCTTTCACAGGCCCAATGGCCTCCAAAGCGCTTTACATATTTGCCTCACATTCACCCATTCACACACCGACAGCGGTGTCAGCCATGCAAGGCACCATCCAGCTCGTCGGGAGCAGCCAGGGATAGGGGTCTCTCTCTCACACACACACACACACACAGCTGGGGTTAGGGGTCTCGCTCATGGACACCTCGACACTTGGTCAGGTGGAACCAGGGTTTGAACCACCAACCTTCTGGTTTGTAAACCGAACCTACACGAACCACTGAGACACTGCTGCCCCTAATGCCGGCCCTGATGAAGGACCTGCACCTGACCACGATGACACTGGTCTCTCCCCTGTGGAGGCCTCCCTTCATTTACCCTTCATGTGCATGTTCATTGGAATTTGTGTTTTTAGAGGTTTGCACAGAGAGAACTTTTTTTAGAAATTATCAAGGCTTGCATCTTGAACGTATTTCATGAGTTGGAGACACCAGACACTGTTGTGCGAGTGAATGGCCGAATCACATTTCTGTTAGAGCGGTGTCGTGTTAGCGGCCCATCAGTAAATAACTAATGATCTTTGCAACGGAAGTGAATCAATCAATACTAACTTAAGCTGGACAATAACTTTATTCTAGATCTGCTGTAAAGCCTAAACAATCGCTGTTACTGTAATCTCCTGTTATCACTGTAAAGCTGCTTTGAAACTATCCATACTATTAAAAGTGCTATGTAAATGAAGGTGACTGTACTTACAGTGTACTTACCTAGAAAGTACTGGCTAATATAAGGTAAGCACAAGGGTTGGTACTAGATATTACCCAGTAATTGTAGTTACTAAAATAAGTACATAGTATTTACATGGGTAACTGGATTGTAAAAGGAAGCGTTACCGACTTGACTTGTCAAACATTTCAAAAGAACTACATCTGAATTTTCAGGAAACTGACAAATATGTTTTGTTGACATTTTCATTCATTCATTAAAAAAAAAACTCTTTTAAACTGTTTTATTTGAACTCACAAAACTAATCTTACTTCTTGAGAACTGTCCACATGCAATAATAGAAACTTCTAGTGAGTTTATTTTGGTCCTCATGCACTTTAGCTGTGTTTGTCTATAGTTAAAAACACTCATCAAGTGTTAACCACATGCACTGAGTGTGAAGAGCTCATTGTTCAGTGTGATGTGCACAGATGCCTTTAACCATATTAACAGATGCAGATGAAACACTCGTATTGAAAAAAAAAAAATGTTTGCAATGCATTTCCAAGGAACAGGTTGCTTTTTCACACCTGCCTCTAATAAATATCAGTCCAGTGATGATCTGGTCTCAGACACGACTCTTTCAGCTCAGACTCTACCAGACTCTTCATTAGCACAAGCTCAAGGTAAACCTGCAACCTACTCAAGCGACTGACACTTTTAAAGCAATATGATTTAAACAAAAATTTGAATATGAAATGCTGTCTAATGTGTACATATACTGTAGATGGATGAAGTCTTGTTCAGTGCAACACATGTAAAGCAGATAATAATTTTATGAAAATGAAGTGAAGTCTCTGTGTTGCCAGATCCACCTAATGGAAAGGTGCGGTAATCTCCTGGACCTGTTTTTCTGATTTAATGTGACAATTTAGGAAGTTATTAAAGTGGAAAGTTGCATGTTAGGGTTAGTGATATATTAATCTTATTTCCAAAACAGAAGCTTTGAACTAATTTCAGTTTATTATTATTATTATTTTGTTTTATGTTGCTTGTTTTTCGTAGCAATATCTGGCAACATTTTAATGTCGGTGTTAATAAAAAAAAAAAAAAAGCTTATAGACAAACTGCAATTGCATAAAAAATTTTCATATTGTAAAAAAATCATCATCAATACAATAATTAAAGCAGTGTTTCTCAACTAGAAATCTATTCAGCCAGCATATTTGTGTTGGATCTGTGTGAATTACAGAAATATAACACTTTAGACCTACTTTTACTCTATATTTCTTTTGCACAAAACTCTACAGAAAGTGCCATTTAATGGTTTATTAAAAAAAAAAAAAAAAAAAAAAATCCTGAGGAAGCATATCCCCGGACCCCCCTTGAAAGACTACCCCACACATAATTAAATCCAAATTTAACCCCTATATATATATATATATATATATATAAAACAACCTAACAACCTATCCTATCCTGCTCTTTTCTCTAGTTTTCAGGATGAGACCAGCTCTTCTCTCACTCCTCTTCATTCTGGCTCTCAGTGATGGAGCGGACTGCCAGAACAATGGCCGAAACGCAGAGTTCAAGCGAAAACACATTCTCCCGGCTGGGTTTCAAACTGATGATAAAACTGCTTGGCTGAATTACCTAGTGGACAATAATCTCTGCGGAAGGACTCCAAAGCAATCCTTCATTAATGACAGCGTAAAAAATATAACACAAATCTGCACTGGCTCTGGCAAGATTACAAAGGACAACTATTACAAAAGTAATAATCTCTTCCAAGTGTACGTGATAGAAAGCAAAAACACAGAGACGTTTGTTAGGGAGTGTATCATTGAGAAATGTAGTACAGCGAGATATTACGTAATTGTTGAATGTGTGAACAATCTACCAGTGCACTATCACACTGAACATATTGAAAAGGGCAAGAAACCATATCCTTGCTATTATACCGCATAATGAGATTGCATGACATTTTGATTTTAAAACATGAATCAAAACGCCGCATGCATGTTTAAAGCTTTCTCTGCAGAGCACAGTTTGATTTTATAAAATAAACTGATCAAATGTATAGCTTGGATGAATGAAATGTAAGTCACTTATAATAAAAGCATCTGCAAAATTCATTAATGCATCTGTGAAATCATTTTAAATATGTGCGAGGTAATTATTTTCTGGGTAAGGGACTTGTATGAATTGTACTATATAAATTAACTTTGGCAGGTTTTGAAAACTTGAACCGTTGGACCACTTGCAGTTATAATTACATCAGACTTCAGAAAGTAATGCTATTTTTAATAAAGATTTGTATTTAATTTATATATATATATATATATATATATATATATATATTTGTCATTGTTTGTGTTAAACAACGTGGATTACTAACAATAAGTGATATTGGGTTTCAAACAGGTAATGAAACTGCTTCATCATCTGAGAGACGACCCAACGCCGGCAATATGTTATGCCCTAAATTCATGCATGATTAAAGGGACACCAGGCAGGAATGCTGTTTTTGTCAAACAGCGACCCCTAGAGTAACTGTGGAGTACTTGTTTTTAGCGTTATACGTCGTAAATACCACTCAAGGAGGGCGTGACGTCTTACATAGTATACAATAGTACATTGTGTTTAATTTGTCGTTTAATGAGATCTAATATATGTTGTTTGTGGTGAGAATTTTGGATTAGTTCACTTTTGAAAAAAACTTTTGCTGATAATTTACTCACCCCCATGTCATACAAGATGTCCATGTCTTTCTTTCCTCAGTCGAAAAGAAATTAAGGTTTTTGATGAAAACATTCCAGGATTTTTCTCCATATAATGGACTTCAATGGGAACCAGACGGTCCAAGGTCCAACAGACAGTTAAAGCCACAGCGTGGAACTCTTCAACCTTTATAATATATTACCAAAACCCATTGAGATGGTAGATCGACTTACAATAGGTTGAATGACGCGTCTGCCGTCTCCTGAAGGTGTCTGTATCGCTTTTACTTGCACTTTGTAACTTCGAGTTTCGGGTAGGAACCCGAGCACAAAAAGAACTACAAAATTCGACCGCTTTACGGCATACGTCACTTCCCCCACCACCCACAACTTCCTCAGAATCTAACGCTAGTGCTCAACTCGCGTTTGATTGCCGTCCGTATGTTTTCGTCATGCCGAACAACAGCTACAAGGAAGAAGGCAACGGTTTTATCAGAGGAAACTAAAAAAGAAATGGGGAGAGTGACCAATTAAAAGCCAGGACGAGGATTAACATATTGGTCCAGCTTTCGCTTCACTCGCTGGCGTGAGCTAACGGAGGAGGAAGAGTGCTCGACCGATGCGGACGCTTGCCTGCACAAAAATGCCGTTTCTAAGGTAACCCAGATAAATTCATATAAGCAGTGTAGTATTTTCTAGTATTCCGCCACAGCCGATGGTGCTATGAGTGCAATAAAATGCCCACAGCCCAGTGTTCATTTATACACACGAACACAGCCCGCGTCAGTGCAGGTTGCAGTCCGCGTCAGTCCGCGCTGTCCCGCGCCCACATTCACTCACAGACATGATAATCCCCACGGGGATCACCGCTCGCTCTCTCTCAGCCGACTGCTATAAGGGAATCAAGCGCAGCAAGGTTGCCCGGCCCGCTTCATACATTGCAAGCACCATAGACAGTAAAAGCACAAGCACACACAATCTAAAGACACGGGAGGCTGACCGGTTGACTGTTTGTTGACTTTAATTTGCGACAGTGCTGCGCAGCTTGTGGCCTCTAGGGACGTTGGACGTGAAAATTAAATGTCGAGCACCATCTAGTGGCCAAAAAGTTCCGCAGTGTGGCTTTAATAACAGTTTCAGATGCAGCTTCAAATGTCTTTAAACGACACCAGACGATGAATAAGGGTCTTATCATGCGAAGCGATCGCTTATTTCAAAGCTTATTCCAAAAATGTAACTTTTCTAAGGACAAATGCTAGCCTTGCTCTATTCTGTGAGGCGCGTTTGTAACGTCACGTAATAAGTAATTACGTTCAAAAGGTCACGGGCGACATAGCCGGAAGTAGAGAATCAGTGTTTACAAGTTGAACGCATAGGTTGAACGTGAAAACTAACTCAAACGCCGTTTACAAAAAAAGGAATTAAAAGGTAAAACAACGATGTCGGACGATTTTGATTCTGTACTTCCGGCTACGTCGCCCGTGACCTTTTGAACGTAATTACGTATTACGTGACGTTACAAACGCGCCTCACAGAATAGAGCAAGGCTAGCATTTGTCATATTTATGCGTATGCTTTTATCCACAGTGACTTTCATTGCACTTTTACATTCCTGCTTTGAATCAAACTCATGATCTAAGCATTGCACTAGGTGGCTGTTACACAAGTGCCAACGCTCTACTGTTTGAGCTACAGCATTAGACCTTTGTATGTGCCAATTACCACCTTCTGCTTGAGACAATCAAATGCAGTTTTTGGAAAACTATCTTAAATAATTATAAATAATCTGTATTCATATGTATTAATCATGTTGATAACAACAATGTTGATATTTGTAAATAAAAAAAAAACATTACATATTAATCATGTCAATTTCCTGCACCTGTAATAGACGTCCAAATGAGGTCCAAAAAAATTACCCAGTTCAACGGTCAAATGTTGAACGTCAACATGACGTCCAAATTGGGTCATGGTTGGACGTCCAAATAGTGGACCTAGTTTGGACGTCAAATAGATGTCCAGAATTGGTCATGGACCAACGGACCCAATATAGACATGAACTGCACGTCTATCCGACGTCCAGTGTTTAGTGGGAAGCCCTTTCTGTAAGGCCTTAATTGACTAAAACTAGACTTTTTTCAGTTAAAAGACTACCCTCACAAAAAAATTAATTTATTTAGCTGTGCTTTTAGTATACTTCTTTTAAACTCAAATTAATAAAGTATACTTTTCTAATTAAACTTCACCAGGTTTGAATGATCAGGCACTGAAGGCTACATTGCAGGAAATGCTGACGTCAAACACACTAACATTTGCATGAGAAGAAACCTTGTTAAAACAGTTTCACACATCTTTATTCTCTCACAGCACAGAACACTGAAGAACTGAGACTCGTTGAGACTATATCAACATCTAAACAGGTAAAATGACACCATTTCATAAAAAAAATAAAAAGCGTTTCAATATACTCAGATGTTTTATGATATTTGCTGTAAATGTGTATGGTTTGTAAATATTGCACATCATTTTTATGTTTAGTAGCCAAATACCATTGAGCTGAAAAACTATTTCTGCTATAACTTTTAAACCGAATCGACTAGAGACCAAATCTTAAAACTTATCTGATTGTTGACAAAAGTCATTATCAAATTAAAGTTAAAATGATAAAATTAGCTAATTATAGTTACAGTGAATTGAGACACTTGACACTTAACAAACTGATGGCATCAAATAAATAAATGTACAGTATTTGTACAAACCATGGTCAAAAACATATCAATGTAATATAATATTATATATGGACACTTTAAACTGATTAAACCGATGAACAAAGTTTGTCGAAACTTCAACAAAGCTGGTTCAGATTATCACCGTTTGCTTGTAACATGTTATTGAGTTTGGTTCATCTCCACGAAGCATTGAGAAAATAGCATTTACATTTTTTAGTAAAGGTGCTGCATATCAATACATTGTCGAAATAGTTCATTAGCTTGCGTTCATTATCGTTTTCTGAATCTGTGTTTCTCTTCTGTGTCCAGGATGAGATCGGCGCTTCTCCTCGTGCTCTTTCTCACGCTCAGTGATGGATCGAGTAACGTCAGCGTCAGCGATGCTGAACCGGACGTGTTTTCGAACCCTTTTTCTAACCGGGTAGGCCTACAACCCTGCGAGATATCTCGCGATAACAACGGATACAACAGGTTTAGACACAGGCATGTGCTCTCGCGTAGTTTCGACACCAGACGGGCACAAGAGTGGGAAAATTACCTAATGAGAAAGAATCTGTGTGGCAGAGAACTTGTGCAATCCTTCCTCCCTAAAAGCGACAGCAATAGCGTTGTGAGAATCTGCAACGGACGAGGCAACAGAGACACGGGAAACCAGTGCATCAGTAGGAGAAAGTTCAAGGTGTACATTGTTCGAAGTGCTCTCAGAGATGGACACTGTGTAGTTCGGTCTCCAGTCGAGTCTGTGGAGCGTTATGTGACTGTGTCGTGTGAGGTCCTTCAAAACCAATGTTTGCCTGTTCACTACGTGAGACAAACCAGATTTAGACCATCCCCACCCGGCCGGACCTGCACACCTCGGACAGTTTAGCAGATGTTAAGGCACGTGCGCTTCAATGTACACTGTAAAAAAATATTGATGGTTTAACTTAAAAAAGTAAGTGACCTGGTTGCCTTAAAATTTTAAGTTGATTAAACTGGAAAAAGTGAGTTAATACAATGAAGGAGATTAATTTAACCATCAGAAACTCAAAATAATATGTTATCTCAACTAAATAAATTATTTAAGTTGATTTGACAAAAGAAAAAATGTTGTGATTACTACACTGTAAAAAATATTGTTGGTTTAACTTAAAAAAGTAAGTAACCTAGTTGCCTTAAAATTTTAAGTTGATTGAACTGGAAAAAGTGAGTTAATACAATGAAGTAGATTAATTTAATCATCAGAAACTCAAAATAATAAGTTATCTCAACTAAATAAATTATTATAAAGTTGATTTGACAAAAGAAAATAAGTTGTGATAACAAATCTTGAAAATATTTTTTACAGTGTATGTCGGATTTATTTTCTTATTTAGAAACTGCTAGTAAATGTCACAAATAATCACAAAGAAATGGCAATTAAATATGAAATTTGGATATTGAAAGAGTGAAATAGTATTTTCATGTAAAATGTAATTTGTTATCACAACATTTTTTTCTTTTGTCAAATCAACTTAAATAATTTATTAAGTTGAGATGACTTATTATTTTGAGTTTCTGATGACTTCATTGTATTAACTCAATTTTTCCAGTTCAATCAGCTTAAAATTTTAAGGCAACAAGGTTAATTACTTTTTTAAGTTAAAACAACAATATTTTTTACAGTGTCCATGATGTTTGCCAAAAGCAGCATAATCTGTAATAATCGAATGCAAACATTTACTTCTTTACTTCATCTAACAGTTTCAGTGAGACTTAGTTTACGACTGAAAATGTGGGAAATGCAAATATTATGTAATTGTTAATTGTGACAAACAATCTAGAAGAGCTGAATAAGGCTTGAAATGCTTTGGCGTTGCTAATATGCTTAATACATGTTTAAATGCTAAATGCATGTTTAGCATCTCATAAAGCTTTCTTTTTATAGTTCGGTATTATAAAACGAACTCGCTGAATGTATGGCTTGAAGGCAATGCAAGCCGCTGTTTTGAATAAAAGCATCTGGCATCTCAGTTCTTTTGTCAAATTATTGTGAAAACCTTTAATATGGTGTACAAATATGCCAAAGACTTTTAAATCAGGATCTGTTCTAACATTTGAATCATTCGCATTTTTAATGCAAGGACAGAATCTCAGAAGATGCAGAAACTGCTAGTAAATTGTGCTTGATGGCAAGAAACGCATTTGCAGGGCATAAAAATACAATAAAAACCTTTTTTCCAGCCAATAAATATCCAGAGACGCTCAGACTCAACGGGACTCTTTCATTTATACCAGCTCAAGAAACACTAAGCTGAATATAAATACAGAACAAATGTAAATCACACTGTTTAGATATCAGAATATGTTATGTTTAATTATATAGAGTTTAGACTTCACTCTCAGAAAAAAGGTACAAAAGCTGTCACTGGGGCTGTACCTTTTCAAAAGGTACACTTTTGTACACAAAGGCTGCGTATTGGTACCTTAGTGGTACATATTAGCACCTAAAATTACATATTAGAATCTAAAATGTACATATTAACACCTAAAATGTACATGTTAGAACCTAAAATGTACATATTAGCACCTAAAATGTACATATAAGGACCTAAAATGTACATATTAAGACCTAAAATGGACATATTAGCTCCTGAAATGTACATATTAACACTTAAAATGTACTTATTAGCACCTAAAATGTACATATTACGACCTAAAATGGACATTAGCTCCCGAAATGTACATATTAACACTTAAATGTACTTATTAGCACCTAAAATGTACATATTAGCACCTAAAACGTACATATTAGCACCTAAAATGTACATGTAAGGACCTAAAATGTACATATTACGACCTACAATGGACATATTAGCTCCCGAAATGTACATATTAACACTTAAAATGTACATATTAGCACCTAAAATGTACATATTACGACCTAAAATGGACATATTAGCTCCCGAAATGTACATATTAACACTTAAAATGTACTTATTAGCACCTAAAATGTACATATTACGACCTAAAATGGACATATTAGCACCTAAAATGTACATATTAACACTTAAAATGTACATATTAAGACCTAAAACAGACATATTAGCTCCCGAAATGTACATATTAACACTTAAAATGTACTTATTAGCACCTAAAATGTACATATTACGACCTAAAATGGACATATTAGCACCTAAAATGTACATATTAACACTTAAAATGTACTTATTAGCACCTAAATTGTACATATTAACACCTAAAATGGACAAAAGTTTACCTTTCAAAAAGCTTTTGTACCTTTTTTTTTTCTGAGAGTGTTTCATTAAGTTGATTACCTTCAGAACTATTTCAGTTCTCTGTGCAAAACTAAGCGTTTTTAAAGACTATCCCTGTCAGTGATCTATAATATGCATACAATGCTTAAGATGATTCCCTCGGATGATTTTGAACAGATTACCTAACAAAAATGTGTCTTTGCAAAAAAAAAAAAAAAAGGGGTGTATTTTTACACCTCCCTTTTTTCAGCCCAATAAATACGAGTTGAGTGACGCTCTCAGACCTTCGGCTCAGACTCGTCGAGACTCTCTCGTTTGCACAAGCTCAAGAACGCCACAAAGGTAAATCCTCTTCAATATTTACAGAACAGACACTGAATGATCCGCTTTCATTAATCATATTATCTTAATCTCTCCTCTTAACTTCTTCACATTACGTAAATCTTTAATCAAAGCTAGTTTAGTAATATACAACATGTATCTTTCATTTGACTCAATCAGAATAGAGGTTTGAATAATGTTTCACTACACTGTAAAAAAATATTGATGGTTTAACTTAAAAACAAGTAAGTAACCTGGTTGCCTTAAAATTTTAAGTTGAATTTAACTGGAAAAAGTGAGTTAATACAACGAAGGTGATTAATTTAATCATCAGAAACTCAAAATAATAAGTTATCTGAACTAAATAAATGATTTAAGTTGATTTGACAAAAGAAAAAAAAATATTTTTTTTACAGTGTACTGTTCAAAATGTATGAATTTTCTTTTAAAAGTCCATCAATGATGCATTAAATTGATCAAAAATGACAGTAAATACTGTAAATGAATAAATGCTGTTGTAAATTTTCTACAAAACGTCTCGCCTACGTTGAACGTGAGCGACTGATGGGGAACTATTAACAAGTGCAACTGTTTTCAACACTAATGATAATCTCATAAATGTTTCTTGAGCATCAGATCCTCATATTAGAGTGATTTCTGTAGGATCATGTGGCACTGAAGACTGGACTAATGATGAAGAAAATACAGCTTTGATCACAGGAATAAATTACAATTAAATATATATTCACATAGAAAACAGCTGTTTTAAATTCTAATATTGTTTTCACTTTTTTTACTGTATGTTTGATCATTTAAATGCAGACTTGGCTTATTTTAAGAAGCACTTTCTGACCTCAAACGTTCTGACACTGGTGTCCGTTATATTGCAGTAAATGCTGATGTCAAAAACAAGAGAAGAAAAACTGTGAAAACGGTTTGACAGCACAAAATACCCAGCGAGGGAAGAGAGACTCGCTCAACAGTCGAGGGTTGCTGAACCGTAAACTATGGGAATGTTCAATTCAGAAAGTTTAATAAATCTGAAGTAGGACATAAATTCTATTGAAAATGTACTTTTTACAGTTTTAATCGGATATTTAACTTGAGGAAAAAATCTACTCTGTTTTTCTGAATTAACAAGTTAATTATCTCAGAATTATGAGATACATTTTTCTTGAAAAACATTTTTTAATGAACTATTGAGTCATTCATAATTCTGAGATAATTAAGTGATTAATTGAGAAAAACAGAACAAAAACTTTTATACATGAAAAATTATCTCATAATTCTGAGATAATAAACTCGTTAATTCAGAAAAAAACAGAGTAGATTATTTTTCCTCAAGTCAATGTAATACACATCCGTATGATCTGGTAAAGAAAAAAAAATATTTTAATATTACTTTGAAACTTGAACAAGTCTGTCTAATCTTCAACTAAACTGCCTCAGATTATACTTTAAAAAGTTATTCATTTATTTTGCAATGCAAAAATGAATTGCGATTAATCGCATTCCAAAATAAAAGTCTGTGTTTACATAATATATTTGTGTGTGCTGTATATAATTATTTTGTATATATAAATACCTATGCAAGCACGTATATACTTAAGAATTATTTGTGCTTAAATTCTGTATATATATATAAATACAAAATCTATATTATATAAATATAAATATTTTATATATGAATAACACATTTTCTTAACCCTTATGCTGCATTAGGGACATTTTTGGTCTTTTGCAGTTTAATTTCTTTGACCATTTTGGCTGTTTTAATGCAAATGGTATGAAATTTGGCAAAATTGTGACTTTTTGGATACATGTAAAAAATGTGATCCCATTTTGCAAAATATGTATAACACACACTGTGTAGATCAAATAGTAACACTCAGCACCATAAAGACCAAAAATGGCCCATTGAAACCCATTAAAACGTTGTTTAAATCTGAGGCTGTCAGTAATACATGAAACATGATTTTTG
This sequence comes from Pimephales promelas, assembly GCF_988280905.1. NCBI lineage: Eukaryota > Metazoa > Chordata > Actinopteri > Cypriniformes > Leuciscidae > Pimephales > Pimephales promelas. The sequence goes on along the minus strand of NC_142769.1, from coordinate 51,575,590 downwards.
CACAAACATCCTTTCATTTTGAAGCAAAAGCATTATATTTGCATTATATAGTGTATTCCACCAGATGACGTCACTACATATTTATTCCCTATGGGTGGAAATGCACCTTATTTTAGGCAATAGGCAATGTTTAATAGGTGGCCATTTTTGGTCTCTAACGCGCTAAGTGGGATTTTTTGCAAAGTGGGACTGTGATAATCCAAATCTAAAGTTTTCTCTTTGCATTTAGTTTATTGAAAATAATTGAATTTTTGTGTTTTTTCCTCTTATACAAATCGATGGTTTCGCAAACAAAACTGGTAATTAAAGGGTTAAAATCCTGAAATTGAATACATTTTTGGTAGTTATGATGAGGACTGATGCTGGTTAAAAGATTTAACTTGGTAAAAGTGGAAAATAATAATAATATATAATATTTTAGGCAATGTTTAATATGTGGCCATTTTTGGTCCTTAATGCACTCAACGGTGTTAAAAATCTAATGCAGCACAAGGGTTAAATATATACATGCATGTGTGTGTATTTATATATACAAATTAATTATATACAGCACACACAAATATATTACAGTATGTAAACACAGACTTTTATTTTGGATGCGATTAATCGCAATTAATTTTTGCACAACCCTATTATTCAGCTATAAATAATGTTGAATATCACCATAGTCTGTGAAGAAATCATTCCTAAACACACAAAGCAAGTGCTGTTGGTGTGTTTGGCCACATAATTGCTGGTTACACCTTTATTATATTGTAGAAAAGCCTGTGTTTGTTCTCTTACTAACATGTGTGTGTTTTCAGGATGCGATCCGTGTTCCTCCTCGTGTTCCTCGTGACTCCGGTGTTCAGTGAAGGATTGACTAACGTCACCTCCGTCGCCGAGATGTTTTCTAGCTGGCCATATCCCTGTCAGGGAGCCTCCAATCTAAACGCTTTTCATGTGTTTTACAACCAACACATCCTCCAATATAATTTCGACACGTCGCAGACGCACATCTGGGCCGATTACCTGAAGAAAAGGAGTCTTTGTGGCGTAAATCCTCACCAGGCTTTTGTGCACAAGAACGACGGTGACGCCATTGTGGGAATCTGTCACGGAGGAGGCGTCAGAAACTCCCGAAACCTGTGCGTCAGCGCGAGGAAGTTCAGGGTGTTCATCGTTCAGAGCGTGTGGAGAAACGGACGGTGTGTAGTTCAACTCCAAACCGAGATCGCTCACGTGATCGTCGCGTGCACTAATGCCGTGTTTTCTGCCCAACCTCCAATCCCAGTCATCCACTGCATCCCCGTTCACTTCGCAGGGATCGTTAACACGACTCCGTCACTTCACGGTCCGCGCTGCAAACGTTAGTTACCTCATATCTAGAGGAAGAGCTTCATCATCCGTCTGTCGTCACGCTCCTTTAAGACGTTATCTTTTTAATTGTTTGATTTACAGCATTTACATATTTTTTAATATTGTTACCGTTTCATTCTGCTTACTTAAACCAGTCATACCTTCAACAGAAGGCAGTTCGTAACGCTTGTGGTGTACCCCAGGGTTCTGTACTTGGACCTCTCCTCTTTCTCATTTACATCCTCCCTATTGCCACGGTCTTAAAGGGTTAGTTCACCCAAAAATGAAAATTCTGTCAGTATTTACTCACCCTCGTGTTGTTCCAACCCTGTAAGACCTTCGTTCATCTTCGCAACACAAATTAAGATATTTAAGATATTAAGATCGCTCCTGCATACTAGTCCATAGGCTTCTTGAGGGAATGACTCTTGCTGGCATCGAAAAGTCATTAAAGACATCGTTAAAATAGTCCAAGTGACTACAGTGGCTCAATTTTAAGTTTATCAAACGACGAGAAAAAACAACAACAAAAATAACGACTTTATTTCAACTATTCGTTTATTTCTCTGTCTCTGCGCGTGTCAGGTTACTAGTTTAATAGCGTAAGCTTCTGTTATTGTACGTCACACGCATCACACACACATGACCAGCGTCGGCCAACAGTAGGGTTGGGTATCGAGAATCGAGTATCGATTGGCATCGGGACTAACTTTGTTTTTCCCGGAATCGTTCAAAAGTTAAAATTTCGATTCCTAGTTTCGATATTCACAGTCCGCCGAGCGGAAGAAGAAACCGCTGAACAACACCAACGAAGAAGCGTCTACCGGAAGTGTTGGCATAACCGCGCGAGTCGAACATGAGTAGCTTACGTCGGCGATCCAAAGTGTGGCTTCACTTTTCTAAAAATAAAAAAATCTCGGCAAAATGCAAAATTTGTGGAGTATTTGTGACAGAAGGAGTATTTCCTTCAGAAAGGCCGTTGGTTAGCAAGGTTAGCTAAACTTTTTTGACCCCGCCTCTTAAAAGAATCGGAATCGAGAATCGTCAGGAACCGGAATCGAAACAAAGAATCGGAATCGGAATCAGAATCGTTCGAATTCAAACGATACCCAACCCTAGCCAATAGTGAGCCTACGTGTGACGTAGCTTTACGCAATCACACTGCGTTAACTGACTACAGGCCCGTGGAGAAGGAAGTGAATAGTTGAAATGAAGTCGTTATTTTTGTTGTTGTTTTTTTCTCGTTGTTTGATAAAGTTAAGATTGAGCCCCTGTAGTCACTTGGACTATTTTAACGATGTCTTTAATGACTTTTCGATGCCAGCAGGAGTCATTCCCTCAAGAAGCCTATGGACTAGTATGCAGGAGCGATCTTAATATCTTAAATATCTTAATTTGTGTTCCTTACGGCGTTGGAACAACATGAGGGTGAGTAAATACTGACAGAATTTTCATTTTTGGGTGAACTAACCCTTTAACGTCCACTGTTATGCAGATGATATCCAACTCTACTTTACCATTCCCTCTCCCTCTGATCCACCAGCATGCCTCTCTGACTTAAAGTTATGGACAACTTCTTCGTGACTGTGCTTCTCTTCCCTTCTTTAAAACCTTTCTGTTTAATGAGCATTTCTCCACAACAAACTCATAGCTTCACATGTTGTGTTGTTTTGGTTGTTTACTGTTGTGTTTCATTGTCCCTGGGATTGTGAAAGGTGCTATATAAAATAAACACATTAATATCATTATGGTCTGTAATGATCACAGTAACTGTATTATATAATATATAATAATAATCACAGTTACTGTATTATATTTTACACTTAGCTTAAAATATTTCATATTTTTTACCAGAAAATATTAAAAATGTTACATGATTGAAGTCTCTTTATGCTCACCAAGGCTGTTTTTATTTGATCAAAAATACAGTAAATACTGTAAAATTGTGAAATATTATTGCAATTTAAAAGAGCTGTTTTCTATGTGAATATATCAGTAAAGTGTAATTTATACCTGTGATCAAAGCTGAATTTTTCAGTCTTCAGCGTCACACGATCCTTCAGAAATCATTAAAATAAAACGGTAACTTTTGGTGTTAAAACTCGTTTTGTCGCTTTATATATTATTAGGAAACTGATACATTTCCAATCAAAAGTTTTAAAGTAAGATTTAAAAGGAAAAAAAAAAAACATAGATTAATACTTTTATTCACCAAGGATCAAAAATGGGATTTATAATGATTCAAAAGATTTCTATTTCATAAATGTTGTTCCTTACTTCACATAATTACTGTATTTTGTTCAAATAAAGACAGCCTTGATGAGAATAATAAAGTTTTAAAAGAAACGCAAAGGGAACATCATATTTATGGGTCTGTGGCAGCAAAATGTACCAAACTAAAATCACCCTGATTAGAAATGTCCAATTGGTGAATCTGTTGATATCAGTGAATCAGTTTGTTTTATAACTGTGTTCAATCAGGATGATTTCCAAGTGTGATTAAGACAACACAACTATTTTTAAGCTCTTTTATGTTCTGTGGAAATGGTGTTTTTTTATTAATTTTAAATCAAAGTTGTGTTATTTGTTTTAAAAATAAAAAGTTTCTGGCTTGATTGTTTGCATTTTAAAAACAAAGTTCAATTCTTGCCAAATATAAAGGCTCTTTCACAGCGAAAGTGAAGTGAATAATCCTCAGGCTGAAGGAAATGCCCATTTACTCCGGTACAGTAGAGGGCGCCGCTCAAACAAACCTTTACACCACAATGATGTATTAAAAACAGAAAAGTGTTTTAAACTTGTTTTTGCGTACAGACCACAACGTTGTCAAAATGATCCCAGCTCAACGGATAGCGATAAAAACGCTGCATTTTTCATGCCAGGCCAGTAGGTGGCGATATCACTTTGTAGAGAAAGGTACTGATACACACAAGCACCATTTTCACAAATTACACAGAATCGGTTCAAAAAAAAACTTGTACTATGAATCCAGTTTTCAAAAGATTGCGCTTTCATGCCAAAAATGCATAAAAAGTTAAAACCGTGTGAATAAATATAGCAATAGCAATAAAACAAACTAAAGAAAAGAAACACAAATATGAGCTAAAGTCATTTTTTTCTAGTATGGTTGAATTGGTCAATAAAATGAGTTTATATTAGTCAAATTAAATGCATTTGCTTAATATTGTAAGTTTGCATTTCATCGTTTTAAGGGTTTGGTGAGAGTGAGATGAGTATTTGCATGCTGACATTAAGTCTAGAACAATTCGTTTTTGAACATTTTTTCTCGAACATGACCAACGCAACCTCTGATCTCTATCAACATGAGGACAGGAGCTGTCAGTCAAGAAGTATGAAAACAAAGTAATTCGCATTACTTGTGAAAAAGTAGCTAAATTTAAAAGTAATCCGTTACTTTACTGATTACTTGAAAAAAGTAATCTGATGACATAACTGGCAATACTTATGATGCGTGAGTCAGTGTGTGTGTGTGAGAGAGACTTACTGTCCATTCCCGCATCATGTATGGTCAGTATGGCGGGTCTGCGAGCGTTCCCGGCGCCGTGAACCGTCACATGAAGCACTCCGTGAGGCGTCTCCACACTGTGCTCCTACACACATACACAAACGCTTGAGGAAACAACACTTGTGTGCATTTATAATTTAAGATTATTAATAATGGGTCGCTGGCATGACATGTCAAGCAGTGTGACATGCTAAACTACACATTAACCTCATTTTAACAACATTCTGCATGCAAATTCACACTAAAGAAAGATAACAACTGGTGAAAACACTCATCCGTCCCTCACACTTTGTAACACACCTTTCCCTCGCGGGTCAAAATGACCCGAAGCCCTCAAATTATACTTTTTTTTTTATTTATTTGATTTTTTTTTGTCCAAAAAGCTGTTTTTTATTTCATTTTGATAATATTTTCGGTATTTTTGATGACATTTTCCTTTATTTTCTATTTTATTTATGTTTAAAATACTAGATTTGATCAATAAATATGAAATAAATAGTCATTCCACAGATATTTTCAACTAGGCTATAATTGCATGCTTAAACCCTTTTAAAATCAGCTCTAAATATCTTACATTGGGGGTCTCTGTCGACCTCCTGTGGAGAAAAACTAATATAACATCATATTTCATAACTCTAAATGGCCTTATATCTCTATATGGAGCAGATGAGCTGTTCCTCTGGGTCCTAAAGTCAGTTAGGCTTCGATATACATTCAGATACACATGTAGACATTATTAAATAACTTTTTTTGTAAAGTTTTAGCATTTTTAGTTTGAATTTTGAGCATTTTTAGGGTTTTCTATGTGACTGAAGCAAACCTCACACTAATCTCATTGCGGGATAATTTTTTTAAATTTCAACCACAAAACTCCCCGAATCCATTTGTGTGTGTGTGATGAACTCTCAATGATTGAATGCTCAGTTTTTCTAAATGACCCGAGGGAAGGACGAGGGTTTTAACACACCAGTGATCAGTCAACCACACACACACACACACATTGAGTGTGTCACGAATGTTTTAACACACCTGGTCTTGATCCAGCAGCATTCGGGCCGCGATCTCCACGTCCTACACACACAAACCACAGCGGATATCAGTTCACATAATCACTGTGTACACACACACCGCTTATAACTGAATATAACCATTTAGTGCATTAATGATGAACTGGAGAGATGTTGTGTGTAACTAACACTCATCCATATAAAAATCAATATCCATTAACCCAGTGAATCTACAGGGGCTTAGCTGACAAACACACACACATATTTAACATATTATCAGGGATATTGCACATTTGGTTTTTAAAAGAGCTTTAAATAAATATATGTTTTATAAAACTGTGAAAATAAATAAAAAATAGGATAGAAATGTATTTAAAATGTATTAAAACAATTAAGAATTACAGAAAAGAATGAATAAATAAAATGACGCAGAAGTGTTGCGTTTAACAGACTTGCATCAGTTATTTTTTTTTTTATACATTTATTTATCAACTTTTTCAAAGCATTAACATAAAGCAGATACAATCAAAGTTAAAGCTTTTCACCCACAATAACCCATTCCACCAAAATAAATAACAATATATTACATACAAGTCAAGGCAACAATATCAATAACAATAATAATAATCCCCCCCAAAAAAATAAAAAATAAATAAAAATAAATAAATAAATAAATAAATCAGTTATTCATAATCACGATCCACTGCATTACGACACATCTGATGATGAAGTTCTTCAAACGTGCAGCAGGTGGCAGAAGAGTGTGCGTGTGTGTGTGTTACCTTGACAGCGTCGGATTGACCCGGCAGTAAAGGCTTCTCCTCTGTGATGGCGATCTCCTGCATTTCAGTCGTCATGGTGATCGGATACACTGTCCTGAAACACGAAACAGAGGAAAATCACAATCACTGCGGCAAAAACAGCCACGTCACAATACTGTGAACACACACACACACACACGTGCGTCTGTATTCCAGCGGGACAATCACGACTCAGCTGGGTTTTACTCATCTTAATTAGAAATTACTGCAAGAACGAATTAACATAGAGAGAGAGAGAGAGAGAGAGAGAGAGAGAGAGAGAGAGAGAGAGAGAGAGAGAGAGAGAGAGAGAGAGAGATTCTGACACAATATTCTTGCTTGTCACACAATTTGTGAAACCTGACGCCTTAAACACCAGTAACACACACCAAATCTGCTCTCTATGAAGCACACACAGGAATAATCTTGATTTCCTTTTTCAAACACACATGTCAAAACGGCCAGAAATTCATCAGAGCCTCACACACACTCCTCACACACACTGCTTTACCAAACACCAATCAATCGTGGGTTTAGAATAGGCCTAAACAGGTCAAAGGTCGAGTTCTAGATGTTTTTTTTATTATTATTATTGAATCTTATATCAAACATATAACAAGGCACATCAAAACCATCTTTAGACAATCTTACAACATGAATTGAACATGGAGTGCAACAATGTAAAGGAAAAAAAATAGCAATAATAAAAAATAACTAAATAATAATAAAATAAATAAATAAAGAAGAAACCAAGAGACTAGGAAATAATTTGCATAAGTATTTATGACAAATTAGGGCTTTTTTGTTTTACAGCATTTCAGGGAGAATTATATCATTTAGAAAGGCATTAAAAACAGGGGATGTTTTAAGAAATCGACATTAATGTATGAAATATTTGGCCATTAAAATCAGATTATTTACTCCAAACTCAGTTTTTCTGTTCTCCATTTGAAGTCCAGATTTAATGTGTTCATATGTTAAATTTGGAATATTTTGTGTATCATACGTGATCCAAGTATCCCAGAAGGTCTGGGTTACACTACAAGAGAAGAAAAGATGTTCTGCGGTTTCGATGTCAGAATTACAGAAAGTACAAACATTCACATCCATATTTAATCTTTGATGCAAGAAGTTGTTACATGGATGTCGAGTTCTAGATGTTTCGCACTGTGTAATACTGTATTCATAACTACAAACACTTACAGTAAAAACATAAATACGTTGGTTTCAATCTTGCTTTCGTGTTTACTGTGAGTTTTTCAGCATCTCTGCGAGTTTGTACAGAAATGCCATGAAAGAAGAGCTTTAGGCTCTGGATAACTGTGTGTGTGTGTGTGTGTGTGTGTATGATATATCAGAAAATATAATATAATGTCATAGGTGTTTGTACGTAAGATAAGATGAATGTTCGCTTTTGAGATGTGTGTGATGTTTTGATGCAGTGCTTCATTTTAGAAGAGATGTGAGGCATTCTGGGCAATTCTTGGATTTGTGTGTAAAGTTTTGAAGAAATAAAGAGATAATGTTTTGAAAATGTGTGAAAGTAGTTGAAATAAACGTGTGTTGCTGGGAAAAGAACAGGTTCCGTTTTTAAGTCAAAATGGAATTGTGGAATGTTGCTAAAGTTCCGTCGACATCTTTAGAATGCGCAGCCGACGAATATACAGACAAGCGGAACAAATTAATAATAAACATAAAAAAAACTGTTTCATTTTACAAACTAGGTGCCAATAATACAAACAGAAATGTGCAACAAATAATTCCAGACAACAACAACAGTGTAATTTAATAACCCAATGACTGATGATTCTCAGTTTGATTCTGAACTGCTTTGAATCAATTAAATGACTCACTGAATCAACTGGAGCGGTTCTTCAACGAACCACGTGAACTCACTAAGGACGTTCGGCTGTTGTGGTTCTCTAATATTTAATGTAATATCTTGAAACGTTCTGAAGCAGAACTCACTCGGAAGCAGGAAGAGAACATCTGATCGACCTTGAAGAAACGTGTTTATATGCCATGATGATTATAGACAAGAATGAAGGTGAACGAATTAAGAGTTAAAATGAGCAAAATCACAGTAATATAAGAGAAAACAAATCAAAACACACACTTCTTGTTTTGAAGAGCTTTAGCTGACACTGCGCGCCTCGAACTAACTCTGGTTTGAATCAGAATCGTAGTTGAACCAATCCAGTGATGATGTCAGAACATCAGCCATGAAGCTTTTAGAGATGATTTATAGATTAATATGAACTCGTTCACAGCGAGAGCTTCAGGCGATACGACTCATTCAGCATCAACAATACAACTGTGTCCAACTATTCTGTGTGTGTGTGTGTGTGTCACACACAGATTCATCATCCACAAGCTAAAAATAACCCCGTGGATCGACGGCCAGCGAACTTTCACAAACACACACACACTGCAGATTCACCGACTCCAGCGAGAACTAAAGAAACATCAACATGTTATATAACCCCTGACAACTACTTCTATTGTGACTCAAATTACTTCTAAAAAGAATGCAAATAAAACAAAAAACCCAAACACTGGAACGACTGCCAATGGGAAAGGGAGTGTGTTTAATTGTACTGAGTGTACTTTAAATTAAAATACTTGAAAATATATTAATGAAATAAAGTATCACTTCATATTCTAACGATTCTGTAAGACGTCAATAGAGTTCATGCTGTGTTTCCAGACAGAGTTATTGACCATGTGCTGTTATTGATTATAGAGTTATAGAGTTTCCAGACAGCATTATTGACCATGTGCCGTTATTGATTATAGAGTTATAGAGTTTCCAGACAGTGTTATAGATCATTTGCCGTTATTAATTATAGAGTTATAGAGTTTCCAGGACAGTGTTATTGATCATTTGCCGTTATTAATTATAGAGTTATAGAGTTTCCAGAAAGCATTATTGATCATGTGCTGTTATTGATTATAGAGTTATTCAGTTTCCAGACAGCATTATTGATCATGTGCTGTTATTGATTATAGAGTTATTCAGTTTCCAGACAGCATTATTGATCATGTGCTGTTATTGATTATAGAGTTATTCAGTTTCCAGACAGCATTATTGATCATGTGCTGTTATTGATTATAGAGTTATTCAGTTTCCAGACAGCATTATTGATCATGAGCCGTTATTGATTATAGAGTTATAGAGTTTCCAGACAGCGTTATTGACCATGTGCCGATATTGATTATAGAGTTATAGAGTTTCCAGGACAGTGTTATTGATCATGTGCCGATATTGATTATAGAGTTATAGAGTTTCCAGGACAGTGTTATTGATCATGTGCCGATATTGATTATAGAGTTATAGAGTTTCCAGGACAGTGATATTGATCATGTGCCGTTATTGATTATAGAGTTATAGAGTTTCCAGGACAGTGTTATTGATCATGTGCCGATATTGATTATAGAGTTATAGAGTTTCCAGACAGCGTTATTGACCATGTGCCGATATTGATTATAGAGTTATAGAGTTTCCAGGACAGTGTTATTGATCATGTGCCGATATTGATTATAGAGTTATAGAGTTTCCAGGACAGTGTTATTGATCATGTGCCGATATTGATTATAGAGTTATAGAGTTTCCAGGACAGTGTTATTGATCATGTGCCGTTATTGATTATAGAGTTATAGAGTTTCCAGGACAGTGTTATTGATCATGTGCCGATATTGATTATAGAGTTATAGAGTTTCCAGGACAGTGTTATTGATCATGTGCCGATATTGATTATAGAGTTATAGAGTTTCCAGGACAGTGTTATTGATCATGTGCCGATATTGATTATAGAGTTATAGAGTTTCCAGGACAGTGTTATTGATCATGTGCCGATATTGATTATAGAGTTATAGAGTTTCCAGGACAGTGTTATTGATCATGTGCCGTTATTGATTATAGAGTTATAGAGTTTCCAGGACAGTGTTATTGATCATGTGCCGATATTGATTATAGAGTTATAGAGTTTCCAGGACAGTGTTATTGATCATGTGCCGTTATTGATTATAGAGTTATAGAGTTTCCAGGACAGTGTTATTGATCATGTGCCGATATTGATTATAGAGTTATAGAGTTTCCAGGACAGTGTTATTGATCATGTGCCGTTATTGATTATAGAGTTATAGAGTTTCCAGGACAGTGTTATTGATCATGTGCCGATATTGATTATAGAGTTATAGAGTTTCCAGGACAGTGTTATTGATCATGAGCCGTTATTGATTATAGAGTTAAAGAGTTTCCAGACAGCGTTATTGACCATGTGCCGATATTGATTATAGAGTTATAGAGTTTCCAGGACAGTGTTATTGATCATGTGCCGATATTGATTATAGAGTTATAGAGTTTCCAGGACAGTGTTATTGATCATGTGCCGTTATTGATTATAGAGTTATAGAGTTTCCAGGACAGTGTTATTGATCATGTGCCGATATTGATTATAGAGTTATAGAGTTTCCAGGACAGTGTTATTGATCATGTGCCGATATTGATTATAGAGTTATAGAGTTTCCAGGACAGTGTTATTGATCATGTGCCGATATTGATTATAGAGTTATAGAGTTTCCAGGACAGTGTTATTGATCATGTGCCGATATTGATTATAGAGTTATAGAGTTTCCAGACAGCATTATTGATCATGTGCCGATATTGATTATAGAGTTATAGAGTTTCCAGACAGCTTTATTGATCATGTGCCGTTATTGATTATAGAGTTATAGAGTTTCCAGGACAGTGTTATTGATCATGTGCCGATATTGATTATAGAGTTATAGAGTTTCCAGGACAGTGTTATTGATCATGTGCCGATATTGATTATAGAGTTATAGAGTTTCAAGGACAGTGTTATTGATCATGTGCCGTTATTGATTATAGAGTTATAGAGTTTCCAGGACAGTGTTATTGACCATGTGCTGTTATTGATTATAGAGTTATAGAGTTTCCAGGACAGTGTTATTGATCATGTGCCGATATTGATTATAGAGTTATAGAGTTTCCAGGACAGTGTTATTGATCATGTGCCGATATTGATTATAGAGTTATAGAGTTTCCAGGACAGTGTTATTGATCATGTGCCGATATTGATTATAGAGTTATAGAGTTTCCAGACAGCTTTATTGATCATGTGCCGTTATTGATTATAGAGTTATAGAGTTTCCAGGACAGTGTTATTGACTATGTGCCGTTATTGATTATAGAGTTATACAGTTTCCAGGACAGTGTTATTGATCATGTGCCGATATTGATTATAGAGTTATAGAGTTTCCAGGACAGTGTTATTGATCATGTGCCGATATTGATTATAGAGTTATAGAGTTTCAAGGACAGTGTTATTGATCATGTGCCGTTATTGATTATAGAGTTATAGAGTTTCCAGGACAGTGTTATTGACCATGTGCTGTTATTGATTATAGAGTTATAGAGTTTCCAGGACAGTGTTATTGATCATGTGCCGATATTGATTATAGAGTTATAGAGTTTCCAGGACAGTGTTATTGATCATGTGCCGATATTGATTATAGAGTTATAGAGTTTCCAGACAGCATTATTGATCATGTGCCGTTATTGATTATAGAGTTATACAGTTTCCAGACAGCGTTATTGACCATGTGCCGTTATTGATTATAGAGTTATAGAGTTTCCAGACAGCGTTATTGATCATGTGCCGTTATTGATTATAGAGTTATACAGTTTCCAGACAGCGTTATTGACCATGTGCCGTTATTGATTATAGAGTTATAGAGTTTCCAGACATCATTATTGATCGTGTGCTGTTATTGATTATAGAGTTATAGAGCTTCCAGACAGCATTATAGATCATGTGCCGTTATTGATTATAGAGTTATTGAGTTTTCACACAGCATTATTGATCATGTGCCGTTATTGATTATAGTTATAGAGTTTCCAGACAGCATTATTGATCAATATTTCTTAAAAGTATTTCCTATTTTTCTCTCGAGTTTTTGTGTTTAAATATGACGTAAACATGTCCTCTTATGTCATGCAATAAAATGAAAATGAATTACTTAAAAATCATGCAATGTGATTTTCTGGATTTTTGTTTTGTTTTACACTCGTCACTCAGTTGAAGAGTCTATGATAAACAAGACAGACGTCTGCATGCTTTGTAATAGGAAAACTTGTGAAATTGGCAGAGTATCAAAAACTTGTTCTCCCCATATAAATACACACAATACACTGTGCATCCCTGATTGAGCCAGAGGAACATCTCTTGACGAGAACGGCATGAAACGCATGGAGAGAGAGAGAGATGAGTGAAAGTTAAAGCAGGACACGAGTCCATCGACAGACTCTAATGGACGGATCGATAGCGGCCGTCTCTTCTCTGGGACCAATATGTGCTAATATCCTCTGAATATGCAAAAATATTCACTGTAAGACCCCATAGCAGCTCATTTGCATTTAAAGGGACAGGAACACCCCCAAAAAGTGACAATTTTAACATGCTATAAAAATATCTGTGAGGTATTTTGAGTTAAAACTTCACACACACACACACACTGGGGACATCAGAAATGTATTTCACCTCTTGTGAGAAAGGCATTAAACCAGCCCTTTAAGACAAGCATTTCTCTACCCAAACCGCTGGACAGTGTGAAGCAATCGACTCGGCCCAAAGCTGTGGGAAAGTTGTGCAACATCAGAGTTTGACAAAGATGTCTCTGTCCCGAAGCCCTGTGAGTCCCGGATGACGTGATTAAGCTTGATGAAACCATATTAAACTGCACACACATCTGTAACAGCATCGACTAGGAAATCTGCACAACACGTTCAGCCAAAACAAGCAGAAATACTTTATATATTACACATGTGTGGATATATGCCGTCAATATCAACTGCAAATCAACGGTAAAAAGACATTAGCCGACAGATTATTAAAATACAGCAGTGAAATTACTGTTCATAAGTAAATGAATACTTGTATTCAGAAAAGAGGCCTTAACTTGATCAAAAGTGAGAATAAAGTATAATGTTACAAAACATTATATTTAAAATAAATGGTGTTGTTTTGAACTTTCTATTCATCAAAGAATCCTGATGATAAAATGTATCATATCATAAAAATAAAAATGTATCACACTGTATGAATATGAGCTGTTTTCAACACTAATAATAATCATACATGTGATCATCAGATCCTCATATTAGAGTGATTTCCGGAGGATCATGTGACCCTGAAGACTGGAGTGATGATGCGATCACAGGAATAAATTACACTTAACTATATATGAAGAGTTCAGATGCAAAAGCCTCTAAATGCCATTTGAAATTTTCTTCTTTAATGATCATTTTTATCAAACTTGTATAATTAAGTTCAGTAATTTCACTTGAATGGCAATGATAATTACCTATTAATTGTTATTTAGGTGAAATTACTAAAGTTAAATATACAAGTTTGATAAAAATCATCATTAAAGAAGAAAATTTCAAATGGCATTTAGAGGCTTTTGCATCTGAACTCTTCATATATTACAAAACAGTTAATTTAAAATGTAATAATATTTCACAATTTCACTGTTTACTGTATTTTCGCTCTCAGAAACATTTACAAATCAAACATTTGAACTCAAAGTCATTAAACATCATCAATATAGCAGTGCTGGAGAAAAGTGCAAAACATCGTAGTGACACACTTACAGGAAAAAGGCAAAAAATGCAGGAGTTACACAACCTCTCTGGCCCGTTACTAAACTCTCTCTCTCTTCTCTCTCTCTATGTCTCTCTCTCATGGCCTGCTTAGTCTGAGACTTCAAAACAACTCCAGCAATTCACTGATAAACAACTGCGCTGGCAAGCTCTCTGTGTCCGTTCAGCTCATCCCTCCTTCTCTCATCCTTTTCTCCTGCGCATCCACAAATGCAGAAATGCCTGAGGAAACACTAAAGCACCAGAAATGCTCCAGTTTTAGCACGTTGGCACACACACACACACCTCTGATTTATCACATCACACACAACGCTTCCTCGCTGCCCACAGGAAGATGTTATTGCTCAACAACGGCTCTTTCTTTCTTTGCTCCGAAAGAGTAAAACATTCAGTGTTACACCGCAAAGTCTGTTCTTCATCACTATTGCTGGCTATATTATCTTATATACTTATTATTTTTGTCTTGTTTTCCAGTGCAAATAACATTCTTAAATCAAGATATATTTACTGGAGAAGCAAAATAAAATATTAAGTCTCGTTTTCTGAAAAATAAAGTTCGGTCAGAAAAATAATCGGTAACACTTTACAATACGGGTGCACTAATGTGCATTAATTCATCCTTAACTAATGCACAGATAATCATGAGTTAATGTATAACTAATGAAGAACTAAACCATTAATTGATGATTACTGCATCAGCAACTAATAAAGAGTCAATATGATTAATAGATTAATTAATACATGAATTGCTATTAATTCAATGTGTCATTGTGTATTAATTCCTTAATAACATATTTTATTAACTAATAGTGTAAATTAATGTGTTAATTATCACAATTAGTCAAAGCTATGCACTTCAACTTCCAGTTGTCTGCTTTAATTAATCATTAGCTAATGATTTGCAAAGGTATCATTATGTCATGACTTTACTTGATGGGGCACATCATTATTAACTAGTCATTTAGTAATTCGCACATGAATTTGCACTAACAATGAAGTAATTAATCATGTATTAATGCATATTAGTGTACCTGTCATATTATCTGGAGGTTGAAATACAAGGATTTGGCTCATTCTGGTAATTAACACTATTAGTTAAAAAAATTAGTTATTATGGAATTAATCCACAATTACATATTTAATTAATAACAATTCATGTATGAACTAATACATTAACCTTATAGACTCTTAATTAGTTCCTAATGTGGTAATCATTAATGAATAGCTTAAATAATCATTAGTTACACATTAATTCAGTATTATCTGTGCATTAGTTAAGCATGAATTAATGCTTATTAGTGCACCCGTATTGTAAAGTGTTACCAATTAACCTTAATAGAAAGTAAAAGCAAGATTATTTTTCATAAAACTCTGACGGATATTTGTTCTTGTGTTATGCATAATTGTAGATAACAAGACTTTAAGTCATTTTTCTAAGTAAACGTATCTTGATTTAATTTGTGATGGAAAACAAGACAAAAATATTTTTGTGCAAATAAGATCTTTTAAGCGTAAACTCTCCTCGATACATTCCTCAGAAATTAAGATTTCATTTGGCATCTCAAGTAAATGCATCTTGATGTAAAAATGTTTGTGTATTTGTAGTTTTGAACTGGAAAACTGGACAAAATACTGAGGAAGAGCAGCGTTCTGGTCAATAACAGTGATCAATAACTTAATAAACACTAATACGTCAATAGCTGACATAAAGTGAATAATTTACTAAAATACACAAAGATTATTGAAGCCTTCAGGAATCTGGAAGAGGATGCTGTGTGTTAGTAACTCTAATATTTATAGGATTACACCGATATAATCATGTCGGTGTGTCGTTTTTACAGTGATTATTACAGGCATTAACAGCAGAGTAAAAATGAGAATCAATAACGCTAAGATCGGGTCAGAACCATTTCACCCTCGGGTCTGCGATGGCTACGAGCTAAATGAAGTCGGACCGTCTCAAAACC